>NC_139642.1:29173802-29201302 GCF_964638095.1 Poromitra crassiceps
GTGTGTGTGTGTGTGTGTGTGTGTGTGTGTGTGTGTGTGTGTGTGTGTGTGTGTGAGTGTGTGTGTGTGTGTGTGTGTGTGTGTGTGTGTGTGTGTGTGTGTGTGTGTGTGTGTGTGTGTGTGTGTGTGTGTGTGTGTGTGTGTGTGCGCGTGTGAGAGAGAGAGAGAGAGAGAGAGAGAGAGAGAGAGTAGCACTTAAGAGTCTGCGCGCACTCTATCAGTCCTCATTTCCCCCCAACAAACCAGCCCGGTCTATCACTCATTGTATAATGCAGTGGACTGGAGGGAAGATGGAGAGAAGCAGAGTGGACTGAGTGCTGATGATCACAGCCATATAAAAGTGGGCAGAGAGGTCCGGACGTCTCTGAGCCGAGCCCGCCATGGCAACGGTGTGCTCTCGTCACAAAGTTGACTAGTTCAAGGGGGAAATGGGGCATTTTTGTTGACTCAAATGCAGCGCTGCTGCCATGCTGTTTGCTTGGCTGAAGTTTGGCTCTGATATCGCTCATTGAGCAACAAACGCGAAGAAGAGTGAGAGGGGTGGTATACTATTCACCCAGTTAGCACGTCGACTGATTTATCTTCTATGAGCACTCAGTGCTGATTATCTAATCTGGTTACAGATTAACATAGCAGACATTTGTGCTTGGTGAGTGGATTTATTTTACCCCATATCATCAATCCCATATTTCTTCACTTCAAGCGGTCTATCAGACAGTCATAATCGCATATCTAATCAACTGGAGATACTTTATCAGCAAGAGAGCATGTGTGTGTGCGTGTGTGTGTATTTATTCATACCCTGTGTGCGTCTCTGTTAAATGTCTGAGGAGGTGTTCAAATAATTCAGGATGTGCTGGTCTGGAGCAGTTCTTCATTCATTCTATGCAGTATTAACTTTGGGTGTGTGTGTGTCCATGAATGAACTGCTTGGAAGTGTATGAGTTGGCTCAGGGATATGCTCGTATTGACCATGGTTCATTCTTGATGTTTAGGAAATGCTAAATGGATCTTGCTCTGCCTGTCTCATTTCTCCTCTCTCTCTCTCTCTTCTTACATGCTCAGCGTTGAGTTTCTCTCAGCGGCAGCCAGGATCAATGAAGTTGGCTGGATCTCTTTCAGAACGGGTCTGAAGTGATTTCAAAGTGGAAAATTTGGTCTGCGTTTGTGCTCATGGTCTCATTTTGCAACTGCAGATTTCAAAAACACCGCAGTGCTCCGTCCATCCGATAAGTCCGTGTGTGGCCACCCTTTATGAGAGAGCTGATAAGGTGCCCTACAATTTACAATTTTCTCATTTGGCAGATGCTCGCCTCTTATCCAAAGTGGCGTACATTACTGTCAGAGATTTTTACCACGTGCGCAGCAGCGCGTGGTCAAGAGAACTGCGCGTGGTCAAGATAAGGCTTTTTGGGGTGAGTCATTCATTCATTCTTCATTCATTCATTCAGTCAGGAATGGATAATTCAGTCAAGAATGGATGCATCAGGAATGGATAACGGTGATGATGTCATCAATGATGACATCAATGGATTCTGTTGAGAAGTTCTGCGTATGTTCTGTCGTTGCCTTGGCGATGGTTCTGTTCCAGTGGTCTGCCAGAGATTGAAGATATCGAAAAACATTTTTAAACCTGCCAAACTTGGGCTGTTGAAAGATGTAGTTTCCTCCAATGGGCTTGAGTTGCAACATAATCATCTGTTCCCAATTAACTCTTCGCCTCTTTGTCTCCATTATGGAGCAACTAGGGCTGCGCAATATGAACAAAATCAAATATCACAATATTTCTTACCAAACGCCTCTACAGTATATCAATGTTGCAACAACATTGTAGGGGTGACTGTGCTTTCACAAAATATTTACAGAATGATATTTTTGATAAATAATCATCAGTAATGTGGACATAATGTGGGGCGGCTGTAGCTCAGGAGGTAGATCGGGTCGTCCACTAATCGCTTTGGATAAAAGAGGTCGGTGGTTCGATTCCCGGCTCCTCCAGTCTGCATGTCGAAGTGTCCTTGGGCAAGACACTGAACCCCAAATTGCTCCCGTTGGTGTGGTGGTAACCTGCCGCCATCGGTGTGTGAATGGGTGAATGTACCTACTGACTGTAAAGCGCTTTGGATAAAAGCGCTTTATAAATGCAGGTTATTTACCATTTACCATTTACATAATGACTAAATGGGTAAAGGCAAATAATAGAACAGCTGGTACACTCTTGTAAGTTCAGAAAATTACATCCCTTACTGTAATACATACATGCCTTTAAAACCAGGAAAAGACAACATTCATGCCATATCACGCTATGACAATATCCAAAATCTAATGTAATCTAGTCTCATATCACAATATCAATATAATGTTGATATATTGCCCAGCCCTAGTTGCAACAGGTATTTGCTACTCAGCTGTAGCTCCTCGGTAAGTCTGTGCTGACTGACCTTCACACCTCTGTCTGCAGTGGACTTATTTTAAATAATAAAAAAGACAAAAAAAAAACAATCAACTAAATAAATGTCCACAGGGCTCAGAACTAACTTTTTCACCACCTTCCCAAAACTGTCCCGAAGTATATTTTTGTATGTTTGCTTCTGCTTGTTGACAGACTTGGTTACAAGCCAAATAGCCAATCTAAGTGATCAAAGACATTAATATTTAATTTTTCCCTCACATTGCACAGCCTGCTCATATCATCTGCCAAGTGACTAGAGGTGACAACAACAATGTGATATAGAGAGAGGGACTGTCCCGCAAATCCACTAGTACTCTTTGGGCCATGCCAAGAAACATGACCCAGCATTGAACAACACCACCTGCCCATAGGCAGATTATGACATGACGGGCCCCTGGGCCTGGACGCATAAAGGGCCCCTCCTAACAGTGCCCATACACACAATTAAGGCTAGTATAATAACTAAGACTCTGGTCCGGATTATCCATACTAGAACTAGATCGCTCCTTTCTAGCCTACATGTACCGTGTCTCTTCATCGTCCTCCTTCCCGTCCTCCTCCTCATCACTCATTTCTACTGTCCCTCATTATTCCACGACAGCACATAGTCAGCAGCGCTGTTCTCTCTGCGTCTGTGCCCTCTTTGTTAAGCTCGTTGACTCATCGAGAGCGGAAGGAGCTGCACCAGTCGCGGCCATTATGCTTGGTTCACATATAAAGCATCTCAGAAGTAGCACTGAAGCAGCGCTTCACGCAAGTCTCAAGCAGGAGTCTTGCCATTCAACACCGGAAGCACTCTGTTTTGCTCCACACCTCGCTCTGTCCTGCCCCGCGCTGCCCTGCCCCCGCTCACAACTTGCATTGACTTCATACCTGGCTGCATACATAGCTTCAGCGTGGCGTGGTGAGACAAAGCGATGTGGCTGGTATGATTGGTCTCGCCTGTTAACAAGGACTCCGTGCTGCGTTGCTTCAGCGCTGCTTCAGCGTAGCTAGGATAGGCGTATGGTGTGTTCGGGCACTTCCGGAACAACGTTGTCGAGTTTTAGAGTCACAATATTGTCCCTCGTTGGTCTCACCCATGAGGTCTCGCCCGCTTCGTGGGCTCACAGACGCAGCCCGCACGCTCGCCCGGCCTCGCCCGCTTCGTGGGCTCACAGACGCACCACATATGCAGCCTCGCCAGCTCAACTGAGCGATTGTGCTATTCCCTCTCAAATTAAAGTATGGTAAGAGATGGCATCGGGCGAGTGCCCGGGGGCACCAGCCATTTTGCCTTGTTGCGGGGGCACCACAAACTCAAATTCAATTCTTCATAAGCTTTGTCATATTTTCTTTATATATCAGCCCTACTCCATGGCCAAAATTAATCTTTAATATTAAAAGAATATATGGATCATGAGAAAGAATCGTGATTGGTGTGTAGGTGCCTCCCCCTCGTCCATCACATTTGGATGTGTCCAGTTCAAGCATTTTGTGGGGTCAGAGAAAACCTGTTCACTGGAGGAACTGCTCAGAAAAGGTAGGCTGAAAACTACTAACCCCAAGTGTGTTCACCACAGTCAGGCTTTTCTTAACCCTGCCTGTTAACAGTGGGTGAGAGATCGTCACAATTTAAAGATCTCTCGCCCGTCACTAAATGTCGATGAAGGGTGAGAGACAGTTTTCACAACTTGGTTTTCTCTTTGAACTGGACATGCGGTTTATGATGCTTCAGACAACCGTAATAAGGAATAGCCTAGGCATTGCAATATATTCAGTGGGCCACGCTATCTGATTTTGTTTGTTTGTGTGTTTGCTATCTGTGTTTGTTTGTTTGTTTGTTTGTTTTTAGTCATGTAATGGTTTGCCATTTAGTCTTCATTCTTTAAAATATTGTGATGGAAACTGAATTTTAGCATGGTGTCTTTGATATGACTTGCATTCAAATGTAATACAGTATTTCTGTATAATCTCTGTATATATCTCAAGTCAATCTACGGTGTAAAGTAATTTGTTGTTTGGTAGCTACATTGTCTTTTCTCTGCAGTCTATATCCATGGAGCCTGTATTGTTTAAAGTCGAACTGAACCTGTTCGTCAGGGGTTAGTCTTAAGGTAAAAGACAATTTTATCCTACAGAACACTCTAAAAGTCTGGAGATTGACAAGGAAATTTGAAAAAAAAGAAGGTTCGATCTCTCTCCTCACTCCTATCCTCCAAAATCCAGAATTTCCCCCCGGAGTGGGGGACCATGCCTTCTCCCTGTGGTCTGAAAGGGGTATTAGGACTGTGGGCGACCTGGTGAAGAGGGGCGTTGTGATGTCTTTTGATCAGCTTAGAGAGAAATACGATCTGCCTCAGAATGACCTCTTTAAATATTTTCAAATACGTAGTTTCATCACCTCTGCTACTAAGCTGTATTCTAATGGCTTCTCTATCTCAGCGGTGGAAGGGGTTATTCAAAATCCTGGTAACAGGAAGTTGATCACTAGGTTTTACAGGGCCCTTTCAACTAATGATTACACAGTTCGTGCTAGGTCTCTTTGGGAAGCTGATTTTGGAGAGACTATTCTGGATGATGAGTGGGATGATGTATGGTCGAGCTCTTCGGGTTGTTTATCCACCAACAAAGCCAGGGAAATGCAATTCAGGATTATACACAGGCTTCAAATCACTCCAGTAAAACGTAACAAGTTTAACCCTTCTCTCTCTAAATTCTGTAATAAATGTAAGATTGCTGAAGGTTCATATTTCCACTGTATTTTTGTTTGCCCTGCTGTTCGTGACTTCTGGGTCAAAGTGTGTAGAGAAGTTGATATCATATTCGGGAAAAAAATTGCACTTGGCCCTGTCTCCTGCATTCTGGGACTACATACGGCAGCATTGGGCCTTGTTTCCTCTTCATTGAAGCTGCTCAAAGTGCTGTTATATAGTGCAAGAAGATGTGTTCTCCTTCAGTGGATCTCAGACTCAGCCCCAACAGTTTCGCAATGGATTCGGAGTATTATGGAACTTCTCCCTCTGGAAGCTATCAGCTTTTGGCTTAAGGATAGGCCTTTCAAATTCTTCCAAATCTGGATCCCCTTTCTGGACTACATTGGAGAGGATAGGGCTCGGGCCCTTCGGAGTGGTCTCTGTGGACTGGCTTGGTCTGACGTGTGACGTGTGGTGGGCCTTTGTCCATTTGCTGGGTCTGCATACCCCTGCTGTGTTTTTTGTTTTTTTAACCTTCTGCCTGCTGTGGGTGCTCTGTGAGTTTGTTTTTGTTTGTGTGTTTGGTTTTATGTTTTGTTGTTTTTGTGGAGATTGTATGTGTTGTGTTGTGGGTGGCTGGGGACGGAGGGCATATTATTTGTTATTGCATTCTTTGATGGCTATTTGCCCCTCTGATGGCTAAAAATGAATAAACATACTTAAAAAAAAAAAAAAAACCTGTTCGTCATGTGCATAATGAGTCCGTTTCAGACTGAAAACAGTTTGTCTAAGATGACAGGTTGAGAGGCGGGTCATTGTATCATGTCGATGATTTTATTTGACAATTCTGGGGACTGGATTGGGCTTTGGCCAATCCTGGTGTGTTCCGCCTCCAAATCGAGTGCGATTCAGTGTGTTGTGGCGCTCCCCTCGGGAAGAGCCTTTTGACGGGAGGCTGAGTGGCTGAGTGGAGCTCAACGAGCCGCAGGCAGCCAGCTGCCTTCGTGTTGCCGAGCGGAGAGTGCAGCACGTCGGCCTGGAATCTCCGAAGTGCGACCGCTGACAACCAAGCTCTCGGATGCGCGCACCATTATCGCTGCTGTAACGATACGATATCCCTGGAATGCACGTTTTAACGAATTACATTTCTTTGCATTCTTAGAGATTATAGTTTTTGTTTTTTATCCATGTTTCTAACAATTGGCCAAGTTAGTAGTTAGTTTATGGGATAGGAATTCTGCCAGATGACAGGCACTACGCGCCATTTTCGACTTCATTTGGAAGAGAAAATTATCCAGAAATGAAGATTTGATTGACAGCTGCATGTTGTGATATGATTGGTTGAAATGGGGTAGAAATTTGATAGTACTGGGTGACGTCAGCAAACTGTAAATTACTGTTATCAATGAAAAATGAACTTTTGATGTGAAAAAGTGTGAAAAACTAAAGAAATTAGATTGTTGTGATTTGTTTTGCATACATTATAGCATACCCAGGTATTTGAACTAAAAGAAAAGAAAAGTCATTCTTGGGTTCAGCTCGACTTTAAGTTCAAGCTGCATTCAGCGATGTTTTTGTGTTAAAATAAGTGTTTAATGGCTCTATATTCTGACAGCAATCACTGAAATAGAGTGTTTGGTCAGTAACTTGGAACCCCCAACCCCCCGCTGACCTGCCGCTTGATCACCTATTGCTTGACAACCACCAACACAAGCAATCTGCACCTCTCCGCTGGCATTGCCCCTGCTGGTATCAGACAGCAATTTACCAGCCAAGTCGTCAAGATTGTTTCTTGTTTCTTGTTTATCAAGATCCCCATTAGTTGCCACACATGGTAGCAGCTACAGATGACAAAAGCTACTGATGAAGCCAACACAATCCTCTGGCACCGAAGCCAACATCGCCTACAAACATCCTCAACTCCCATTTCACCACTTTGCCTCCATTATGTAGCAACAGGTATCTGATTCACACCTGTAGCTCCTCCGCCGTCCATCCTGACTTTCACACCTTGATGCAAATGCTTTTTGTGTCTGTGTGTTTTTTTCTCGACCGATATGTGTTTTTCAATGGCCGATGCCGATATTTAGAGAGCAGGATGGCCAATAGCTGATACAGTACATAATGCAGATTTCTTTTCTCCATCGGATAAAATACAACAATTTAATGCAAATGAGACACAAAAGAAGGAATCTCTTGCGCTTCAGCCCCTCCACAGAGAGAGGTCGGTGCTCTCAGAATACGACAAAATACTGTTCAAATATAACGTCGTGGCCATGCATTTGATCATGTTACCTTAAAGGAACACTCCGCCGATTTCCAACCAGCTAGGTATCATTGCAAAACCAGTACTATATCAGAAAACTGTAGCTTTGCAGTAATTGATTATTTTAGTTTGACAGTTATTGAGAGTTGATTTGAGGTAAGGCGTGGACCAGTGGTGTCATTTGTGCATGAATGTCATCACTGGTCCACACCTTAACTCAAATCAACTCTCAATAACTGTCAAACAAAATGAATGACTGCAAAACTGTTTACAGTTTTCTGATATACGACTGATTTTGCAATGATACATAGCTGGTTGAAAATGGGCGGAGTGTTCCTTTAACTCATCGCGGGCCAACACAAACGTTTCCAAGGGGCGCAATTGGCCCGCGGGCCACACTTTGAGAGTGCATGATCTACAGTAGGTCTAGGACAACACCTTCACTTTCTCCCACTAACGACCGCTTACTTGAGATGCAGTATCTCACTCCGCTGCTGCACCTATTTTTCTAATTCATGCTTTCATTGACAGTGACAGGTGTCTCTTGTGATTAGCACCGTCCATGTCTTTTCCCAACCGCATGAATGATTATCAATTAAAGCACATAAGTGACTCATAGTGTGGCATCAAGGAAAGTAATGCAAAATGTAATCAATGCAACTCCATGCATGTGTTTACATACTAGATTTATCAAGTTCAGTGCAACACAAAATGTCAGCGTGTTGTAATGATAGTACATCAATGTGATGAAAATGTTTTAAATTTGAAATGGTTGCAAAAAAAATCTTAAATGTTTTCACATTTAATCTACAAAGACTTAATATGATGAATGCTGCATCATTGGTCTTTTCAATGTGTATGTATAGTTAATACTCAGTTCATAAGAATTTTTTTTTTTTTTTTTTTTTTTTTTTTTTAAGTATGTTTATTCATTTTTTAACCATCAGAGGGGCAAATAGCCATCAAAGAATGCAATAACAAATAATATGCCCTCCGTCCCCAGCCACCCACAACACAACACATACAATCTCCACAAAAACAACAAAACATAAAACCAAACACACAAACAAAAACAAACTCACAGAGCACCCACAGCAGGCAGAAGGTTAAAAAAACAAAAAAACACAGCAGGGGTATGCAGACCCAGCAAATGGACAAAGGCCCACCACACGTCACACGTCAGACCAAGCCAGTCCACAGAGACCACTCCGGAGGGCCCGAGCCCTATCCTCTCCAATGTAGTCCAGAAAGGGGATCCAGATTTGGAAGAATTTGAAAGGCCTATCCTTAAGCCAAAAGCCGATAGCTTCCAGAGGGAGAAGTTCCATAATACTCCGAATCCATTGCGAAACTGTTGGGGCTGAGTCTGAGATCCACTGAAGGAGAACACATCTTCTTGCACTATATAAAAGTACTTTGAGCAGCTTCAATGAAGAGGAAACAAGGCCCAATGCTGCCGTATGTAGTCCCAGAATGCAGGAGACAGGGCCAAGTGCAATTTTTTTCCCGAATATAATATCAACTTCTCTACACACTTTGACCCAGAAGTCACGAACAGCAGGGCAAACAAAAATACAGTGGAAATATGAACCTTCAGCAACCTTACATTTATTACAGAATTTAGAGAGAGAAGGGTTAAACTTGTTACGTTTTACTGGAGTGATTTGAAGCCTGTGTATAATCCTGAATTGCATTTCCCTGGCTTTGTATAAGAAAATTAGTTGATCCTCAGTAATTTGTTTGTTACAGACTCTCCCATGTCATTACGAGGCCTGGGTCAAATAGATGGGTGGGGTTTCCACATAGCGTAATACAATGAGTGCCAGAGAATTTTAAGTATGCATAAATCAGTATTACAAAATCAATTTGGTATGCCTTTCTGTAATTGACAACTTACCAGACACCATCTGCATTGTCCAATTATGGTAGACCCCTCCCATCTGGCATTCAAAGGAAGTTCAAACAAACACTATGAATTATTTCTAATTACGATTTGACCCATTTGTCTGGTTATTACTTAGAACGATGGCATTAGAACCTTGTCGTTTCTCTCACAACTCAACTTCAAATCTGAAGGAGTCAGACGAGCAGATTTTCCTTTCCGCCACATAGGGGCAATGTTGTTGCATAAAAGTTCCAGCTGCTCATGAATGGGAAGCAAAACCTGTATGTTTTGTGCAAAACCGTACCACTACGTATTATACTGTGATCAAAGTAAAGATGACACGCAGCCATCTGCTAACATAAGAAACGGTGGTAACAAAGACTGCTCTCTATGCTTTGTCAGTGCTGTCAGGTGAGTTGTATGAACTTGTAACTTGTAAACACAGAGCAAGTTTAAGAGAGCGAAGATCTGTTTCAAACGAATTACACAACCACAAGACAAACTGAGGGTTATCTGCATTCAGTAACTGTCTGAGAGCATCACAAGGAAGCGCGCACGCGCACACACACACACACCCACGCACACACACACACACACACACACACACACACACATGGGGGGCACGCTTGCAAGCACGTACACACACACACACACACCCTTGGGGGGCACGCTTGCAAGCACGTACACACACACACACACACACATGCAGCATCTCATAAACATATGCAAATCCAATTAGGCTAGTTTTAATAATGCATGACAGGGGATTCATTTTCAATTCTGTGTAATACACACCTAATGACACATCCTGCACCCCATAACCTTGAAGCTACAGAGAGAGAGAGACCACAGTGTTTCATTCTGTCTTTTTGTACACGTGTCTGTGCATTTTTGAGGGAGCACATGTATGACAATCAATGTTTGAGATGTTGAGATGTTAGTTCACTTTTGACATTTCCTTGTTGATCGCACATGTGTGTGCGTGCGCGTGTCCGTGTGTGTGTGTCCGTGTGTGATGCATTCCTCCATGCCTGTATTCTCGCAGGTCACTGTAGTACTTAGCTGCAGTGCTTTCTCTTCTTCACGCCTCCCACCAAGGCTACACAGCGTATATGACTACAGTATGTGTGGGTGGTGGTGGTCTGGCGTCTAGTAGTCCACAACAACACATCTCATTTCCAACACACATCATATATTAGTCAGCCTGCCACCTCTGAAGTAATCCTGTACCTCGTTGTTACTTCCTATAGTCCTGTAACTCCTCATGTAGTCCCTCTCTCCTGAGAGTTGTCTTGTTTCCCCCCCTCCTCCTCCTCCATCTGTCTCTGCTGCCTCATCTCGGTAACACGTTGTGTGTGTTGTGCTTGTGCTCCATGTCATTCTCTGGAAGAGTTTCATCCATTTCAATCAGCTGCTGCGCTCATCCAATTCAATTTGCTTCATTAGTGTTGCATTCCAAGCAAAGCAAGTGTTTGGTCCTCTTCTCTTATCTCCCTAACCCACCACACCCACCCCACCCCCACCCCACGGCCACCTATTGTTTCAGAACATCAAAGGTCAGACTCATCACAATCCTCAAAGACAAACGATGGCAGAAAATCGGCTCTTTGCTATGAAAGCCTAGTCATGAATTTCAACAGAGAACGGGTATATTTGTAATATATTTTCGTCTCACGACCATGTTGCCACCTACAGACTCTAATCGTGCGGCGTCTTGCTGTGTGCTTTGAAGTCCCGCTGAGAATTGAAAGGGCTCCAGTCTTCCCAGACAATTGAATGGTTTTGTCTTCTGTGCTGCTTGGAAATAAAACTACTCGTGCTGTTGGTGTTACACTCGTTACACAGTACAAGCTAAACAGTGGTAACAGTGGAAGTTTGCATATGTACTGTATGCGTAACATATATGCACGCATATTGTCCATATCTCTCTCTCTCTTTCTCTCTCTCTCTCTCTCTCTCTCTCTCACACACACACTAAACACACATTCACGCACACTTCAAACACCATTTTCACCCTCAAAACCTTTTACAGTGTCAGTCTGAGAGGACAAATTAAAGGACCAGTAAGTGCCAGTCCATTTCTGTGGTTTGACAGCCTTGACGTCAGTAAGAAAGACGTCCATTCAGGTGCCACAATCACGCGTTTTCTCAAAGCGAAGTGACCTGTGGAGGCATTATAGTCTTTGTGTCAAGGTCACCTTCTGTGTGTGCGTGTGCATGTGTGTGGTGTTTGTGTGCGTTGACGCGCGCGCTTTCAATCCCAGCCCTCTCTACGTTCTGTGAATTTGTATATCTACTCATGAATGTATGTGTGTGTGTGTGTGTGTGTGTGTGTGTGTGTGTGTGTGTGTGTGTGTGTGTGTGTGTGTGTGTGTGTGTGTGTGTGTGTGTGTGTGAGTGTGTGTGTACCTGTGGTGTCCATTTACGCATGCCAACGCCCTGCCTGACCCTCATCATTCTCCCGCGCTGGTTCCTTTCTTCCAGGCCGTTCTCCTGCCCGCCTCCGAAGGAACATAAATCAAACCCCATGACGCGCCTCTTTGCATGTCACCCCCTTCCCCCCTGAGGAGAAATCGCCCGCTCTGCCTGGCCCCTAACCGAGCCAGGTAGAGAGCCTCACCCAGCACCCACCCACCCACAGAATCATGAGCAGAAAACAGAAGCACTCTGCATCTTTCATGGTGTGTTTTTTTTACCCCTTCAGGAAGTTTGAGCTGGAAGAGGGAGAGAGAGGGAGAGCTAAATATTTCATGTTCTCCTCAGTAATTCCGCACGGTCGGAGTGAAATCTCGTTTTCCAGGGTAACACACAGGAGCCACTGTGGGCCTGATGGCGGAGCCCCGGAAAGTTCTGTGTTTCTCTCTATTTTGGTGCGGCTCTGCTCTGAAATAGGCCTGATGCTGATGCATTATGCATGGGGCTTCTTCCTGTGTGGAGCACAGTGGAGTAAGAGCTGCACGTCCTGAGGGATCAGACGGCGAACCGGTGTCCAGATTCGCATGCTGCAGCTTGGGTCTGGAGGGGACAGCGAGCAGGCGAGAGGAGGGGAAGCCATTGGTCTGCGCTGTATTCGTGCTTATGTTTTTGTGTTAGTAGCACATACAGTATGGACTCATGCTATACTCATGCTAGGCTGTTGTTGTTTTGTTGTTATCTCATAAGTTGCAGAAAACCTGGCAAATTGTCTCTATGACCTGCAAATTTGAGCAATTGTGCGCTGAGTGATGTCACTCGAGCACTCCATGATGTGATCAGTGATGGTCACCAGATTGGATGATGTCATCAGCAAATGTGATGTCACTGATGATGTCACAATGTCTATGACATGCGAAGTTAAGGAATTGTACACGGAGTGATGTCACTCGAGCACTCCATGATGGGATCGGTGATGGTCACTCGAGCAATTGTGATATCATCAATGAATAAGTGCGTTCTGTCTGTTTGTCTGTTTCTCTGCGATTTTTCTCCCAAATTTGTCTCAGCATTTTTACTTGCTCAATCTGAGGCCATGGTTCTCAGCAGGAAACTGGTGGATTGTCTACTCCATATAGGGAATGAGTCCTTATCCCAAGTGAAGGAGTTCAAGTATCTCAGGGTCTTGTTCTCGAATGAGGAGACAGAGAATCAGAGCAGCAGGAGCGGTATTGCGTTCGCTTTACCACTGTTGTGACGAAAAGAGAGCGGAGCCAGAAGGCAAAGCTCTCGATCTACCCGTCGATCTTCGTTCCTAACATCCTACCCGCGGCCGAAATGGGTTTTCTCAGCAGGGTGGCTGGCATCATCTCCCTTAGGGATAAGGTGAGAAGCTCAGTCATCTGTGAGGGACTCGGGTTAGAGCCGGCTGCTCTCAAATCACTGTGCATAATTGTGAAAGTGTCTTTATTGACAGATGAAAAGGTTGTTCATTTACCCTTTGTCACCACCTGGTGAGTAAATATATGTGTAACTAAAACCATTAAAATTGACAACCGGTCCGCAACCTTTTTCCCCATGTATCTACTTGGCGCAAAAAAGGTTGGGAACCCCTGTTACATAAATGGACAGTCATGTAATTCAGGTTACAGCTCAAAAAACACGTTTTGGTATCACTAACCAAATCGATATTGAAATTAATCGAATCGGAATCGAATCGAATCGAATCGAATCGGGATTCATCGATTCGCAACCTTGTGAATCGGAATCGAATCAATTCTTGAAATTTGAACCAATACCCAGCTCTAGTCATCATCACTCACACACACACATGAGAGAGAGACTGAGGGAGAGGGAGAGAGAGCCACGCAGAGCCTAGGCTCCTATATTCCTTCCTACTGTATATTATACTATGCCTAGTATAATATAATATAATGTTATTTAATGTAATCTAATGTAATGTAGTCAGGTCTAATCTAATTCTCAGTCCTACCAGGTTTGGTGCATCTCAGAAAACAACCTTTCTATACAGTATAGCCCAACAGTGTTCATGCTAAATCTTCCACCATTGTTCATGCCTTGAATGCCTTTCTAGCACACTGGCTGTGTGTGTTTTGGAGGAAGCAGGCTGTTGGTTGCTGGGTGTAGAGAACCGACATGGAGGGAGAAGAGGAGAGGAGAGACAGAAGCCTCTTCTGTCCAGACGGAGTGCAGCCAATCCATCTGAGCACAGCTGAGGAGGCTCTCCAGCCGCCACCAACATCCAGCCTGCTGCTGCCACTGATGTCTGACTACACCTTCTGTAGTCTCGCATGGTCAGACCTACAGTGTCTCCACACCTCAGACCTACAGTGTCTCCACACTTCCTTCATGGTCAGACCTACAGTGTCTCCACACTTCAGACTTACAGTGTCTGGCTCACCCCATCATCATTCTAGTTTGTTTTTCTTTAAACCAATGTGTGCCTAGCTCAACCACTGCCATGCCGGCAACAGCATGTCCGGTGAGAATCTTCAAAATAACATCTGCAACACCAGGAGCTATATTCTATTCTATTCACTGAAAGAACCAAGCAGCCCTGCATTATTTATTGCACCATCCAAATCTTCATCAAAACCTGCCATTTTCAGCGTGTAGCTCGGAGGTTGTTGTTGTTGTTTATAGCGACGGCGACTTTGAAAACACACAGATAACGGAAGGGGAGGTCCCTCCTGCCATTAGGTGCCATCTGAAATGGACGGCACCAATGGCTGGCTTTATACCCACAGCCTACTTCCATTGAGTCAGACTGCAGCCTCTGTAAAGAGCAGCGATGGAGAGAGGGGAGAGGGAGGAAGGAGGAAAAGAAGGTAGGACGAAAAAAGGAAGGAAGTAGGAAGCAAGGGAGGGTGGGGTTGAGGAAGAAACGAGGGGGAAAAGCATGGAAAGTGAGTAAAACATGAAAGAAACAAGTGCATCCTCTCCTCACATCGACTGTAAGAAGCGGGAGCGTCTGCAGCATCTCAGATGCGCGGCGTGGGAGTGGAACGAGAAAACTCTGTCCAGGGTTCACGTCTAATTTCTCTTAGTTATTTGGCCTTTCTGCCCACGGAGCTTTCAATCTGCTAGGCCTTCAGGGGGTCCAGATGATCTCTTCAGTTTGCAGCAAATGAGCTGAGCTGGAAAGCTACATTACCTCCCCTGCCTTGTGTCTGCCAGCTCATTTTCCCCTCACCGCCATTAGCTTGCGAAAAGCCATTTGGAGATGCACAGCGGAGTGCCTCCATGTTCATCAGTGAGAGCCTGGCATTCCTTCTGTCAATTCTCACCAGGACTATCGCCGTGTGATAACTCACAGCTCTGCTGGCTTCCTCTGTGCCAGGGCTCATGGAATGTACGTGGGGACACTGCCCCATTTCGGTGGAGGTTGGGTGATGTGAGATTTCTATCTCTGAGCAGTCAATATGCAGTCATTATTACCCTGTGCTAATCTTTTAGCATATGTTGAGTAATAGTAGGGACAGTAAAAATTAAATGTCTCAATATAGCTGATGTAGCCATGGCCCATGGTTTATGTTTGTAGTCCCAGGCAGTATAAATGTGTATATTATTTTGTGTAGATGTAATCTACAAAAAACAACCTGATATGGCTGCATATTTATGATTGATAGTTTAGTTTGCATTTCCTCACTTTTGAGATAATGCTACTGCACTATCACTCAACATAATGTATGCTAAAGTGTTAGCATGGAGCACTGAAGCAATCATCTAACAGGGACACATGGAAAACTTTGGTGTCAGCAATGTTTATGTCACAAAGCTGGTTGAAAATGGCCATTGTTAATGTGAAACTACTGTCATGCAATGAGGATGCTTGTGGTTCACATGAGTTTTGTGCTAAATGTGTGATATTGCAGCTTGTATGATTTCACGCCAGAATGACTTCAAGCCAATGTAGGTCAGTTGGCTTGATGGCTGACTTGCATGTTCACACATTACCATATGGTTAGTGCCACATCCAAACAAGTCACATTACCATGTGGTTACTGCCAAGTCACATTACCATGTGGTTACTGCCAAGTCACATTACCATGTGGTTAGTGCCACATCCAAACAAGTCACATTACCATGTGGTTACTGCCAAGTCACATTACCATGTGGTTAGTGCCACATCCAAACAAGTCACATTACCATGTGGTTAGTGCCACATCCAAACAAGTCACATTACCATGTGGTTACTGCCAAGTCACATTACCATGTGGTTACTGCCAAGTCAGATTACCATGTGGTTAGTGCCACATCCAAACAAGTCCCATTACCATGTGGTTAGTGCCACATCCAAACAAGTCACATTACCATGTGGTTACTGCCAAGTCACATTACCATGTGGTTACTGCCACATCCAAACAAGTCACATTACCATGTGGTTACTGCCACATCCAAACAAGTCACATTACCATGTGGTTAGTGCCACATCCAAACAAGTCACATTACCGTGTTGTTAGTGCCACATCCAAACAAGTCACATTACCATGTGGTTAGTGCCACATCCAAACAAGTCACATTACCATGTGGTTAGTGCCACATCCAAACAAGTCACATTACCATGTGGTTACTGCCACATCCAAACAAGTCACATTACCATGTGGTTACTGCCAAGTCACATTACCATGTGATTACTGCCAAGTCACATTACCATGTGGTTACTGCCAAGTCACATTACCGTGTGGTTACTGCCACATCCAAACAAGTCACATTACCATGTGGTTACTGCCAAGTCACATTACCATGTGGTTACTGCCAAGTCACATTACCGTGTGGTTACTGCCACATCCAAACAAGTCACATTACCGTGTGGTTACTGCCAAGTCACATTACCATGTGGTTACTGCCAAGTCACATTACCGTGTGGTTACTGCCACATCCAAACAAGTCACATTACCATGTGGTTACTGCCACATCCAAACAAGTCATACAGCTGCTTTTTAGTGTGGTTTGTAGGTGTGAACTATAAATGGTTATCCAGCTGTTTAGTCCAGGCTGTAAAACCTGGCCCCCTTCATGATTGCTTCTAACCTCACTTTTAGACTCCTCTCTCTCCCTCGGCCAGGCTGGCTGCATGTGGTTAGTGCCACATCCAAACAAGTCACATTACCATGTGGTTACTGCCAAGTCACATTACCATGTGGTTACTGCCAAGTCAGATTACCATGTGGTTAGTGCCACATCCAAACAAGTCCCATTACCATGTGGTTAGTGCCACATCCAAACAAGTCACATTACCATGTGGTTACTGCCAAGTCACATTACCATGTGGTTACTGCCACATCCAAACAAGTCACATTACCATGTGGTTACTGCCACATCCAAACAAGTCACATTACCATGTGGTTAGTGCCACATCCAAACAAGTCACATTACCGTGTTGTTAGTGCCACATCCAAACAAGTCACATTACCATGTGGTTAGTGCCACATCCAAACAAGTCACATTACCATGTGGTTAGTGCCACATCCAAACAAGTCACATTACCATGTGGTTACTGCCACATCCAAACAAGTCACATTACCATGTGGTTACTGCCAAGTCACATTACCATGTGATTACTGCCAAGTCACATTACCATGTGGTTACTGCCAAGTCACATTACCGTGTGGTTACTGCCACATCCAAACAAGTCACATTACCATGTGGTTACTGCCAAGTCACATTACCATGTGGTTACTGCCAAGTCACATTACCGTGTGGTTACTGCCACATCCAAACAAGTCACATTACCGTGTGGTTACTGCCAAGTCACATTACCATGTGGTTACTGCCAAGTCACATTACCGTGTGGTTACTGCCACATCCAAACAAGTCACATTACCATGTGGTTACTGCCACATCCAAACAAGTCATACAGCTGCTTTTTAGTGTGTTTTGTAGGTGTGAACTATAAATGGTTATCCAGCTGTTTAGTCCAGGCTGTAAAACCTGGCCCCCTTCATGATTGCTTCTAACCTCACTTTTAGACTCCTCTCTCTCCCTCGGCCAGGCTGGCTGCAGTGCTCTCTCTCTCTCGGCCCAGGCTGGCTGCAGTGCTCTCTCTCCCTCGGCCAGGCTGGCTGCAGTGCTCTCTCTCCCCCTCGGCCCAGGCTGGCTGCAGTGCTCTCTCTCCCTCTGCCCAGGCTGGCTCTAGCAGTGCTCTCTCTCCCTCGGCCTGGCTGCAGCAGTGCTCTCTCTCCCCCTCGGCCCAGGCTGGCTCTAGCAGTGCTCTCTCTCCCTCGGCCAGGCTGGCTGCAGCAGTGCTCTCTCTCCCTCGGCCAGGCTGGCTGCAGCAGTGCTCTCTCTCCCTCGGCCAGGCTGGCTGCAGTGCTCTCTCTCCCTCTGCCAGGCTGGCTGCAGCAGTGCTCTCTCCCCCTCGGCCCAGGCTGCAGCAGTGCTCTCTCTCCCTCGGCCAGGCTGGCTGCAGCAGTGCTCTCTCTCCCTCTGCCCAGGCTGGCTGCAGTGCTCTCTCTCCCTCTGCCCAGGCTGGCTGCAGCAGTGCTCTCTCTCCCTCGGCCAGACTGGCTGCAGCAGTGCTCTCTCTCCCTCGGCCAGGCTGGCTGCAGCAGTGCTCTCTCTCCCTCTGCCCAGGCTGGCTGCAGCAGTGCTCTCTCTCCCTCGGCCAGGCTGGCTGCAGCAGTGCTCTCTCTCCCTCTGCCCAGGCTGGCTGCAGCAGTGCTCTCTCTCCCTCTGCCCAGGCTGGCTCTAGCAGTGCTCTCTCTCCCTCTGCCAGGCTGGCTGCAGCAGTGCTCTCTCTCCCTCTGCCCAGGCTGGCTCTAGCAGTGCTCTCTCTCCCTCGGCCAGGCTGGCTGCAGCAGTGCTCTCTCTCCCTCGGCCAGGCTGGCTCTAGCAGTGCTCTCTCTCCCTCGGCCAGGCTGGCTCTAGCAGTGCTCTCTCTCCCTCGGCCAGGCTGGCTCTAGCAGTGCTCTCTCTCCCTCTGCCAGGCTGGCTGCAGCAGTGCTCTCTCCCCCTCGGCCCAGGCTGGCAGCAGTGCTCTCTCTCCCTCGGCCAGGCTGGCTCTAGCAGTGCTCTCTCTCCCTCGGCCAGGCTGGCTCTAGCAGTGCTCTCTCTCCCTCTGCCAGGCTGGCTGCAGCAGTGCTCTCTCCCCCTCGACCCAGGCTGGCTGCAGTGCTCTCTCTCCCTCAACCAGGCTGGCTCTAGCAGTGCTCTCTCCCCCTCGCCCAGGCTGGCTGCAGCAGTGCTCTCTCTCCCTCGGCCAGGCTGGCTGCAGCAGTGCTCTCTCTCCCTCGGCCAGGCTGGCTGCAGTGCTCTCTCTCCCTCGGCCCGGCTGGCTGCAGCAGTGCTCTCTCTCCCTCGGCCAGGCTGGCTGCAGTGTCTCAGCTAACATTTATTGCCAGTTATGGACCCTATGAATAATTGATCCCGATTCTATTTAAGATCTTGACGAGGACAAACGGCACAGGGCTGCACTGGCCAATATTTCTCCCTCCACTGCTCTAATAGGAGTCCTCTGTACCCGCGCGCTACCGCAGTCATTTTTCCTCCCTTTCATATTCTCCCTCTCGTTGTCTCGCCCTGCGTTTTCCTCACAGTGCGCTGCACCTTCTTCTTATAAGTCCCCGGGCACTATTTTAGGGACTGGAATAATTCCAGACGGGAATATGAAGGGTATTACAGAGGCGTAGCCGCAGCACCGTGACGGATGGTGCCAGCGTTGGCCAATAGTGGAGCCGGGGGTAAGGATTGATCTCTGTGGTTTCGTAGCAGACTGGCCCTTTAGTGTCATAACCGGGGAGATCATTTGGAAACAACGACATGGGACTATATACTACATCTATTAGTGATATGAGGCGAACACCACGATCAATGCTTATCATATTGGGCCATTGTGTCTGAGGAGATGGTGCAATTTATTAGGTGTGTGTGTGTGTGTGTGTGTGTGTGTGTGTGTGTGTGTGTGTGTGTGTGTGTGTGTGTGTGTGTGTGTGTGTGTGTGTGTGTCTTGAGGGTTTGGAGGGGAGAGATACAGTAGATCATCCATATGGATGTGTCACTGTGCTCAGCCCAGAGAGCAAGGCTGGATCCAGCTTCAGAAGTGATGGTAGATCATTAGACTATATACATGAAGGGAAAAGAGAGGATATGGATGTAATGCAATAGCAATACACTCACTCACTCTCACGCACGCACACACACGCACGCACACGCGCGCGCGCACACACACACACACACACACACACACACACACACAGTATACAGTATATCTGCAGGCGTGTAGTTCACTCCAGCAGCAACTGTAGTAAACGTAATGAGGAACTCACCCCGTGTTGGAGCGGTTTTCTGCTGCCCTTTTCTGATGTGTAGAAATCAACTGGATGCGCTCAGAGTAAAGGAGTGCTGAAAATGTCTTGAAACTCTTGAGTATCCTCAGAAATTGACAAAGGAATTATATTCGCAGAATACTATCCGTTTCCGTACATCCACGAAGCTCTCGCACAATTGCTCTTCCGACTGCATTGACATTTGCACAGCAGTGAGATCTGAGAGCGATGTGAAAAGGACACGGCGTGCTGCTGACAGGGCACAGGAGCTCGGCTTCTCACTTTCTGAAATCCAAACCTGTCTGATATCACTTTAGGCGGACAGCCCAGACTCCTGCACCCGCTATACTGTAAACACAGAGAGAGACGGGTACACTGATGACTTAAACCCACACATCTTGTTCTTTCTGTCAGTCTCTTTGCCCCCACTCTCTCTTTCTCCACTTGGCTCTTTATCAACAACCTCAATTGCTGTCTTTTCTCTCTTTTTTCTTCAATATTTTATTTTTCTATCTTTCAGAACACACACACACACAACAAACAAACTCAGACACAGGAAAAGAAAGAAAGAAAAAGCATACATATATTATCGACATTTCAATATTACAACATGGTGCTACCAGCCGCCTAAGGTGCTTATGTGCTTGTAAGAGATGTTGTGCATGGGATCCCACGCAAGTCGTCCTCAGGAACCTGAGTCTCTCCATCTGTATAACTGAGACCATGTCCGTCAACCACAGCTGAAAAGAAGGTGGAGAGGGGGACATTCATTCCTTCCTTCAGAATGAGTTTCTTTGCGACAGTCGTGCCCTGTGACAAAGACTGTTCCACAGCCGTAGGAAGGAGCAGAGAGGATTCCGATCAGCCGAAGATGGCGAGTTCCGCCTCCGGCTGAAGGGTTATTTTGTAGGCCTTAGAGTACCAATCAAATAATTTGGCCCAGAATCCAGATAGTGAAGGGCAAAACCAAAAACCCTTGGACAGTGTGCCCTCTAACACTTGACACTTATCACATAGTGGTGAGACAGAAGGGAAGATCTTGTGCAACCTATGCTTGGAATAGTGAAGACTGTGAGTGACTTTAAATTGGATCAGCTGGTGTCTGCTCTTAACTGAGCAGAGTTGGATATTTGCTTTTCTTAATTCATACACCCACTCTGGTAGGCCTACTGAAGTAATAATACATTTCTTGATTTAAAAAAATCCATACATTTAAGATGTAAAAGTAGAGGTGTATTGAGTGAGTTTGTAGTGGGCAGAAAGATGAAAGGCATTGATTGTACCCAAGGTTGATTATACGAATAGAGATACAGCTTTATGCTCGGCTTTGTTCTGCTATAGCTGCTGAGCTTAACGAAGAGAATAAGTGCCCCATCTACTCAAACATGACCACACCCGACAAACAGTATCTATACTCAAACACGACCACACCACGTGTTAAAAAGAAGTGTTGTTGTTGCTACTACTTTATTTACTACTACAGTATGCATTCATTCTGTTTAAGAGTTTCTAACACCTTCTAGATGTAATGTTACATGCATTCTATTTTTGGCACCTTCTAGATGAATGTCGCATATTTATGTTATTTTAGACGTTTGCATGCTCATTGGTTGTTTGAAGTCACATGGTCTGTTAGTTTGCATGCTCATTGGTTGTTTGAAGTCACATGGTCTGTTAGGCACATGTTAAGAGCAGCCACGCCTTCCTCAGAACCTGCTAGATACACAGCATGAGTCAAGACCTCTTTTAATCCTGCTCCATCTGCCTTGTGTTATCCTTGGAGAAGCTTTGTCTAACCACGTTGTACTTTGGAATGTTCATGAGTGGGTTTGTACTGTATGTGTGGATTTACTGTGTGGTGACGAAGATCAACGATAAAAGTTATTAATTCAACGACATCTCTTTTTGTCTCTTACTGGACATCCTGCAGAGTGTTTGGATCCAGCAACCAGCTATAGTCATAATAGCTGAGGGCGACATCAGCCAACCGTTCAGAAGGGTGTGAGAGCTTCCAAGAGCTAATCCTATTTTTCACCAGGCAAACAGCAGCAGGAAGAAATGGGATATTGGCCAGTCAATTTTGTCTGCTGCATGGTAATCCGGTCTTCAGGTACCCCCTGTGTAATCCAGTCTTCAGGTACCCCCTGTCCTGTTTTTGTCCAGCTTTTCTCTTGCACATCAGATCCAATTGGACGACCATACAGTTGCTTTTGCTTGTTTATCCCATTTAATACACTGCATGCATACTTTACATTACTGACCATTTTCCAAAGCACACAGGTGATGAATCTACCATAAAGCTGCCTGCTGTGCTAGCTAACATTAATGCCTAGGTTTAGAAGTCATGGATGTTAAAGGAACACTCCGCCCATTTTCAACCAGCTTTGTATCATTAGAACATCAGTAGTATATCAGAAAACTGTAAACGGTTTTGAAGTCTGTCATTTAATTTGACAGTTATTGAGTGTTAAAGTGTGGACCAGTGACATCACTGGTCTACACTAACTCAAATGAATAACTCATTAACTCAAATCAACTCTCAATAACTGTCAAACTATTCATCATTCATCTAGTTTGACAGTTATTGAGAGTTGATTTGAGTTAATGAGTTATTAATTTGAGTTAGTGTGGCTGGTTGAAAATGGGCAGAGTGTTCCTTTATTTGTTTTATATTTTTAAGATTATTTTTTGGGCATTTTTGCCTTTATTTTTATTTTTATATAGGACAGTAGGCAGACAGGAAAGGTGGGGAGAGAGAGAGGGGATGACATGCGGCAAAGGACAGCAGGTCGGCTCGTGGTATGCGTGCTACCAGGTGAGCTACCAGGACGCACTAGAATTTATTTTTAATACAGCGACTATTTTCTGCTGGAGAGATACGTTCTGTTGGGTGGTTGTGTCTGCATGGAAAGCATTTACAGAGGTGAATGGTGCATTCATGTGCTATTGGATGAATTAGAAAAAAATAATCTACTGTCATAACTTTAGGCATTAAACTAAGTTACCATGCAATGATAAAGTAACAACAATTACTGTAGAGGTCTTCACGGGTCCAAAAAGTCATGCCTAAACCCAAAAAGACATGGACATGCAGTACCCAGAACCGAACCGGACCCATCTATTATTAGGAAGCAAATACCTCAGGACCCGTACACACACAACCAATAAATGTCCGGACGGGTTGCGTCCGGATCCGGCAGGACACAGTTCTTATACATCAGCTGTGATACCCAGGCGGTCCATATACTGTAATCAGATCCAGCGCTCACTCACTGATCCTGCATATCATGCTGCAGTGTCACATTTCTACATGCTGCTCTCTCCACTTTCAGCCTTGTGCATTAGCACTCTTCATACTATGAAGATACCATGTTGACTGAGGATGTCGCTCTATTAGATTGTCATTATAATGGAGTGATGTGCATCTCAGACTCTGTCCCATATGTACTCCGCATAGATTTGTTCTCTGCATGAATATGACTAGTGATTTATTTTAATTTTAACAAATAAATGTTTCTCCCCCCCCCCCTGAGAAATGTGGGGTTTGAACCCACCCCTCAAAGAATCGGAATTGGAATCTGGTATTGGTATTTAAAATCCAAACGATAACCCTACCCACCTAGCCTGGGTAAACTCAGCCTCCACGTGACCTCTATCTATGTGCTATGATAGCACATAGAGGTCACGTGGAGGCTGGGTTTACCCAGGCTACTACCCACCAGCCCCTATAAGGAGGAATTGAGGTCTATTTCTGGGTAATGAAGTATTTAATGAAGTCATCTCTTGTTACCACTTGGGGCCGCCAATGTGTAAAGTTGCCTTATGCAGCTATTGAGAGTTATCAGAGGCCTTTCCATCCTAAGAATTAAAATCGAAACCTTGACATTTGTTGAAATTTCAAAAATGTTTTAGATGTTGAATATTGGCACAAGTTATTGGCACCTTATATCTAGAGATATCAGTATTGGCCTCCAATAACCTATATGGCCTAACTTGAAGAAAGGAACTTGAAGAAAAGTGTTTGTGCATTCATGTATTCCTCCTGTTCATTCTCATTTGATCACTCATTTAGACACACACACACACACACACACACCATTTCACATTCCATGTCAGTTCCCAAGAATAGATTTACCTGCACTTATTTTAGCGTAATAACGACATCCAGTGTGCCACACTGTTATGAAACATGTGGAAGTGTCCGGCATCCTGGGTGCTCAGCGCTAATCACTAGAGCTCTCTGATCACTTCTCAGAACAGAGATGGTGAGAGGAATGTTGTGGAGTGGCTTAATTTACGAGCAAGATAGAGAGAGAGATCTGATAGAATCCTTAGCGTTCGATCACACCCACAGTTCGCTTTCTTATGCCTCCCCCGGCGATAGCCCTGGCCACAGGCATTATGTTTTCGGGTTGTCCGTCCGTCCGTCCGTCCGTCCGTCAGGGGCGGAGCTAGGGAGCTAGGGAAAATGGGCCGTAGCTATATAGGATTGTCCAGAGCAATCTAGTAAGAGAGTGGTGCCAGCGCAGCGGAGGTCCAAAATGCATGACATGTACCCAATGAATAGCCAGGAAGGGGGCTTGCGCTACATTTGAATTCATAAAATAAAGCTGATAATATACAATTTGATTCTTTAAAAGTCTGACCCTTTCAAAGTAGGCTACATCACAAACGGTCCATTTTGCTGCAACTCGACAGTGCTGCTTAATCCAGAACCTCACTTCCATGAACTTTTGTGAGGTAAAAAAAACTGGTCCATTGGAGTGAATGGAGATGTCGCAACTCTTCTATTATACGGCTCTGGGACGGTCCTAGAGAGTCGGGGTTCAAGGGCTGGGTAGGGGGAGTGATTAGGGGGATGTGGGTGGTGGGAGGGGTGTGGTGAGAGAAGGGGGTGTGGCTAGGGGAAAGGGACCGTAGCTAGGGATATGAAGGTCATAGAGAGTCGTGGTTCGAGGGGTGGGTAGGGGGAGTGGCTGGGGGGGATGTTGAAAATGATTAGCCATGTTGTTGAGGGACCCTCAAACTTTGCCGCAAGTGCCATAAGGCTGAATGGCCACACCACTGCGCCGTGGGCTTCAAGGTATTTGTGCTTGTATGAGTCTGGACAGACATGGATGTAGACTGCAACATGACTTGCAGGCTTACAACCGCAAGGCGGTTATTTCTAGTTTGGTTTGCTTTGAAGCATATTTGTAAAAGTTGGTACTGTTTCATCCCACCCGGTTAGAGATTTTAGTCTTTTTGGGTTAACTTCCTGTAGTTGACTCCTACTAACAACAGTTTGCTTGAAAGATGGCTAGTGGGGCTAGTTTCCCATATCTTCAGGTTATTTGGTGCCAGCTGATTTTGAATGGTATTGTTCTCACAACGAACCAAACTAAAGAAGCAAATGCTCCCGAATGTGAATACAACGCTGAACGCTCGGTTCTGAACGTGCCCCTTATTAGAGAGAAATCGGAGCAGAGCCATGCTCTTTGCACTACTTTCACCCTTTTCTTTGCATGCCCCTAAAGTGGTTTATTTATAGAGCCATGTAGACAACATGCTTCCCTTCCCTTCAACACAGCCCAGTTTCCCTGCCCCAACCCTGCTGGATCCTAAACCCATCAGAATAATTTGGGTACAGTTGTGACAACCGACTCACATTCCTCCGGCGTCCATATGGGGTGGAGGATTTTGTGGCAACATGATAAACGACAGATGTCAGACACAGCGAATGATAGAGAGAGAGAGAGAATGCGAGAGAGAGCAGGCCGACCTTGGCGCGCTTGGAGTGGGTGGAGAGAGAGAAAGAGAGAGAGAGAGAGAGAGAGAGAGAGAGAGTCGGCGATAGTGGCAGAGTGGCACATGTATAATTGACAACCTAAGCCTTCTCTCCATAGAGTTTATGACATTTTCCTCTATGTAATCTCCTTTCCTGGCCAACGAAGGAGACGGTAGTGGGCCACGCTGTGAGTGGCGTCTTGGATGGAGATGGCTGAGTGGAGCATCTGCCTGGCAAGTAGAATGTGAAGGGGAGGAGATGCCAAGGCAGCCTTGACATTATTTCTCCCCCCCCCCCCCCCCCCCTCCTCCTCTCTCTCTCTCTCTCTCTCTCTCTCTTTCTCTCCCCAATCTTGCACTTTTTTTTTTTTTACCAAGAAGCAAATCTGTGACTGATGAAAACAGTGTGGAATGGGAAGGATGGGAGTGGGGAAGAGATGGAAGACATGAGATGTTTCAGTATTGTGAGGATCTTGCAGTCCGTCCTCACAAAAAGTGATGACATTGCTTGAATGTTTCCGAATGCGACCTCTTGCGTCTTGCGGTCGTGTGAGTAAATGCATGAAGTGCCTACGTCAGAGTCGGGAGCTGTAACCAGGAAGTAGCAGCGACCTCTGATGGCGGTCTTATAACAACAGTCTGATATTGAAATAGGTCACTCACTGACACATAAGGAAGAAGGGCATGGATTGGCTTCATTGGAACTTCCTCGTTATGGGACCTGCAGGGGGCGGGCGAGCCCGTGCAGCGGCCGAGCCTAGGAATCGATGACTAGTCTAGTACTGTAACTTATAGTGCCACAGTTTTACCACAAACTGCGACTTTCTTGACATGCATAGTTATCTCATCATAGTTAGCTGCCACCTATCAACCAGTGTGACCAGCAGTTCATTTGGCTCATAGCACCATGTCCTGTAAAAGTATGACCGAATTGGTGCCAACTGATGCCCTGGGTGGATGCTGATACACACGCAGGCACGCACACCGTCTATCTTACTCTCTCCATCCTTTATCTGCAAGCACAGGACACCCCAGAGAGAGGAGGAGAGAGCGAGAGAGGAGCGAGCGAGCACGTCAAGTAGATTAACTAGATCGCTCTCTCTCTCTCTCTCTCTCTCTCTCTCTCCTTTCTTTCTCCATCTCAATTATATCTCTTCTCCTGGCGCAGCCCCTGTGTCTGTCTCACTATCTCCCCACATCCGCCCGCCCCACTCACTGCCTCTCACTCCCACTCCCCCGTCCCTCCTCCCCCCTCTCTCTCTCTTGAATCTAACTTATCCAACTTATCTAGCCGACACACATTGTTTTCCGTGCCGCGCTGTTCCACATCACGGTGTGCATGTTGAACACCCCCCCCCCCCCCCCCTCCATCTCTCTCTAACATTTTCTTCTTCTTTTTCTCCCCATGCAGCGCTTATCTGTGGTCTCGGGGAATAGTATGAGGCAAATTGAGCAGGTAGGGATTTGGGCATTGCTTGTAGTCTTACTTATTAAATGTAGGCATTTACATTTCCAGGTTAACAACAGAGTTATGCACTGCACTAATTAGCATAAGCGGTACAGTATGCAATTAAGGCTTCCCTCCAGAAGAGCACAGCGTACAGGAAGCATCATGATGTGCGAAATATGCTAGTCTCTTCTCTTTCTACTTTTGCCTCAGCCTGTAGGGATAAATAAAAGTCTCGTAGGCAAACATATAAGATACATAGGATTTTTAGAGCCACACTATTCCCTCAAGGGAGTGGATGTGCAAATA
>NC_139642.1:29203802-29231302 GCF_964638095.1 Poromitra crassiceps
GGTCGCCTCTGCCCCCCTCCTGGTGTGGCAGAATGGCACTTTAGCCCACACTGCCCAACAATGGACCAGTGATTTCATTAGCGATAGAGGCAAAGAAAGTCCAGAAGAACCCTTCGCCATTACTCCCCCCCCCCCCCCCCTCGTGTCCAATACACACACCATTTCACGGGAGAAGTGAGTTCTGAAACACTGCACTGACCTCCATTGCTGTTATCATTTCAGCCCAATCAGACTCCCTCCAAACGCTCAAACTCTTCTTTCTTTCTGTCTTTACTCTGCACCTTCTCTCTGTCATGTCATGTCATGGCACGTGGATGGAAAGGTAACCCTAGTTTTAGCTCTGTCTCAGTTTCTGTGTTTTTCCTCGTAAACAGCAGACAACTTATGAGGGCTACAATACAAACAAGCAAACATTTGGACATAAATGTTGTTGATATGACGGCCTGAACCAGCATGGATAACCAGTGTAAGTAAAGCAACAACGTGAAAGTTTTACAACTGCCTGCATCTCCTCCTGAAACCAGGACCTAAATATCTTTCTATCAGTTCAAAACAGTTCCCGAAGCTGTTTTAATGGGATTATTTACCATGTCATAATATCATATTGTGGAAATGTTGTGTTTGTTTTGGTTAACATCGAACTTGGCCACCTCCCTCACTTTCCCTCTCGCAAATGTGCTGTGGGATTTATTTATTTTTTAGAACACGGCTCTCTCGAATACTCGATTCTGATTGGTCAATCAACAATATTCACCGGTCATTATTTCTCGACAACCGACCGCTGCTCTGCCACACCTGGATTAATCAGTTGATAAGAGCTTTTTGTCAGCAACACTACTAATTAGGCCAACCAGTTGCAGCTGTGGTGTCTTGTGTGCCAATTACGAATGAAACCGCTTTGCCATTGAAAACGCTATTAAAAAATCTATTTGAATAATTGTTTTTGTCAGATTATTGAATGATTTAGTTGTAGGCCGTGTTCTAAGCGGGATAATGTATATTGAGGCGGTGATTACTGGGAAATAATGACCTTCAGGTGAATCATTAAGCCCTCCGCTGCGCGTCGGGCTCAATCATCACCTGTCGGTCATTATTTCCCCCGTAATCACCGCCTCAATATACATTATCCCTTACTTAAATGAGGGCACATTGTTTATAGCCTACTCATGAGCGCATTTACATATTTTGTACATCTTCGTCTCTTATAGATGACCTGTTTTATGCTTCACTATTGTTATTCTTTCTTTTATTCTTTTTGGTGTTGTTATTATTATCTAGGAATAGTACGTACGTACCCTGCTATCTGAACACATAAGATCCACAGGAAAGAATGAGTGCAGAATAAACAACAGGGAGACAGAGATACTTGACTTTCTAAAGCCTCACCATCTTGCATACAAACACACATGCACACACACGCTCATGCATGCACACACACACACACACACACACACACACACACACACACACACACACACACACACACACACACACACACACACACACACATACACCTGCCTCACATGTGTTCTCTAACTCCCCCTGTCCAAGGCTAGCAACAAGCCCAGCATTTCAAAGCAGTGTTTTTAGCAGTACTGTAGCTCTAATGAGAAAGCTTATCTGTCTTGGGGAACACTCAGGATACATATTACTGTAGGGCCCAGAGAAAATAGCCCCCCCTGCTTTTACCAGCAAAATCAATTGAAGATGCCCCGCATGCATTGACGGGCCGCCTTCATACTCCAAGCAATCTGCACCTTTCATTTAGACAGTGTGTGAATGTGAAAGTCAGGCTAAATCACATGCAGCAGGCAGCAGCCATTTTCAGGAAAAAGAGCATAAGTGGAAAATTGGAGAATGGCAGATAAGGTCATAACAAAAACACACACTGCTTTATTAAAAGCAGAATTGTTTATTGCATATTACTTTTATTGCATAGCCCCTACAGGAAATTTTAATTTTGTTGTGACCATTTCAACATATTGCTTTCTGAAAGCATTCAGCACTTTTGACTGACATTTTGTGGCGTTGTCGCCAGAATTAAAATGAATTTTGAAGGTCCCATATCATGTAAAACAGGATTCCCCTTGCGTCTTTGATTATCAAGGCATTGGATGTGCTGCTATCATACATCATGAAAGTATCAAAACACACGGGCGTCAACTAAATCCACACAATCCAAGCGGGCCTCTAAACGAGCTGTTCGGGCGTCCGTAACTTTGTGGCGTCCCAAAGGTTAGCTCATTATCATCTCTGTAAGAAATCATAGTTTAACACATTTTTTAAGCAGTTGAGCGTTTGTCATTGTCTATTACTGCGTGGTGTCTCACGTTTGACTCTTGAAATGATTAGCCAATCAGAACAGAGGGGTTGTTATACTAATGAGCCTTATAAAGACACAACAACAGAAAGAGCCTGTTCTTGGCAAGGCTCAGAGAGATGCTGGAGTGCACTCTCACATTGAAAATAATTAATCTCAAAGGGCCAGAGTTTATTCAGTTCTTGCAACAAGAGCACCTACCATCACTTCAAGTGTCACCGGAAATCACACCGGAGCTGTGTTTCGAATCGCGCTCACGCTGCATGGATTCAGAAGTCAGAAATACTTTAGTGATCCCGAGGGGAAATTGAGTAATGCTGCAGTTGCTCACATTCAGGTAGGGGAAATATTGGGGGGTCATCCCTATGTTCCCTCATGAATTCCCCCCCATCCAAATTAGGCCCTATGTTCCCTCAGCGTTAGGGATAGGGATGCAAAATGTATGTCCCCAGGATGGCGAAGGCATGACCCACCCTACTCTACCTCTGATTAGGTTAGGTTTAGGCATAGGGAGTGATGATTGGTTAGGTTTAGGCATGAGGAGTGAATGTGTGATGACTGCTTAGGTTTAGGCAAGAGGAGTGATGATTGCTTAAAGGAACACTCTGCCCATTTTCAACCAGCTTTGTATCATTAGAACATCAGTAGTATATCAGAAAACTGTCAACTGTTTTGAAGTCTGTCATTTAATTTGACGGTTATTGAGTGTTAAAGTGTGGACCAGTGACATCACTGGTCCACACTAACTCAAATTAATAACTCATTAACTCAAATCAACTCTCAATAACTGTCAAACTAGATGAATGATGAATAGTTTGACAGTTATTGAGAGTTGATTTGAGTTAATGAGTTATTAATTTGAGTTAGTGTGGACCAGTGATGTCACTGGTCCACACTGTGTGTCCATGTGCTATCAGTGTTCGCAGGCAGGCAGTGTGTGTCATAATATCCTGGGTATGATGAGAAGCAGATAGAGGAAGGAGATGAGGCCCCAAAGTGTCACAACTCATTTACCAAACAATCTCCTTTCTTTGTTACTTCTTCTCATCCACCCTTCCTCTTTTTAACTTCAACTCTTCTACTTGAAACTCTCCCCCGTCCGTTCATACTTGCCTTTGCTACCACCTCTTTAGCCCCTGGGCCTGGGCCCGTTAGGCCCGTTCGGTAATACATCCCTGAAGTAGACAGTTAAAAAGGCAGTTTGATGTGTATGTGTGATGTGTGGGCTGTGTGACTCATCATGGAGATTTTGAGTTTGGATTTGAAGGAGTTAAAAGAAGTGCTTGATTGGTGATATTGATATGAGTGTTCCATAGTATAGCACCTCTGTAGCGTATTGAGAATTGGTTATTACTATTAGTAGTGTGACAGTAGGGAGGGGTGAAGGTGATCTGAGTGTCTTGTATTATGTGTATGTATGTTGCAATTTTGTTGAAAGTATAACCTACACAGTTCAGGGAGAGAGACAGGTGTGTGTATGTATTTATAGACAAAGCTGCAGATTTGAAGTGTTGATATCATGTATGTTTTTGTGTGTGTGTTGTTGTTGTTTTAAGATGAGCTGATGGTTCAAATCTGATAGATAATGTAGCCAACCAATCTGGATATTTTTCTGATGATACCAATTGATTTAATTTTCTTTAATTACAGACAAGATGAATGTGGTTTTTCCAATTCAAATTCTCATCCATCAGAATTCAGGGGAATTTAGTAGATGAGACCTGCAGGAGTTCATTTCCATTGACTATGATTTTGCCGCTATTACTACAATATTTCTTTCTAGTGAATATCATGAAATTAGATTTTTCTTAAGACATTTTGCAATTTTTTCCATGCCCTTGTTTTGTAAACAGCCCGCCTCGCATAGCACGATCCTGCCACCACCATGTGTCATGGTAGGGACACTGTTTGAAGGGTGATGAGCTGTGCACAGTTTCTGCCAGACTTTTGTTGACTTTTGTGCAAACTCCAGGCTGCTGTCCTGTGCCTTTTTCCCCCAGCAGTGAATGGCCCGAAGATTCTGGCAGATTTGTGACATGCTGCATTGACTGATGTCCTTCCAGCAAGATCTCACAGTCCATCACAGCCAATGAACTGTGTCATTCTGTCAGAGCGCTCCTTGGCTTCCTCTCCCTCACCAAGCTCCCTCTTGCCCGCTCTCTTTGGTCAGATGACGAGCGTTGAGATGAGTGGATGTTTTTTGTCATGATGGAGTCTACTGTCCTCACAACACACTAGCATTTGGTTTATATAGCCTTCTCCACATCTGTGCCTCCTCACAATTCTGTCCCTGAATACCACAGACAGTTTCATGGACTTCATTGTAAAGTTCCTCCTCTGACATCATCTGTGAGATTTTATATATAGATACAGTATGTGTTTCATTGTAAACCATTTTTCAGTCAGTTGAATGTGCCACAGGTGGACTCTAACCAAGATGCATAGACATCTCAAGAACATTCAAAAGAATCTGGATACACCATACTCAAAATGGTTGAATATTTATTGTCTCCAGACATTTAACTAAAATATAACTAATTAATTCCATTTTGAGTTCAGGCTGTAACGGCACAAACTGCAGGCAAAAAAACGCGTGTGTGCTTGAGAACAGGGCACTCCTGAAAAAGAGAAGAGAGCATTGCTCTCAGTGAGACTCCCCCTGTGTAAATAAAGGTAAAAAAAAAATCACAGTTGTAATCACTAATTGTTGTCTCATTCGTGGAGGACCAAATGTGTTGTTTATTCAACTGCACACTATATACACTTTTTAATAGCTAATGGCATTGGTTGGCAATATGCCTTGGTTTAAAAATAAGGGGGAGTTATGCAAATTTGGTATCACAGCAGTCTCATAGTAGACCCGCTTCCTGAGTCACCGTTGTTTCCTGTTTCAAAACTTCCCCACACTTCAATCAACAGCAAACAAGCTAACCTTTGCACACACACACACACACTGATCTAGATGGATGTGACGCTCAAGGAGGGTGGGCTAGCTTAGCGTGGTTTCCATCACTGTTACATTTCTGTCACTCACGCATACACTGCTGCTGCTCGTGTTGTCAGAAGACCAACATGATGAACTTTACCCTGGAGGAAAGGGAGCTAGACAGGAGTAACATGGCCTATGCCATAGTCTTCAGCTGCATCATGGTGGTGGGTCTGCCTCTCAATGCTGTGTCACTGTGGACTCTGATACGCCGCCACAGTCTCAAATCCCCCAGTGCCGTCTTCATGATCAACCTGGCCATTGCAGACCTGCTGCTGGGGATCTTCCTGCCCATGAGGGTCTACTTTTACGCCACAGGCAGCTGGCCCTTTGGCAATACGGCATGCATCTGCATCACTATGTTCTTCCGCAACAACATCCGCTCCAGCTCCATCTTCATCACCTTCATCGGTGTGGACCGGCTGCTGGCAGTGGTTTACCCGCTGAGATCACGGCGTCTGAGATCCACCGCCAATGCCTGGAAAGCCTCTGTCTTCGTTTGGCTCTTTGTCTTCTTGGTAATGAGCGTTCCAGAGAACATTAACTTATCAGATGGTTTACACAGCTGCAATGCATCCACCTGTTTTGACTTTTCGGACTGTGAGCTGCCTAAACCATTGCCTCTTCAGTCGATTTTGGTGTTCGCCATGCTGGCAGTCAATGTTGTGTCCACTGCTATGGTGTCGTGGACTCTCCGCAGGCATCTCAGTGACTCTGCACGGGTCAACAACAAGGTGAACGTCATGCTGCTTTTTGCCATGAACTTGATCATGTTTATCATCTGTTTCTTGCCTCTGTCACTGGCCCTTGTGCTTAAGAATGGGCGAAATGCAATCAAGGCAACAGTATGTCTTGCTAGTGTGAACTGCTGTCTGGATCCACTGTTATATTACTTTTCTTTGGATGCCTTCTGGAAAAAAGAGGATGTGGACTCTGCCCTCACAAGAGGATAGCAGGTGACAGAGTCTCGACAGAGACGGGCAATGTGGCATCAAATGTCCTGTTTTAACAGAATTTACAGTATTATTTTTGTGTTGTGTGGAGATATGACTTAAACTGTACATTATTTGCATTAGAATCTAAAGGATTGCTCAAAGGTCGAATAGTATGATACATTGTATCAATAAAAATCTCACAGCCACATTTTGATGTCGTCACAGCCTCTCATTTCCCACCTTTCACACCACAGCGTAGTAGGTGTTGGTTTCAGATACGGGTTTGATCCTCGAGTCGTGAACGGTTATCATGAAGGCATGTGGTGTGAACTTAGACCACCTTATACTTATTCTGTCTCACATATAATTGTGTGTTCAGAAATGAAAGTCCTCTCATAGGCTTTTGTCAGAACACACAGGTCTTGAAATGATGTGGTAAGAGCACTGACATTTCTGTGCTTGATGGTTAAGTACATCTTAGCATATATGTCCCTCTCTATAGCGATGAAGATATCCCAGTGAACAGTGAAGCATTTCTGACAGATTAGTGTAGGTGTATGTCACACAATTAAGAAGTGGCCTCGTCGGCCATCACCAATCTCAATGCATGAAGGAAAACTCCAAAGAAAACCTTATTCGAATAATGGAAGCCAAAGCTTCTCCCAAAGAACAAAAGTATTTTATTTGAAACAGTTGAATTGATTGGAGCACATGAAATCACTGGCAAACAAATTTAATGAGGTACAAAAAGTGAGTCAGTCAAACTGTTTGACTCTGAAGATGACGCTGTTCGTGTCGAAACGTTAGTTTCAACGCGAGCAGCGTCATCTGGCCGGTGATTTCGTGTGCTCCAGTCAATTCAACTGTTTCCAGTATCCTCTCATCTTCTGAAAGCACCAACCTCCCTTTGTGGAGGGGCTGAAGCGCAAGAGATTCCTTCTACAAAAGTATTATAACAAAGGTTTGGTTTGGACATGGGGGTGAAGCATAATCCCCCCTTTTACCCTTGTTAGCTCATTGTTTTGGATTGCTTTTGATGTCATTTGGCACTCCTATGTCTTCTCTGGTTATAAATCATGTGATGTGACTGAGGCTATTGTGTTACTTGTTTGTGAGTATCTCAGTTCTTGAGCCAGCGGCACTTAAGTCCTGTAAACCTTGCCAAATGTAGGGGCGTTTGTATAAGCCGATGGCAGACTGAACTAAGAAGGATCTAGATGTTGAAACAATCCACATGTAATGTCTGGAATTAGGCATTCAGGAATTGCAATTGAGAATTATTCGTTCTTTTTTCTCTTTATTATCAGGTGAACTCCTTGATGTGATGGTCTGTGAGTACGAACATCATTTTGACATGCTCTAATCTAATATACAACACCTCTACCCCAGTGGGTTAATTTTTAACTGGGCCAGAATGGAAAAAAACAAAAGCACAAGAAGCAAGTGTACATAGTATTCAACCTCGGTAAACAATTAGATGCTGAGACTGAGAGGTTCACATTCCAGTTTCACCCAGCTAGAATTTCCCCCATCTGAACTTTCTTCTCACCCACTCTCACCCACTATAGCACGGAAATAGTGTTGTGGTGCCAGACAACGATGATCATGTGAGAGAGAGAAATCACTGCAGTGGAAACTGAAACGGTGAGCTGAAATGGGATAATTCAAAGTTTCCTTAAGTGTCTTTGTGTACTAGCGGAACCATGGGGACCCACCCCCCTGTGAGTTAGGCCCCCCCTGGTCTGGAACATGACATCATCACTGATGACATCATCACTGAACATATTAGCCTCAGCCAGGAAGGATGACATCACTGATGACATCATCACTGACATCACTGATGACATCACATCATTAGGTAATCAGGGCAATCACCTAATTAAAAAATCCGGCTCTGTCAGGTCACCCGCACGGTTGCTCTTTACAACCCCTGAAAGTTTCAGCCTGATCGCACGTAAAACGGCACAGACGAGGCCGGACCAAATTCTGCTCGCACGCACGCATGCACGTACACGGACACTTCTCAAATGATATTAAGAGATACATGTTTTTTGCCTTTTAAGTAAAGTCAGGTCAGCTGTATCCTTTGGGTCTGCTCCTGGCAGATCTTGCTTTATAAATTGGAGGCTTGGGAAGAAGCACTTTCCTCCAGCAGCTCCATATATGTTTAATGTGACCTTTACCTGTGCCCTCTGAGGGAAAACAGAACGCTCAGAGGCTGAACAGGAAATACATCCAGTCCCAAACATACATAGTTGGTCATTATGGCAGTTGTTGGAGCTGGTTTTTGCCGTGCTGAGAGCGCATAAAGTCACAAATAATGTGACCTTCTGTTCACAACAGCAAACAGCCTATGTGTATGGCAGCCTTTATTCAGCGTGGCAAGCTGGAACTCAGGCGTGTCGGGGTGTTTTGTATGTGTTTGAAATTGGCTGCATTTGTAGTCATGGGAGACACACAACTGTGTCTGTTTGTGTTGTGTGTCTCCCATGACGCAAAGCCAGCCAATTTTCCAGGTTGGACACACATTTTTTCACAGAATATTTTTCTTTACACACATTTTTTTGTGAGATTTTTTTTTCTTTTTTCTTTTATAACAAAAAAATGTGCATCAGTGTGTGGGCACTGGGCACGCACTTGTGCATGCAACCCATTCCCAACTCGTCAAAACGATGGATCAGGACCCCTTGGTGTACATTTTTAATGCACGGCGTATCCCTTTTTCGGCATCTTCCGACATGCAGGGTAGTCCAGAATGCCATAGAACTCCCACAATGTCCGAAACCATGTGACAGTGAAGTAAAGCGGTAGCCAGTAAGGGTGTTGTGGCTCGTGGTGGTGGATGGATGCTAAGTCTTTGCCTTCGACACCGAAGGCCGGTAGCCGCTCCCTAGCGTGTTCAAAGTCTTCCTTTCAACCGTAAGTCACACTTCACCTGTTTGTACGTTAAGCCTAACCCAAATGATTTCTCAAACCTGAACCAAGTTGTTTTAGTTGCCTAACCAGAACCATTAACCATGAGAATGTGTTGGTGCAGGCATGTGTGCAGGCGACCGTAATGTGTGTGTGTGTGTGTGTGTGTGTGTGCAGCGACCGTAATGTGTGTGTGTGTGTGTGTGTGTGTGTGTGTGTGTGTGTGTGTGTGTGTGTGTGTGTGTGTGTGTGTGTGTGTCTGTGTGTGTGTCTGTGTGTGTGTGTGTGTGTGTGTGTGTGTGTGTGTCTGTCAAGGTCAGACTCATGCTTGTTTAGAGCCCTGCATCTGCTGGTGACTGACATCCCAGATCTGGAGGGATGGGGAGGTCTGCCTGTGGTCTGAATGCATCTGCTAAGGCTGGTCACGGTCAGCTAACCCACCACCACCCCCAAGGTAAAGAGAGGAAATACTGTCTCTCTCTCTCTCTCTCTCTCTCTCTCTCTCTCTCTCTCTCGCTCTCTCTCTCTCTCTCTCTCTCTTCTCTCTCTCTCCATGGCTTTCTGAGACACGTTCACGCACACATTCACATAAGTGCATACAAACAAACGTAAGCAGGTACATGCAGGTTCGCGGGACGCGGGCATCACTGCCAAGACCCACAAACAAGCTCCTGTTGAGCTACAGCCAAGTGTGTCTGGACCAGAGGAAGCCGCCTGCTATTCACAGACAGCTCAGCCCGGGCGAGTGTGGAGAGCGAGGCAACACAAAGAGCCCAAACAGAGCCAAAAAGAAAGGGAAAGGCAGACAAAAACAAATCGTCAGCTACTGACTGCACAGGAAATACTGTGGGGTGTCAACCACAGTGTGCTCCTCTCTAAATTGTCCAGTTTCAATTTTTCTGTTGAGGCCATTAAATGGGTTGAATCATATCTGTCTCACCGGGAGCAGTGCACTGTGGTTGGCGGTGTCAGCTCCCCTTACCTGAGCTGTCCAGTAGGGGTCCCCCAAGGGTCAATTTTGGGGCCAATTTTCTTTTCTTTGTACATTAATGATCTTCCTGATTACTGTTTTAATGTAGATGTCCAGCTTTATGCTGACGACACAGTTATCTTCACAAGGGCTAAAAACCCAGGGGAGGCGGCACGTGTCTTATCTTCAGCTCTCTCTCATATCCAGGCATGGCTAACTAAATCTTGTCTCGTGCTGAATGCAAAAAAAACAGTCTGTATGTTCTTTTCTAAAAGAAACATTGCACCTCCGCGCTCCAATGTCTTCTTGGGGTCAGAGGAATTAGCTGTGGTTAACGAGTTTAAATACTTAGGCGTGATGTTGGACTCCAACCTAACGTTCAGTAACCACATTAAAATGATCTCCAAAATTTTTTAATTCCACTTGTATAATTTCAGACAAATAAGGAGCTGTCTGTCCACAGACGCTGCGTTTTTATTTTTACACTCGATGATCCTTTCGCATCTGAATTATTGTATAACTAGCTGGTCGTTGACAGGTGTAACCACTCTCAAACCAGCCGAACTACTAAAAAAGCCCTGAAAATACTAGATAAAAAACCCTTTTCTCATCACCACTGTCATGTCATACGTAAATATGACATGCTAAGTTTTGAGAACTTTAGAAATTTCACCTCTGCCTGTCTAATATACAAAGTTCTACATGGACTGGCGCCGCCTCCTCTTGCTGACTTCATCAAATATCGTTCGACTGCCAACTCGACCCGTGTCACTCGGGCCATCACGAACAAGGTCTGTGAGGTCCCCTTTAGAAAAACTTCCTTTAGCCAGAAGACCTTATCCTACATGGGAAGCACCCTCTGGAATAATCTACCTACCTCTATTAGAGAATGCCCTAGTCTCGCCACCTTCAAAGGCCAGTTGAAACTATGGCTCAGATCAAACCAGCAATGTGATCACACCTAACATATCGCTGCATGCTCTGTGTGTTTTATTCATTTTAGGTTTTACTAACCTTTTGTACTATTAATTTTTTGGTACTATTAATTGTGTGTGTTTTAATCATTTTTGGTTTTACTAATCTTCTGTACTATTAATCTTTTTAGTACTATTAATTTTTTTTTTCTCTCTTTCATGATTACATCAACCTGCCATGGGACTACAGGTGGAAACTAGCCCTTGGGCTATAACCTGGCATGTTTACTGTACGGCTGTACTGTTCATTAACGTGTAAAGTCCCATTCTTTAAATAAATGAATCTGAATCTGAATCTGAATCTAGTAGAAGACACACCAAACAGCAGAGGGGAAAAACACATCATCCTCCAACATCTAAAGCGTCGAGAGAAGCCAGCGATCATTTACTGTAAACGGACGATGTCGTGCAGGAGTTCAGCGTCAAACGCAAACGAGCACATTTTCAGAATGCAATATTGTGGCAGAGTAAAGACTAATTTCACAAAACGATGCAGCTATACAGACGGCGTTTCAACTTTCATTTTGGTGCTTTATTTACATGGGTTTCCAATGCTGGCGGAGGCCATCGTATATATTCAGCATCCATATTTGCTGGGGGGGATGTTAGAATTCGGCAAAAAAGAGAGACTGTGAAATGTGAATTTTCATTGAGAGGAGAGGCAGTAATATTTTCCTGTTTTTTCCCCCCAAAGTTTGAGCAGACGACTAGCACACGACAAGTCCCATTTTGTGCTAGCGAGCGAATGCAAAACGGGGCCAGAAGGCATTCCCACAGCTTTAGACCTCTGCATGCTGCAAGGTGCCATCAAAGCAGCGCCGCCAACACTTCCACAGAAAGATCCAGGGGAAAGAGCCAGGAGGAGGATGGTCTCCCTTGTTGCCTTGCTGTTCTACCTCCTCTCATCCCCCTTCCCCCAGCCATTCACTGCAGCACAGACATAGTGGTTATGATCTGTGATGCCAGACAAAGATGATCATAATATGAGACTGAAACATTCACTGGAGTGGAAGCTGAAACGGGGAGCTGAAATGTGATCATTCAAAGGATCCGTAAGTGTCTTTGTGTATAAAAATGGCTTGCCTTTTAAGTAAAGTCAGCTCAGCTATATCCTTCAGGTCTGCTGCTGGGAGATCTTGCTTCATCGTGATCCTTTTTAAATTGGAGGCTTGGGAAGAGGCAGCAGCTCCTCCATATATGTTTAATGCAACCTTTACCTGTGCCCTCTGAGGGGAAGCAGAAGGCTCAGAGGCTGAACCGCATATACAGTCCATCCACGACCACTTCTAAACATAGCTACATACAGTAGTTGGTCATTATGCTAGTTGTTGGAGCTTGTTTCTACCGTGCTGAGAGCACATAAAGTTACAACCTTGCATTTCTTCTCAACACCAGACTATGTGCAGGAAGGACCTCAGGTGTGTCAGTTTGTTTTTGCATGGGTTTGAAATGGGCGGGATTTGTAGTCATGGGAGAAATGTCTGAGGTTTAAGGGGGGGGAGGTGTGCGTCCGCGTGCAATGCATGTGTGCAGGCGACCCTAATGTGTTCAAGTGTATGTATTCCGATTGTTTTGTATATGACTGCAAATGTGTGTGTGTGTGTGTGCATGCATGTGTGCCTTCGACACCGAAGACTGGGGTCGCTCCCATAGCGTGTTCAAAGTCTACCTTCCAACCGTAAGTCTTTGTACGTTAAGCCTAACCCAAATGATTTCTCAAACCTGAACCAAGTTGTTTTAGTTGCCTAACCAGAACCATTAACACACGTTGTTGGCTGCTGTCTCGTGGTGGTGAAAAATGCAGAAAAAGGGGTACCTAGTGCGTTAAAGAGTGTCGCCAACGTCGGGTCCTGACCAAACGTGAATATTTGACGAGTCGTGAGTGAGAATGTGTTTGTGCAGGCATGTGTGCAGGCGACCGTAATGTGTGTGTGTGTGTGTGTGTGTGTGTGTGTGTGCTGTGCTGTGTGTGTGCTGTGTGTGTGTGTGTGTGTGTATGTGTGTGTGCTGTGTGTGTGTGTGTGTGTGTGTGTGTGTGTGTGTGTGTGTGTGTGTGTGTGTGTGTGTGTGTGTGTGTGTGTGTGTGTGTGTGTGTGTGTGTGTGTGTGTGTGTGTGTGTGTCAAGGTCAAACCCATGCTTGTTTAGAGCCCTGCATCTGCTGGTGACTGATATCGCAGATCTGGAGGGATGGGGAAGTCTGCCTGTGGTCTGAATGCATCTGCTAAGGCTGGTCATGGTCAGCTAACCCACTCCCAAGGTAAAGAGAGGAAATACTCTATCTCTCTCTCTCTCTCTCTCTCTCTCTCTCTCTCTCTCTCTCTCTCTCTGTCTCTCTGTCTCTCTCTCTCTCTCTCTCTCTCTGTCTCTCTCTCTTCTCTCTCTCTCTCTCTCTCTCTCTCTCTCTCTCTCTCTCTCTCTGTGTCTCTCTCTCTTCTCTCTCTCTGTCTCTCTCTCTCTGCAGTTGGCGGCCCAAGTTGAGCGTCAAACCAAAACAAGCACAGCATTTTCAGAATGTGATATTGTGGCAGAGGAAAGAATCATATTCGTCTTCTCTACCTCCTCTCCTGCCTCCCTCCCTCCCTTCCCCAGCATCCCCTCCTCCAGCCCAGACCAGCAGCCCAAACCAGCTGTCAGTGGGAGTATGTCGAGGCACTTCTCTCTTGTCACACACACACACACACACACACACACACACACACGCGCGCACACACACACACACACCCGCACACGCGCGCACACACACACACACACACACACACACACACACACACACACACACACACACACACACACACACACACACACACACACAGAAACGGGAGAGTGGGGTAGGAGAGAGAGATGTGATTGTGGTGACAGTGGCGTGATGAGGGGATGTAGGGAAGCTGAGCAGAAGAGCGAGGCGGCGGGGGCGAGAAACAGAGGGGCAAGAGAGGCCGACGCGGGCTGGAAGACGGGACAAACAGAAATAAAGGAGGGCGATCGCTCGAGACGGAACACACTCTCAGCTGAGCGACAGATAAAGAAGAGGAGCGACTGGTGGATTGACCAAAAGCGCTAGATCGGAAGATGAGGGTTAGGGGCTGTCTTGTGTGCACAGAGCTGAAACCATCCTGGAGTGCATCGGACAGCCCTTGGAGAATGACAGGGACTACAGCAGTGTGAGAATGACAGGGACTAGAACAGTGTGAGAATGACAAGGACGGACTACAGCAGTGTGAGAACGACAGGGACTAGAGCAGTGTGAGAATGACAGGGACTACATCAGTGTGAGAATGACAGGGACTACAGCAGTGTGAGAATGACAGGGACTAGAGCAGTGTGAGAATGACAGGGACTACAGCAGTGTGAGAACAACAGGGACTAGAGCAGTGTGAGAATGACGGGGACTACAGCAGTGTGAGAACAACAGGGACTACAGCAGTGTGAAAATGACAGGGACTACAGCAGTGTGAGAACAACATGGACTACAGCAGTGTGAGAATGACAGGGACTACAGCAGTGTGAGAATGACAGGGACTAGAGCAGTGTGAGAATGACAGGGACTACAGCAGTGTGAGAACGACAGGGACTACAGCAGTGTGAGAACAACAGGGACTAGAGCAGTGTGAGAATGACAGGGACTACAGCAGTGTGAGAACAACAGGGACAGAATGACAGGGACTACAGCAGTGTGAGAACAACAGGGACTAGAGCAGTGTGAGAATGACAGGGACTACAGCAGTGTGAGAACGACAGGGACTAGAGCAGTGTGAGAATGACAGGGACTACAGCAGTGTGAGAACGACAGGGACTAGAGCAGTGTGAAAATGACAGGGACTAGAGCAGTGTGAGAATGACAGGGACTACAGCAGTGTGAGAATGACAGGGACTAGAGCAGTGTGAGAATGACAGGGACTACAGCAGTGTGAGAACAACAGGGACTAGAGCAGTGTGAGAATGACAGGGACTACAGCAGTGTGAGAACAACAGGGACAGAATGACAGGGACTACAGCAGTGTGAGAACAACAGGGACTAGAGCAGTGTGAGAATGACAGGGACTACAGCAGTGTGAGAACGACAGGGACTAGAGCAGTGTGAGAATGACAGGGACTACAGCAGTGTGAGAACGATAGGGACTAGAGCAGTGTGAAAATGACAGGGACTAGAGCAGTGTGAGAATGACAGGGACTACAGCAGTGTGAGAATGACAGGGACTAGAGCAGTGTGAGAATGACAGGGACTACAGCAGTGTGAGAATGACAGGGACTACAGCAGTGTGAGAATGACAGGGACTACAGCAGTGTGAGAATGACAGGGACTACAGCAGTGTGAGAATGACAGGGACTACAGCAGTGTGAGAACAACAGGGACAGAATGACAGGGACTACAGCAGTGTGAGAATGACAGGGACTAGAGCAGTGTGAGAATGACAGGGACTACAGCAGTGTGAGAATGACAGGGACTACAGCAGTGTGAGAATGACAGGGACTACAGCAGTGTGAGAATGACAGGGACTACAGCAGTGTGAGAATGACAGGGACTACAGCAGTGTGAGAATGACAGGGACTACAGCAGTGTGGGATTTAGGGTAGAAATCCACAGCAGACTATGCAAGAGGGAGAAAGAACGACACCCGCTATCTATTTTGCATGAATACATATGAAAACCATGAGGGGGGATCTTTGCCAGGATCAAGACTATAAGCATGCAAGGTGACGCCAAGAAATGTGAAGTAATAGTTTTTCTCTTTCATGAGAACAGAGCAGAGTAACAATCTTCAGTCATCAGTGATGTCATAAGAGCAAGTGAGCCCGCACAGCGGTCGAGCTGCAGGCCGGTCGAGGCCACGCAGTGGCCAAGCTGCGTATGCAAACTGCAGGGCCAACTCGGCGAGCTGCAGGGCGGGCAGGGCCGCGCAGCGGCCGAGCCTAGGAATCGAGCACGCGTAGCGCACGAGATGCCTAGCACAATACAAATACAAAATGATAAAATACACATGAAAACATTCCTACATTATTTGATCTTGACCTGAATATCCAGTGCAATTTCCATAACTGAATTCCATACATGCAAATGGTAAGGTTCAAATGCATCTTGATAAAAAAATGCACATATAAGGTGTCCACATCTCCATATGATTATATGTCAAATAGCACAATGGACCATTGGTGTCAGCAGTGAAGCAGATTGCCTTTCTATTCTCTCCCTGAACAGTGAAGGATTGAATTAAGATGTCTATGCATGTGTGCACGTGCGCGCATTCTTGGGAGTGTGTTCTTTGGCTGTGTATGAGTGAAAGAGAAAGATACAATAGAACTCGCTTCTATTGTGTTCTATGTTATTGCACCTTCATTGTGTAGGCCAGGCCTACAGTTGGAAATGTCCAGCCATGTTCATCCATTTCCCTCTTTGCACAGAGATGCATTTATTAGTAACCATATTGTATTGTGAACAAGATTCAAATGGCCATGTTACTCTCAAATCAATTTATCAAATGTCGAAATTGTATGAAATTGGTCCATGCGTCAAACTCACCTGGAGCTGGTTCAGCGGTGTCTTTATTTTTCCTCTTAAAAGAGAATTTCGTTTTTTTTTAACCTGGACCCCTCTCCTCACATTAATTATGATCTGACGACTCACCCAGTGATCTCCGCAGCGTTTCTGGCCATCCTACGCGTTGTTTTGAGATCAATACTCTCCAATCCAGTCGTAAAATAGAGCTCCGTGGGGGCCAAGTGGCAGCTACAGGTAGTTGGCCAGCTGGCAGGAAAGTATTGCGGGACTTGACGAGACTTGGTGACCGAGATCACGAATGAGGTCATTTGATCCCTGGGAGACTCCAGGAAACAGCCAGGAAATATCAGTCTGGTGGTTGTTGAGGGATGAGATTATGACGATATGTGGCGAAAACGGGAATAAAACTGGCTATTTAGATGCAGGAAAGGCAGGCTGCCACTTTGCCCCCACGGAGCTCTATTTTACGACTGGATTGGAGAGTATTGATCTCAAAACAACGCGTAGGACGGCCAGAAATGCTGCGGAGATCACTGGGTGAGTCGTCAGATCATAATTAATGTGAGGAGAGGGGTCCAGGTTAAAAAAAAACGAAATTCTCCTTTAACATATCTGACAAAAGTGGTACGATTTTCCCAGAATGGCGACTGCATTTTATGAACACCGCAAGCCTTTTCCCACTGTTACCGCCACCCTGGCTGTCCGAGCCACGGCAAGCTGGCCCTGGCTGCACCGAGCCCGGCCTGAGGACCCAGCGTCCTCTCGCTGTCTCGATGTGTCCCGGTTGTCACTGCCACGGTTCATTCGTCCCCCTCGTTTCTCCCCCAACAGCCAGTTTGCGCCAGAACGCCACCAATCAGCTATCACGGTGGAGAGTTGAGGACTGAATGTGCCAATTAAGTAACGAGGAATAATTAGGTGGCCATGATTGAAGGAAGTCCTGCGTGGGAATGTAGCCCAGGGCACCCCGGGGTTACACCCCTACTCTTGCAAAGAGTGCCGATGGGTTCTTTAATGAGCACAGAGAGTCAGGACCTCTCATCCGAAAGATGGTGCTCACTCACAGGACAGAGTCCCTGTCTCTGCCCAGAGGGAAGAGCACCTCCTGCTGGTCCTCCAACACAACTTCCAGCACCAGATGCATGGTCTCCCATCCAAGGAGTATCCACAGCCAGACCTGCTTAGCTTCCCCAGGAAAGCCAGTAATGCAGAAGCCACTGGTGCCGATAAATATAACCTTAAAAATGGAAAACACTTCTGAAGTGAAAAAAATCTTTTTGGCTCTGACTCAAAACGCAAAAGTGGTCGGATCGGTCTGATCTTTTTTTATGTGGACTGTCTGTTTAGTGTTAGATTGTATGGACAATCAGCTTCGGGGGGTGGGGGGGGGAGGGGTTGATAAATGAGATGGTTTGGGCTTATTGTTGCACTTATTGTCACTCATGTCTCCACTAAGTGGCTATCATTTAAAATACATCATGTTATTGCCAACAGGAAGTCTGCTTGGTGACACAAGCTTCTGTGTTAAGCAATCTGAAATGGCACACATGGTACACTGAGGGTGAGTCATTACCCTCACACAGGTACACTGAGGGTGAGTCATTACCGTCACACAGGTACACTGAGGGTGAGTCATTACCGTCACACAGGTACACTGAGGGTGAGTCATTACCGTCACACATGTACACTGAGGGTGAGTCATTACCGTCACACAGGTACACTGAGGGTGAGTCATTACCGTCACACAGGTACACTGAGGGTGACTGGGTGAGTCATTATTACCGGCACACAGGTACACTGAGGGTGAGTCATTATTACCGTCACACAGGTACACTGAGGGTGAGTCATTACCATCACACAGGTACACTGAGGGTGAGTCATTATTACCGGCACACAGGTACACTGAGGGTGAGTCATTATTACCGTCACACAGGTACACTGAGGGTGAGTCATTACCGTCACACAGGTACACTGAGGGTGAGTCATTATTACCGTCACACAGGTACACTGAGGGTGAGTCATTACCGTCACACATGGTACACTGAGGGTGAGTCATTACCGGCACACAGGTAGGCTACACTGAGAGTGAGTCATTAGCACAGCCGTGCTCTGCAGCAGCGCTTTATAAATGGAAGTGGAATGAGCTGCAGGGCTGCCTCGAGATTTTGCGGAAGAAGAAGACGAAGAAAATCAATATGAAACTAAATGATTACAACATCTAGTTCATTACAGTGCAATGAATTTATAATCAAACTTTCTTCTCCAAGTTAATCCGATTTGCGATCGCTGGTGCTGTTTTATGAGCACACAGCAGGGCTCTGTGTCATTTTCAAGTTGTCAATCATTTGAACCGTGGAGTGTCTCTAATCTCTAATCCATTGTATTGGCAGAGTCAACTCAAACTCTAACAGCTCTCACAACACATCATGTTTGCATATATTATTGATTCCATCATCATTTAGCAAGCCACAACAAAAGATGATCGGCAATAATGTTTATCACTAATATCTCCCTAAAGTGAAATATGTGGAGACAAATAGGTTGCATACAAACTATCAAAATCAAGTTAGATTGCCTAAGAGACCCCCCAACCACACACATGGGCCTATACAGTATTATGAGAGAAGCTTTTTTTTTTAAATGCAATTTTCCTTTTGGATCTGAGCAGGCAGACGGACACTGTGTGATATCACATTTTGTATTATAGCTTGCAATTCAGTATTCCATGGGGGGTGGATATGGCAGCCTAGAGGCCATAATGTGTGGCAATAATGGAAAACATCAAAACCTACAGGGCAGAAACTGAATCCTAACGAAATTGGCCATTTGCGGCGAGTTATAATTCTGCGGAGAGAATAGTCTTGGCAGAGGGAAAAAAGGAACGTGTTCATTTCCCCCCAGATGCAGTGTATTTACTGATTAGAAAGTCCTATTAAAGTCAGATAATAACATACACCGCTAAGTCCCCAGGTGACTTGCATTGCTAGTTTAAGATTAGTTATTTCAGCATGTTACTGTATTTGCTTTCTCTTTAATGGCGGGGGAACATTTTGGGAAGATTTGTAGCTGCTGTACAGCCTAACCTTGATGTGGGATGCAGTGGCCAAGGTGACGGCTTCTCAAATGTTTTCAGGCTATGGATAGTCATATGATTTTATGTGAGGAATGGAGCGATGATTTGTTGTTTTTGGTAGGCTATTTAATTGTGTAACTGTACACTGTAGAATGGAAATGATAGAATAGTCATTCTTATACATATAGGCTAACTTATATAATATCTGACTGCATTGTCAACTCATTACACTCCATTTCCAGCTGAAACTCAACTCAGTGGAGTGGGTTGATTGGAAGGTCTGGACCCATGCAGGCAACTAACTGCAATATAGTGAATTAAATTATAGTGGCATTAAACTGTTCCACTGGGGTCCCCGGACCAGACCCCACATAGCCTTTTTGTCCACCAGCCTGTGAGCCGTAGGCTTTACTCCACATAGCCTACTGTAGGTCATTTCACAGTGAAAAGAAGATCAAATTGAATTTCATCACTGGATGGTGTGGATTCAAATAGCTTTGCATTGTCATCTGTTTATTTGTTGGACTACTAGATAACGCTGGCAATATTTTCTACGCCCATATATAGCCAAAAAAAGGATATACACACACACCTGCACACACGCACATGTGCATACACACACACACAGACACACACACACACACACACACACTACACGCACACGCACACAGTGGAGGAATACAATTAGGAGGTTTCTGCCAACATGGAAAACAAGCAACGACTGTCAGGGCGAAATGAGCCATGTAGCTCAGAAATGCTTTAGGCCTATTTATTGCATATTTCACTGAATAACAACAAAGTAAATGCAAATTAGAATGTTTTTAGGTTTTACACCAGCTTTGGATTCTCGCTACATTCTTAAGCATGCATGCAGGAGGTTATGTTAAAGTCTAATGAAGGCCAACTCCAAGTAATGTAATGAAGTAATGTAATGTAGTAATGTAATCTCCAAGTCTTTATCTTAAAGCAGCTGTAATCCTATAGTCCAGAAGCATCCCTGTTGGCAAGCAGCTTCATTCAGAAACACAGAAGTTATTTTGTTAGAAATTGAAAAAGTGAATTGAGATTGGCCTACATTAGGCTAAAACCACTCTATTTCTGTTAGCTTCATGAGAAATTAAAACGGTTTCAATGATCTTATTTCAGCAAGATTAATTGCATCCTCAGGCAATCTCTTACAAAAATGACTGTATTTTCTACAGACATGTGTGTGTGGGTTGTACTTTATGGTAGCGTATTTATTATTAACTCCTATAGTATAATTATAATATTCCTATAGGATCTTAATCCCTGAGAGCAATCTTTTTCAGGAGTGCCCTTTTCACATTCACACCTGGAAGCTGACCAGTACAACTACAGTCTGATCTGCTGGTCCCTGAGCGGCTCCACTGGAGCGGTTGGGGTTAAGGGCCTTGCTCAAGGGCACCTCAGTGGTGGTAATGGAACCGACGACCTTCCGGTCACAAACTCGCTTCTCAAACCATTGGGCCACCATTGCCCACGTGATAGGCAACTCATTACTGTAATATGTTTATAATGGCCAGGCTTTATGGTATATTTAATTTTTAATAACTGATCTAAGCTAGACTACTAGGTCTTTCTGTGGTAACTAAAGATTTGACCTACTATGTGTTTATAGACAGTCTGTGTGGTTCAATTTAAGCATGCCCGTCAAACTATTTGTCTATGGGAAACATCCCACTGTCCTGCAGAATCGTGGAGAGGAGAGCGCAAGTGGGCTGGGGATGCTCCAGAGGAGATGGGATGACAGAGAGAGAGAGAGAGAGAGAGAGAGAGAGAGAGAGAGAGAGAGAGAGAGAGAGAGAGAGAGAGAGAGAGAGAGAGAGAGATAGAGCCTATACACAGAGAGAGAGAGAGAGAGAGAGAGGGGGGGGCAGAGAGAGGTAGCCTACAGACATAGAGGGAGAGAGACAGAGAGAGAGAGAGAGAGAGAGACAGAGAGAGGCAGAGAGAGGCAGAGAGAGAGAGAGAGAGCCTGAATCCATCGCTCTCCTCCCTGTGACGTCGGTCGGTCTGGTCCCGGGGTGGGTGCGCGGCTCTCCGGTCCCGTCTCGGCACGAGTCGGCAGAAAGCACTTGGACGCGGACTGTGCAGTGCGGCTCCCCGGTGTCCTCTTCTACTTGCCGCCTTGTCCCACATATCCTATCCTATCAGTGAACAGTTTGAAGAGAGAGAGGAACCCGTCCGGAGGCGTTGAAGAAGAGGGAGAGAGCGGAAAGGAGGAGAGCGAAAGAAAGAGAGAGAGGAGATAACTGGAGAGAAGTCGTCGCTGTCTCTCACCATGGAGAAGATGCTGAGGATAGCCGGCGTGTTGGCCGTGGCTCTGGGGCTGAGCGTCACTCACACCGGCAAAGGTACGGTAGGTGAAGGGCAACGCGGCGCGCTCTGCCCGGCGCGCAACTGGGAGTGCGCGACTGGTTTATTATTATGAAGTGGATGTGGCCAGATGTGTGTGTGTGTGTGTGTGTGTGTGTGTGTGTGTGTGTGTGTGTGTGTGTGTGTGTGTGTGTGTGTGTGTGTGTGTGTGTGTTTGTGTGTGTGTGTGTGTGTGTGTGTGCGTGTGCGTGCGTGCGCGTGTGCGTGTGTGTGAGAGAGAGAGAGTGAGTGCGTGCGTCGAGAGATATTCATCTTTGTCTCTTCTGCCTGACCTTCCCTGACAAATCTTCTTGCTATAAAATACTATAATATTCCTTTATTGGTTGTTTAGTGCTAGTTTAGACCTATAGTGGTACTTTAAGCGGGTGTATTTTCTATCTCCTCTGGTAGGCTGTAACATCCCTAGAGGGACTTGTAGTATTTCTGCACTTTATGATAAAGGGTTAACCTCCTATATTGTTTAATGACGTATAGAACCATTCTAACATTTATAGGCCTAGGCTATTATAAGATTACAATTGTGTTTTGTAAGGAGTGGGTGTGGGTGTTATTTGAGACATTCTAAAACATTCTGTTGTTATAGGACTGTAGGGATTTTTCAGTAAGGGTAGGTGTTTGTGATTGACTAAGGGAGGAAGGTGCCACAGTCATTCCCAAGCAAGCAGCACTGGAATGCACGATGGTGTTATATTCAGTCCCACAATACATGCTGCGTGTGTCCAAAGCTGCCCCTAGAGGCAGTAGCCTTTGCAACCTTCCAAACCCTTTCAGCACATATTGAATTTAGAAAGAGCAAGCTAGAATTAATACACTGGTGATATTGTTTTTTTTATAATGTACGACTGACCGATGATGCAGACTACCTTATGTGTGAATTTAAAGGGAAAATCCACTCTCAAATAAATCCACATCACAGTAGGCCTACACATCTGTCATTGTGGACACGGAAGTGTAGATTTGAGGACATGAACAACAAGTCATTGCTGTAAAAAAAAAATGCAAATAACTAGTGCAAACATACAATACATAGGCTTACTGCAGGCTCTCATTGCACACACACAATATATAACAAACCAGACAAGATTGCCCACTCTACAACACTGTTGTAGTCCAAATCTAATAAAATAAAAACAGCCCCATTAACATGGAGTCTTCATAAAGTGCACAGTACGTACATACAAGTAAAATTAGAAGCAGCTTACAGCATTACAGTTGATAAAGCAGTACCGGGCTTGGCCTCTGGCTAGATTGTCATTTAGGGCTTTGATGGACAGGGGGACAAAGGCGTTTTTTAAACGGTTGATCCTGCACTGGGGGACTCTGAAGCGCCTGCCTGAGGGAAGAAGCTGGTATTTGTGGTGAAGGACATGGGTGAAATTATTTTTGGGGCCTGTCTGATGACAGTTTCATCAAAGACAGCCTGGAGTGTGGGATGATATGACACCAATGGTTTCCATGGCTCTGTGTGTTAGCCGAGTGATCTGGGCCAAGCCAGGCTGAGATGCCACATCGCAGGATGCTCCCCACTATGACATGCTAGAGGAGCATTACTTTCTGGTTGACACCAAAAGCACTCATCAGCCTACTGCACAAAGGAAGTGCAGGCGCTGTTGGACCCTGCTGCAGACATTTTCCACCTGAACACTCCATGTCAGTTTATTGTCAATGTGTATGCCCAGGTAGGCTATATGAATCAACCTGGGCTGTGTTCTGGCCATGGATGACCACTGGTGAGTGGTCTCCAATGGATTTGGGCTCAAACGCCTTCTCCCGAGGATGAGGAAGTGTTTATCGCACCACTGGACAAAGTTCTGCATCTCCTGTTCGTATGTGTTTGTATCTGATGGTGTGTCTGATGTGTCAGACATGGTACCTGCAGGATAGCTGTGTTGTTAGATAACTTCATCATGTAATGACGACAGCAACCAGAATTGATTTTACAGGGATACGAGCATACTTTCTGGTTCATACCTTTTAGCACTGCAATAAAAGTTAATTTGCATGTAAACACCCATCTCTAGTATACTTCCAGTTTGGTTTTGCATTCGCAGAATCAAATCATCCATAGAGTTTCCATCAAGCCGCCCCAACTTTTGAATATACAGTACGTGAATTCCTGGCTGGATTTGCCAGTAACAGGCCAATTTCGTTGAGCTCATTATAATATTCCGAAACATTTGGACAAATAAGCACCAAAGCCACTGATGCATGATGATAAATTACTGATGATATCCAGATCTCATAAATGCATGTCATACTGCTGGCAGTTCTGCTCCCCCGGTGAGCTCATTTAGGTCGACCAAGATTACCGTTGCAGAGGGACTGCTCTATTCTCTGGTGAGCCTGGCACGTGCGCCATAGGTGAGCGGTTAGATATGGTTAACAGGTGTGGACTAATCAACTCCCTGTAGGCCGGGGCTGGGCATTTAGACAGTGGAATAACAAGGTGACACCTGTCATTTTCGCCTGGCAGCCGAGAGAGGTGATAAGCTGCCTGTTCATCCTCCTGCCTCCTGACACACAGAGACTCCCTGCTGGCTGCTGCAGCTGTAAGCTCTGTTCTGTATGGAAGAAAAACATATGCTAATGGAGCCGCCGCAGGCCCTGACCTCACCCAGAGGTCAAGCTTTTGCTTCATAGGGCCTAAAAAAATTTTTAGTTTGGTTCCGGTTGCCGACCGACCCTGTCAATTTACGTGCGACCCAATTTATTTTATGAGCTTGTTGATTTGACGGTGGCGCTAAGGGGCGGGGTTTGCCACTGCGCGAAGGTGCTTTTCGCTACGGATACTGTAAAACGAAAATGGCATGGAGGGAGCATGACGGACATGTGCTTTGTGTCGCTTCTCTGCCCATGCAGCAGCGTGCCAACCAGAATTGTGAGATTGGGGTTAAAATCGTTTGAAAACGTGCTTCAGGAAGTTAAACAGTGCGCTTGTATATTCGTATCAGCAGCCGGCAAAGTGGACAGAGCTGACAAATGGACAGATATCTCCAGCGATGTGGTGTCGACCCCCACTCAGCAGCTTGGTTCGCTCGTCAGTGGCTTCATGGCTACGTTTCAATTCAGGTATTTAGCACTGAAGTGCACGGCAGAACCTCAGCCCTCGACAGCTCAAAGTACCGCTCCGTCCGCCTTCGAGATACTGTTTCGTGCACAGCAACATACTCATTTGCCCCCGCCGAAGGTTGCACAGACGAATAAAGAGGAGCAAAAAAATGACATTCTGGAGAGCCTGCGGACCCAGGGAGTGGGCTTTTCTCTTCCAGAGAGCACAAACCAGAGCGTGTGTGTGCGCGAGTGCGTGCATCTGTGCGTATGCGTGCATGTGCGTGCGTGTGTGTGTGTGTGTGACGTGTGTGTTTGTGTGCGTGTGTGTGTGTAGCTGAGGAAGCCGTGAGTTGGAAGAGGCAGGGAGGGGGGGGGGGGGGGGGGGGGGGGGGAATAGAAGTGTGTCTGTCTGGTTTTTGCGGTCTAATAATGCCATTAAAGGTATGAGATGAAATATTGTTTGAGATGTCTTCAATGCCAATGGTCCAGAACTGGTTTTTAGGAGTAGAAAAACAGCACGTTTTAATAACATTGAAGCATTCATATTGACTTAAATATTTTGTTCATATAAAAACGTGTGTAGAGCACAGTGGTACAGTACATGTAGGCTATGTTATGAAAAAAGTATCCATCGCTGCTGTAATTTTAAGGAAAAAAAATATATCTATATATTTCCTATCTATCCCTTGCTGCCACTGAAAATAAAATAAAAAAATAAAATAAAATAAATTCCCTACCGACCCTCACCTCAACTGACAACCAACAGGAACCAAACTAATTTTTTTTTTAGGCCTAGTCACTTTTATATGAATATGATTTACCTGCTAGCTATACGGCGGGGTGACTATCCTGTGCTGTGCTGTGCTGTGTGTGTGTGTGTGTGTGTGTGTGTGTGTGTGTGTGTGTGTGTGTGTGTGTGTGTGTGTGTGCGCGTACAGCATGCGTGTTAGCAGAATGTGTGTGTTTGCATGATCTACCCCAACCATCCGAGGTGATGATGAGCTCAGACTATAGCATAGACTTGGTTCAGCATGATACTCTAGTTGCGCTCTCAGAAAGGATTTTGTTTTTCCATTCAGCGCTCGCCTGTGAAGTAAACAAATTACTGCCAAGTCAATGGGGGTGGAAAACCCGAGCACACCAGGCTTTCTAATTGAGTCCCCTGGGCTACCTTACAGTGCAGCTAAATTCAGGAGAAAGAAATAAGAGTCCATTGTCTCCGAGAGCTTTATCTCCTCTCTGTTGCTACGCTGACCCTCGCTGCTTTTCCCATTTCCTGCTCCAATTGGTGGGAGGGCGGAAGCCATGAGACACAACAACCCCGCCCCCGGCGCCTTTTCCCATTTTCTCCTCATCTCTATTTGTTTTTCCATTTTAATTTTCCAAATGACATGCATGTGAAACGGAGCATCCGTGTCAAGGATCCGCCTCCGGAGTGGCAGTATGCAAAGCTGTTTTCCAGATAACTTTGAAGCACCGCTAGCCAGTAGCTACTCCTGTCATCTTCCGTTTAGCCATCGTTTCATTCCAGGAAAAGCGGCGACGTTCAACTTCCTTTAATCACAGTCAGCCTCAAGTCATCCATTCAGACTTTCCAAGTGTGTGTGTGTGTGTGTGTGTGTGTGTGTGTGTGTGTGTGTGTGTGTGTGTGCATCTAGAGTGTGCTTCAGAGTTGTCGGTGATCAGAGCTTGAAGCACTTACATGTGTGTGTGTGTGTGTGTGTGTGTGTGTGTGTGTGTGTGTGTGACTGTGCGTATTGTGTAGTGTAGGTTTCTGCGTGGGTTTGCCCGTGCACGCGCACCAGAGAGAGAGAGTGCAGCCAACATGTTGACAGCAGCCAAGTCAATTGGGCAGGAGGCGAGCCTGTTTACAAAGGAATTATTGCATTCGCAGATTCACGCTCCAATGGTTTCTCCAGGACCCAGCGTGTCTCTGCTCGACGGGGAGAATCTTCTGGCGGCGGAGCCCAAAGCAGCAAACTTCCTTTCTTTTTTCCTTTCTTTTTTTGCCCAGAGCCTCGCTTTTGTGTAATTCCAAGCAATAATATGAACTGTGAATTTAGATAGCTCATTACCAGCCCAATGTATTTTAATTCAGCTACCCGCTGTGCCACTCTTTGTCGATGGGAACCTTTTGCGCCTTTATTATTTTCTGGATAAACGCGCTATACGGTTATGTTCTTTCTGTCTGTAAACATTATAAATAGAATGTAATTTCCGGTCCGTGGAAGAGGAGATGGAGGCTGGGCTCTTCCTCAGTAACAAGCTTTGGCCCGTGGCTAGTGTGAAGCCTGCTAGTGAAGCTGTGGGATTAATTGACACAGCCCTCCTGATTGATAGTATTGTATTGACTGTGTGTGTGCATATGTGTGTGTGTGTGTGT
>NC_139642.1:29236302-29243802 GCF_964638095.1 Poromitra crassiceps
CCCTAAAATAGCATCTAAAATAAATATAGATTATCATTAATATTAATAATAATAATAATTAAATAGCCTCAGATCTATTTAATCTGACTGACTGTCATTCAGATCATGCAGTACAGCCCTAGAAAATTATCTTGGTATCTGGTTCTAGCTAGCTAATTCACTTTAGGCAACACTTGAAGGCTATGTACCGTTCTTTTATACATCCATGTGTGTAACGGGCAGTTTATAGTAGGCTATGGACATTGGTGATAGAATTATGATCATGGTCGGTGGCAACCATAATAAATTGCTGTACTATAAACTCCCCTTAACAGGGTTAATTATTGAAGTTCGTCATAAGTCATTTCTATATTCATTAATTATTTTATTTTGCAGATTTTTTGTTTTCATTATTTCCTTTGGAAATAGTTTAATATCCTATGTTTATCTGGCTCCTTTTTATTTGTTGTAACGTGAGTTCAGCGCCCTCTGGTGGCGGGTGGCGTTAACCAATGACCATAGTGACAGGAAATCGTCCGCTCGCGTCTTTTGCTACTGACGTTTTGAGTTGTGGTAAGTACTGAAAACAGCTCTGTGATTTTCCCAAATACTAAGTTATAAAACTAATGTCACTCAAAACAAAGTGTATATTAAGTAACATGAATAGTCTTGTCACGTTTTGTGACTGTCAATAAGTTGTCATGGTGTTGTTATTTCTGTTTTGGGCGAAGCTAAGGTAGCTTACTAAGTCTTAGCTTGTCGGTTAGCTGCTTTGCCTCGCGCGCTGTGCACACACAGTATTGTAACATGGCGACTGCTTCAGTGTGTTGATTGTAACGTTATTCATAGTCCCGTTTAGGGCAGGAGCAGTAAGTTTCACCATCATTAGTCAGTCACCAGCCACATGCATGTGTTTGTCTAACAGCAGCGCTGAAAATGAATGCTGTGAACCTGAGATAAGTTGTGGAGTGGTCTCTTCAGTCTGCTGAGATTGAGCCAGAAAGGAGGGAGCACATCTGGATATAAGAAGCTTTTTCAAAAATAAAAGGGACGATGACAACGAGGCGCGGGCGAGACTAGAGGAGGTGAAGGAGGAGGAGTCATCTCTTGTTGCAGCAGATGAGTCAGGACGTGAGAGTGCCACTGCTTCTTCTACAAGCTCAGGTTGGTGAAGAAGAGAAGTCTTTACCTAGTCTCTAACTCAGTGGTTCTCAGATGTTCTTGTCACAAGGCGCACCGCCATGTATGAAACAAGTATTTCCAAGGCAGGTAATGAGGTAACTCGTGTTATGATTTGGCTCTATGTAAATAGAAAATTGATTGAAATTGATTGACATATGAGTATAGCTATGTAAATAAGACTAATTACAAGGCACACCTGGCCAGCTCCCAAGGCACACAGTTTGAGAACCACTGGTCTAGCTAGCCTGCACTGACTGATATTAATGTGGAACATGGGCTAAGCATAGAAAGAAAGTGGAATGACCTTACTTGATAAGCCTTGAGACATAATTTGTTTCCTCTGAAGCATATGCATCTCTACGACTGATTTGGAATGAAGCATGTATTGCACTCAGATGGGTCGCTAGCTAGGTAGCTACCAAGCGGCCATAGTTAACTTTCATCGGCGGGGGGCGGGGCCAATACGTTGTTGCTGATAAAGGGCATGTTATTTAGCTCTGGTTGTTGTCAGCATCCCTGGCGTTGGTCCAGCCTGCTGGCAGAGGCTGCAGAGTCTGTCACCTTACTGAGGTGTAATGGTGATGAGAGAGGAGAGGAGGTCTCCCCGGCTTGTTCCTGCTTAATATGGCTGCTTTGCCATCATTAAGCCACTGCCACTGTATTTCCCTTTGCCGCTCCATGTAATGTGAGTTATAATGCACTTCTAAAGGCAAGGGAGGTGTGCGCCAAGCATTTAGTCTCATTCAATACATGATCATGTCGGCATGTAGGCTCTGTACTGTATGTTTAATGTGTGTTTATGCATCCTAGATTACTAGGATAGGTTTGTAAGCTCATCCTCACTGTTCTTTTAATGGCTGGGGATGGGAGCTTTTTTCATTTCTTTTTTGGAAATATTGTAGGCTCACGGAAGATTGGAAGACAACATTGTACTTTAGCAAACATACAGTACAATGCCTGGCGCTGCCTTTGGTCCTGAAACAAGCCTACCCTGCTCAGGCAGAGCTGTATGGAGCTATCCGCGGTGCTGAAAGGCAACTGCTGTTATATTGTATTGGCTCATGCCTGGGTGTGTGTGTGTGTGTGTGTGTGTGTGTGTGTGTGTGTGTGTGTGTGTGTGTGTGTGTGTGTGTGTGTGTGTGTGTGTGTGTGTGTGTGTGTGTGTGTGTGTGTGTGTGTGTGTGTGTGTGTGTGTGTGTGTGCGCGTGCACGTGCATATGTGCGTGCGTGCGTTTGTGTGCATTTGCATATACAAGCTTGCTTAATATTGTTGGGGTTGTAGATGTGTGAGAACACACCAGGGATCTGACAGTCTGCCACAGCTATGATAGGGCCAGACAGTGATTGATGAGCGACAGATAGGCAGTTGAAAATGGCCAGGTAGCGTGCAGCATCTCAATAGGAATGCTAACAGTGGTGTTTTTAAACATGTGTGTATAGCTTTCGCATGGTGAGGTGTGATGGTACTGTCACCGGTTTGAATGCGTTTGAGATGATGCTGATGCTAAGTACAAGGCACCAAAATGAAATGAAATGTAAATCTGAACATGAGGGTCTGAAACCAGGAAGTCAAAATGTGTGTGCGTGCGTGCATGCGTTCTTGTGTTTGTCCAGGCTGGCAGGCTCTCTCTAACCCCAGGGCCACAAAGCCCAGAACCATAAAGCATCTAAAAATGAATGGTGCTTCCTCCAGTCTGAAGTGTATTGAGTTGTGGCCTGTGGCTGTCTCACACTGCTCTGACATATTTTCTACCTAGAAATATAGACACAAGGGCTGTGTGTGTGTGTGTGTGTGTGTGTGTGATTTAGTGTTTGTGTGTCTTGTAAGTTATGACAAGGCATGACTCAAACTTAAAATATGTCTGTGTAGTGTCCTTCATTCCAAGACATTTGTTGTGCATGTGCATGGACACGCGCACACACACACACACACACACACACACACACACACACACACACACACACACACACACACACACACACACACACACACACACACACACACACACACACACACACACACACACACACACACACACACACTAGTGTTGTCACGGTACCAATAATTCAGTAGTCGGTACCGGTACTAGTGAATTTCCACGGTACTCGGTACCAATTTCGGTACCACGGTAAAAAAAACAGACTGATATTTCTTGAACATATTCTCCTTTATTAAAGTATGCAACCATTTCCAATGAACAAATGGCATGTAGGCTTCAACTTTAAAACAAAACAATGTGCTTCTGCTTACTTCTTACATTCAACTATGTATGGCAGTGAGTACAGACAGTGCAACACATGAAGCCCTCAAGTATTTAATTGTATTATTATATTAAATATTATAATTTAATTTATTTCACAGAATTGCTGGAATCCTTTTTTTTCCTCAACGGTGTATATTGGTATTTGATCGATGCATAGGAATTCTGCCAATGCCCTATCACACTTTCTTGCTTCATGTGAGTTCTTGTCATATTTCCTCTGCTTTTCAAAAACATCAGGAATTGTCTGCTGGGTGGTCTTTTGGGCTCCGCGACTTGTGCCTTCCTCTTCATCTTCATCTCTCGCATACTGTTAAATGGAAAGTAACGTCAGTGAGATTTACTAAAATAAAGAGATGATAAAGAGAACTGCACATACATACATGTAGAGTGCAAGCAATTTTATGTAGCTAGTTTTAATTCACGGACATGTTTCACCCGAAAGAAGCTTGTATTTATTTTGATGCCATGTTGAACTATGGCTAAGTTCGGCTATTAGCCGTGTCCCATAATGTTTCCATTACAAACATTGCATTGCACACGTCTTACACTATGCTAGCTAACGCTGTACCAGGTATTAGCCGGGTCCCATAATGATTCCATTACAAAACACGTTACGTTAACGTTAGCGCAAACGTTTTTTGGTTACACAATGCATTGCCAGCTATCTCAAAAACGAATGTGACAGGATAAGGTCTGTTTGATATGTTGTTAAACGTGTTATTTTACACCGTTTGAAAGAAGTAACCCACCTTGAATCATTTGAACAGGTCTGGGTGCCTGTCTTTCAGCTGCTTGGCGAGATTGGATGTGTTATCCTGTTTGGTTTGGAACTCCCTTTCACACTTTTTGCAGATGGGACTTTGGGGACTGATATTTCCAAATGCGACTCTTTGCATTCTTCTTCTCAACAAGTTGAGTTGTTGGAATAGGACAGGAGCAGCCGCTCCTGCTGTAGCTGTTAGCCATTATCTTCGCTGCCTGTGCGTGCCCTCCAGTGTTGCTCCTGGCCAATCCAGGCGCCACAGGGCGTGGTTATTGCTTATCCTATGTGGGGTTAGAAATCACGCGTATGCGCAGTATATGTATGTATGTTGATCAGGCAGACAGGCTAACGTTAGCTGGCGGCTGGGTCCATGAAGCCAAGCCATGGTGGCAAACTAAATAGTAAATTCGGTACCCTCGGTACCATGAAAAACAGGTCCCGTTCAGTACCGTAGCAATGTAGTACCGTCCAAGTACCGAAGTACCGAGTACCGTGACAACACTAACACACACACACACACACACACGCACTCTCTCTCTCTCTCTCTCTCTCTCTCTCTCTCTCTCTCTCTCTCTCTCTCTCACACACACACATACACCATACACACACACACACACACACACACACACACACACACACACACACACACACACACACACAACACACAGGTGGAGCATTTCAAGTGAACAGGTGGGACCAGCTTTGTGTGGAAGGCCTGTCACGGATGCAGCAATTTTATCTGCTGTAACTGGGCCACTGACACACACACACACACACACATACACACACACACACACACACACACACACATACATACACACACACACACACACACACACACACACACACACACACACACACACACACACACACACACACACACACACACACACACACACACACACACTGTGAGCTCTTCCTCTCCCCTCTGTCAAGGTGCACCCTAGTTCCCTGTGGTAGCTGCACAGGTCCAGTAATTGCAGCCCAAACATGTGTGTGTGTGTGTGTGTGTGTGTGTGTGTCTGTCTGTGTCTGTGTCTGTGTGTGTGTGTGTGTGTGTGTGTGTGTGTGTGTGTGTGTGTGTTTACGTGAGTCTGTGTCGAGCCCCGAGGGACGTGAACTCTCTGCTGGCATGCCTCATTTTTTAACGGGACGCTCAGGGCCTCATTTGTCCCAAACACCAAGCTCCACCCACCCAGACAGAGAGAGAGAGAGAGAGAGAGAGAGAGAGAGAGAGAGAGAGAGAGAGACACACACACACACACACACACAGACAGAGAGAGAGAGAGAGAGAGAGAGACACACACACACACACACACACACACACACACAGACAGAGAGAGAGAGAGAGAGAGAGAGAGAGAGACACACACACACACACACACACACACACACACACACACACACACACACACACACACACAGACAGAGAGAGAGCGAGAGAGAGAGAGCACGGAGTACCTGCAGCTCTCAGATGCCAAACAGGCACTGGGGCAGTAGCCTTGTTAAAACCATCCGAATCCATGAAGTCACATTCTGTTTGTTCCGTGGATCCTCTGGTCTCTGTGCTGTGCACAGTCATTTCAGTGGGTGGAAGTAGCCAGTTCAGCCAATTAGCGTTGCAACCAGTCAAATCCAAATCCACTCAGAAGAATGTTGAAAACGTCTTTTCTGCAGAGAAACTCAGCTGGTACATGCTGCTCCTGTTCTTGTTTAATTGTTGTTATTGAGTCTATTTCTGCAATAACTGCACTTATGGCTGTGTTATGATGTCAACTACGAGGCAGGTCCCTGATTGGCCAGTCTGTGTTGTGGATTGTGAAGTAGCCCGCCCCGGGGCAGTGGACAGACGGTCTCGCAGAAGCAAAAACAAATGTGAGTTCACATGACCGGATGGTTTACCAGGCTACTGTACCGGGGCAGTAGTGAGCAGAAAGGCACAGTTTGGCATGTTAGTTTTCAAATCTGCATGTCCCCATATGACACAGCTGTTTGTGACTAGCTGTCACATAGCTTCTCATCCCCCTGCACCCCCTCATCCTCTGGGCTGGTCCTGGAGCAGACAGTAACGATGGCTGTGGCAGTCCCTCCTCATCCTCTGGGCTGGTCCTGGAGCAGACAGTAACGATGGCTGTGGCAGTCCCTCCTCATCCTCTGGGCTGGTCCTGGAGCAGACAGTAGCGATGGCTGTGGTAGTCCCTCATCCTCTGGGCTGGTCCTGGAGCAGACAGTAGCAATGGCTGTGGTAGTCCCTCATCCTCTGGGCTGGTCCTGGAGCAGACAGTAGCGATGGCTGTGGCAGTCCCTCCTCATCCTCTGGGCTGGTCCTGGAGCAGACAGTAGCGATGGCTGTGGCAGTCCATCATCCTCTGGGCTGGTCCTGGAGCAGACAGTATTGATGGCTGTGGTAGTCCCTCTTCCTCTGGGCTGGTCCTGGAGCAGACAGTAGCGATGGCTGTGGCAGTCCATCATCCTCTGGCTGGTCCTGGAGCAGACAGTAGCGATGGCTGTGGCAGTCCATCATCCTCTGGGCTGGTCCTGGAGCAGACAGTAGTGATGGCTGTGGTAGTCCCTCATCCTCTGGGCTGGTCCTGGAGCAGACAGTAGTGATGGCTGTGGCAGTCCCTCCTCATCCTCTGGGCTGGTCCTGGAGCAGACAGTAACGATGTCTGTGGTAGTCCCTCATCCTCTGGGCTGGTCCTGGAGCAGACAGTAGCGATGGCTGTGGTAGTCCCTCATCCTCTGGGCTGGTCCTGGAGCAGACAGTAGCGATGGCTGTGGTAGTCCCTCATCCTCTGGGCTGGTCCTGGAGCAGACAGTAGTGATGGCTGTGGCAGTCCCTCCTCATCCTCTGGGCTGGTCCTGGAGCAGACAGTAACGATGGCTGTGGTAGTCCCTCATCCTCTGGGCTGGTCCTGGAACAGACAGTAACGATGGCTGTGGTAGTCCCTCATCCTCTGGGCTGGTCCTGGAGCAGACAGTAGCGATAGCTGTGGAAGTCCCTGGTGTTATTGGGGAGGATCTGGGTCACTGTGTACCTGCCCCTCCCACCGCTTTGCCTCCCCGGCCCCCCGTTCATTCTCTCCTCTATCCTCCTATCTTGCTCGCATCTCCCAGTCGTCTGGCTCTTTTCCTTGTCTGCCTTTTGTCTAAATCTATCTTGCTAATATTATCACAAATTCAATCTCTTCTCCCTTCTGTATGTTTTTCAATCTTTCGATCTTTGTCCTCAATTCTTCTCGCACCAGATTTTCCTGGTGTAGCATTATAGCATTAGTCTGGAGGTAATTACCAACGGCTAGGCTTAGCCAG
>NC_139642.1:29251302-29258802 GCF_964638095.1 Poromitra crassiceps
GAGATATTTATTTTTCTCTCTGTCGCTCGATTCATCCCTTTGGAATCGCTCTGTTTAAATCGCTTGTCAACAGGCACAATAATTGACAGACATCTGGGGGCTATAACGTTACGCAATGTCATGATATTTGTCCACTACGAGCCACCGTAGTTGTTTACAAGCTAAGCCTATCAGCGTGCTCCTAACGCGAGCTCTATACCGGTAGTACCGACTTCACTTCATGTCAGCTGTCAGCCTGTCAATCAGCTGTCAATGCGGTTTGTTGCCACACAATAAACCAGCGGTTTGTTCCAAGCCAGTGTGATCCTTGACTCACTCTCACACAGCAGCCAATCAACGTTGAACAGCGAGCGACTGATGCCAGCGTAATTTCGCTCGAGTTGGGATATTTCATCTCGGGCGACGAGCAAATATTCTCCCTATCGCTCTGTCTCTGTCGCTCGGACGCCCAGCGATTTTTCTCCCGGGCGAATATACGCTCAATCGCTCGTTTGCATTGACTTTGTATGTAAACTCGATGCCAGCGAAAAACTTTAATAAGTCGGTGTGAACTAGGCTTGCCGTGATTTTAGGTGTTACTGGTGTTACACGGTGTTGGGGGATACACCGATTACATAACGTGCCCACCGGTAACACCTTTTGTTTTTATGGAGGAAGAATTGAAAGGAAAACTCTGCAGTTTCAGCGTGCGCCGGTGTAAATTACAAGCGCTCCCTCTCGGCTGCAGTGTGGCTCCGCTGTTATGGTTAGACCAGCAACTAACGTGAGTTAACGCTATACATCTTATGAACACACATGATGCCCTCCTTATACACATGTAGGTAAGACCCTTAGCTAAGCCTGCATGCGTGTGCATACTGTTGTCACTGCGGGCCATCTCTGGAAATGTGCCTTTTTTTCCACAGCGAAAAAGTCGATGCTAACTTAGCATCAATGCTAACGGGAGGGAGGACTTACCAGCATTCAGTCATTGCCTGCTTACTGCTGCGTGCTGGTATTGTTAATCCCATGTCAGAAAAAGTCTCCAGGTGTATCGCTAACGTTAGTTTCTTTTGAGAAAGATTGTCTCCACGGGCGTCTGAAAAGTTGTCTCGAGTCAGGTGCAGCCAGTGTTGTATGACTGTGAGCGTCCATGCTAACATTAGTACTTTAAACAGCAGCAGCGTGCGTGTTGTCTCTATGAACCTACAGAATGGACGGTTAAAGCATAGACTCTTGCTTACTTTAAAACTTGTATTATCAACATACATATAACGTAACGTTCGCTCTAATCTAGCTGCTATGGATACCCGACTGGTGTCTCACTGTTATTGTTCCCGGGAACAACATGCACTAGTAGGAACTAACAATCCTATTGTTTACATTTCCCGGTGAAACCGGTTATACCGGTGAGATCACGTGCTTATTATTTGGTGTGAAAATGTTCACACCGTGGCATCCCTAGTGTGAACGCAGCTTAAGTGGTGTGTTTTGTGATTCCACCAGCAACAACAGTGGCTTATTTAGAATACATGCAAGAAGTTATTAGCATGGGCAGCGATCACCATGACTATGGACAAAGACAAGACAAAGGACAAAGGAAAGGAAAGAGCGCCACCTACAGAAACTCAAACTGCATGAACAGGAAATCCAAGGGAAAAGACGTCACAGCACGGGACACATTGATTGAGAGATCATTAAGATAAAACACCACAGCAATGAACACCAAAGATGAAGACAATAACAAACAAGCATCTTGTGGATTTTACATCTGTGTGACACAAAGTGTTTGTGTAAGGATGTTTTCTTTTGTTAGCTCGTATTCAGAAAGCACTTTCCACTTCCATTATAGGGCAGTAGTAGGTTTATCATTGTTTTCCAATGCAACACACACCTCCCAGCTGCTACAGTACATCTGAGTCCTCAGTAATAACGCAGCTTTGTTAGCTCTTCTTACATTCAAACTTGTCCCCTTTCTGTCGGCCTGTATTCTCCAGAGTCTCTGAAGCTGGCTGATGAAATACAGCGCTATGGTTAGCAGTGTTGAGACGCACAGACAGTGGGGAAGGGATTCAAAACATCACTCTATGGCCCTGCTGGCAGTGTAGAGAGCAGTGGTCCCCAACAGAAGCGTCATGCCCATTGTAACTGAGGGGGCAATTGCCCCTTCAGATTTTTGAGGGGCATTTTTTTTTTTTTTTTTATAAACATAGGCTATAATATTATAGGCTGTGTATGGTAGTTGCAACATAGTTTCAAGTTGACGTTTATTTATGTTTGTAGTTAAAACAAAAACATAAATACTGTATAGGCTACATACAGTACAACACAAAAGGCTGTTATTTACCCTTTGTCGCCACCTGGTGAGTAAATAAAACCATTAAAATTGACAACCGGCCCGCAACCTTTTTTTCCATGTATCTACCGGTCCTTGGCACAAAAAAGGTTGGGAACCCCTGGTGTAGAGAGCAGATGCCTTTTGATGTGAAACCAACTGATGGCACAAGGCCATACAGCAAAAAGTAATGCAGGAATAATCATAGTATAATGATATAAATAAACGACTTTTTTTTCCATGTATCTACCAGTCCTTGGCACAAAAAAGGTTGGGAACCCCTGCTCTAGAGGACACTAGATGAGACTAATGGAAGAGAAAAGATTTCTAGCTTCTGAAAAGGCAATACCAGCCAAAAGAAACATTGTGTTACATTGCTTTGAAACGTGTGGTCTCCCTTTTTTGTCACGTCCATTGAGCCTGGGCAGTGGCAATGTACTTAGTCTGGTGATTATGGATCTTTCCAGGAGGCTGAGCAGTTTGGAAAATAGCCTTATGGTTACACCTGCTTAGTCTGTTAATTTAAAATGAGATCTTCCTCTAAATCTGGCTTCCAACCCCCCCCAAAAAAATTGCCGCCAAAATCCAGAGTTCACCCCCTCAGATTGTTTGTCTTGCATGACGCCCCTGGTCCCCAACCACCAGGCCGTGGACCGGTACCGGGCCGCGGACCGGTACCGGGCCGCAACGCATTTGGTACCGGGCCGTGAGCCGGTCAAAAAAAAAACATAGTCTATAATATTATAGGCTGTGTGGTAGTTAAAACATAGTTTCAAGGTGACATTTATTTATGTTTGTAGTTAAAACAAAAACATAAATACTGTATAGGCTACATACAGTACAACACAAAAGGCTGTTATTTACCCTTTGTCGCCACCTGGTGAGTAAATAAAACCATTAAAATTGACAACCGGCCCGCAACCTTTTTTTCCATGTATCTACCGGTCCTTGGCACAAAAAAGGTTGGGAACCCCTGATGTAGAGAGCAGATGCCTTTTGATGTGAAACCAACTGATGGCACAAGGCCATACAGCAAAAAGTAATGCAGGAATAATCATAGTATAATGACGTATGCAAACACACTTTAGCACGTACACGTGTTGCCAGTCTCATTTTGAATTTTCATTTCCTCTCGCCTGTCGTCTCCCGCGTCCTCTTGTTTGGCTGAGCTGTTTCTTATGATCACTGCCTGCTGAGCACAATGCTTTATTGTTCGACACGGAATTGAAACCCTTTTTATTGTGTGGATAAAAGTTATTACGATTCCCGCATTGACTGCGCGGGTCATGAAATTTGGTACTTTTTTCTACCCTTCCCCCCTCCCCCTTCTCCTCTGCCAGGGTCACGGCCAAAGTGGCAGGGAATCCAAGGTCTCTTTGAACAAATACAGATCATAAAATGCTACCAGGAAGGGAAAGGGGGGTTAATAGCAGAGAGGATTTGAGCCGGTAGCTAGAGATTAGGTTGCTGTGTTTTACTGGGCCAATTCTCCCAGAGTTATTCTCTGTGCTCTCTGGTCCATCTCTGGGCTTTATGGAGGGAGTGGTGTCCATAAAGTTACATGGGTGAAGGGACAGAGGATGGAAGTGTGTGCTCGAGTGTGTGAGTGTGTGTGTCGGTGATATATGTGTGTGCCTGTTTTTTCAAGGCCGACACTGACATGTGGTGCTGATATTCAATGTCTTTAAATTTGACTATATTATAGCCACAGGAAATCCTCCCAAAATTACAGATCCTATATTCACTGTTTCCCACATAAGTGTCATCTTGGCAGGGTGAAAACCCCCTAAAACATAATTTAGACCTTCATGTGACACCAAAACTCTCCATTGAAACACATGATGATGTCAAGCATTTTAACATGGGCTTAACGGGGAATGACTCCCTTTGGTGCCAGCGTCAAGTGGCCATTCGAGGAACTACAGCTTTCAGTATCACTTCCTCTGCCAAACCCCACACTTGCCTGGTCGTGAGTTGTTGTGATCAGGCAATAATTAGGAAAGCCCTCAATGTGGGGCCCTTGAGGGGATTCCATCAACAGAGATATTTGTGCTTCTGTGGTGATATAATGGAGATATCACCATAGTGGTCACTATGGTCAATAAATCACTGAAGTGAAATTTCTGTCACAAAACGATATTATTACGTAACCTTGCAGATTTTTAAGTGGGCATATGGAAATCCTGGAGCTTTCTTAGTGGGCTATACGACATATACCTGCGTAACACATAGACTACACCACTGACTGGATCCATGCTGTATGCCTCGCTGACCACTATGTTTCACTCCTCTTGAGCCAATGTGGTGCCATTACCTGAACCGGCTGCCAGGGGCAACGGGCCGGCTCCACGGGATTGGAATGCAGCCATGTGTGTGTGGGTGGATGGCAGACAATCTGTCACTTGTTTACACTTTCTATAGCTCTCTCTGAGTGCTGTACATCTCTATCTGTCTGTCCATGATGTCTCCCTCCTGCTCAGATTACATCTGCTTTTTCTCTCTCTCTCTCTCTCTCTCTCTCTCTCTCTCTCTCTCTCTCTCTCTCTCTCTCTCTCTCTCTCTCTCTCTCTCTCTCTCTCTCTCTCTCTCTCTCTCTCTCTCTCTCTCCTCCTTGCTCTTCCTGTGTATCTGTCTCACTCTGTAAATCACTATATGCCACGGCCTCCTCATGAGATGTGTTGCTGTGAGATGCTAGCACTGGATCACAGAAAACTTCCAACATCCCTTAAACTTTGACCAGAAGCCAGCAAGAGTGAAATCACTATTGATTTGCGTAATGGACGGCATGATGGCGTGATGATGTCACAGGATGAGGCACACAGTCTTCTCCCCGCCGGCTGTCTGGAGACGCCGCCAATAGGCCTGTTATCGATCCGTCACTTAGGTGTTGCTTTTTTTCTACCATTGATCTCTCCTTATCACCTTATCTCTGGCCAACGACCGGAAAGTGACCCAGAATTAAGACAGAGAAAGAAATGCTGATGATCCAGAGGGCTGCTCCTTTACAGCCCACGCTGCACTGTTCTCAGGGAAAGCTTATGGAGCAGCCACAAACGACAGCCATGGCTCGGACAGAAAAATCAATGCTTTTCTTCCTCTGTTGGAGTGACTCTAAAAGCATTTTCTATACTGCTTTTCAGCTGCATTTATGAATCTTTCAGCAGCTGACTCTTCTCTCTCTCTATCTTAACATCTGGGACGGGGCTTAAGTGGCTGAGATTTTCTCCCCTCCACTCCCCCTCAGCCCTCTCCTAGTCTAAGCCAAGAGCTCACTGAAACTGAATATTTTCTTGAAGCAGTAGCAGCACTAAACATCTCCCACTGTTAAGCAGTTTCTCTATGGTGTTTTTGGTCTTCATCAAAGCTCCTCTTAACACACTATCCAGAGAAAACCCATGTTGATATGAGTGTCATGACTCATGATACTGTATGGTCTACTTTGTCTAAAATCATTTTCATTCCATCCGAAACTATAGGTACATCTGGCTTGCTCTTGTCTTACCTCTTCTAACAGCATACAGCACCTCTACCTCCTGAGCTGCCAAATGTTTTGTGCCACTGTATTGTCCTTACCCAACAAACATGTAGACGTTTGTTACTCGTTAGTCCCCCTCGGCGCTGATTGGTTAATCGCTGGTGAAACCGGAGAAAAGGTCTTGCCCCAGGCAATAATAATGTGTAAGAAGCAGGGAAGGGGCCATTGGCCCCTCACTTTACACCCCTGGCCCACATTCGTTTTAAGTCGCGGGCGTGGGCGGCTGGTGTGATCCCGTCGTAAGATGTTCTTTAGTTTCAAATTGTGAACATGTTCTGCTCATTTGGGTGAAGTTGAACTTCTACCTCCTCCTGCACATCTCTGTCTGTCAAATGGATGCTCGCTACGCTGACAGACAAGTCTGCATTTGCAACAGTTGTGGAGCACCTGAAGAAGAATATTACCTTTGCTTGTCCTAGTGAAGTCACAGCTTGTTGTTTAAATGGTGTGGCCCTGCTAGGTCACCCGCTGCTGTTTATATTGCCATGGCCTCTGTGGCTGTGGCAGCGCTGACGTGATGAGCATTGTAAGGGCGTCTGGGGAGCGGTGGCCCCGCCCTCACTTTAAACGCTGCAGGACCCCAGAGATGGACGCTCACGCCTAAAGTGTCTTTCTGTGTCGGGCCGGACGAGCTGTTTTGTTACTGAGCAACTAAAAATAAAGCCTCTGACCTTGGCTGGCCAACGATGACAGAGTGAAGCAGAGAGGTGATGGGAGAGAGATAGCTGTGGGAGAGAGACACAGAGAGAGACAGAAGTTGTGTTTCCATTACACTCAGAAATGCGCAAAATCTAAATATCGCAATAGAAATTGGGTAATGGAAACACGTAAATTTCGAAAAACCTCCCAAATATCGCAAAACGTTTTTGCGCTCTCATGAGGTGGTTTTTCAGACGTGTCGATATAGCAGTTTATCGCAAAAGTGTAATGGAAACAGTTTTTCCGCATTAGCACGTCATGTGACCCATTCTCCTTTGGAAAAGCAGCGAAAAATGAGGAAGAAACGGTTCGATAAGCCGTGGCAAAACCTCCGCAGCAATGGAAAACTTTGAAGCAACGCTAGCAGAAAGACGAGTGAGGAGTGTTATGCAAAATATATATAAAATAGATAATGTTTAATGGCAGAAATCGGTCCATGGTGACAGGCTGCCTGTGTGCGCGCATTTGGCACAGCGCGAGGGGATGAAAAGCAAGCACACACCGGTGCGGTGCGTGCTCCTGACTGAAGTGAATACAGTGACTGTGAGTAATACATTACACACGTTTCAGGTGCAGTGTTATAATTATAATAGCTACACAACATTGTGATTATTGACCAAATCAGCCTTTTCCCCCCTCCATCTCTAAATCGGACCAGTTGTAGGCTATTAGGCTATTAGGCTTTTTTCCTCTGCCTGTCGCGCTCACTGCATTCACCGCAGCCAGCAACATTTTGCGACTCATTTTATTTTGAATTGATAATCAGGCTCGTTTATATGTGTTGTAACTTCATGTTGTGATTTGCATTGACCATTGGTTGGATTTGAGCATGCAGGGGACGGGATATGGGGCAGATCCACTGTGGCAGGCAGCTGCTGGTAGGCTAATGGGAATTGCGTTCAGGTGTGCGCTCCGTCAGACCAAACTTAACTTCAATGGAAACGCCTACAAG
>NC_139642.1:29263802-29323802 GCF_964638095.1 Poromitra crassiceps
AACATGAGTAAGTGCCATGGGCGGGGCCAGGCTTGAGTCTGAATGGACCCAGGTGCCACCAGGCAGTGCACAGAGTGCATAGGAGTTTTTCATCATTCATGCCCTCATTCATGCACATCTATTATCACTTTTTAATCAATCCCTTTCATCATTCATGCCCATCAAGTGTGAAGGTGTTTGTGAAAGAGTTGGGTATTGAGTCTCTTCTTAAAGATAGAGAGAGACTCAGCAGATCAGATTGAGTTTGGTAAAGGTCCTTACACATCGGGAGCGTTTTTTTCTGCGATTAATTCGCACGTCAATAATATTTTCCGAACCTATATCAGTCAATGCAACTGTGCATACCGACGGCGAAGTTTCGCTGAGCGTCATTGCGGCGTTTATTTTTTCGAACCACGATCGATTTTTCAGAAATTCGCTTCCGACGTGTACACATCTGTGGCTGTGATTGACAGGTGGGTCAAAACTTGCATCGCAATTTCGTGCCGTATATTCGCATCGCTCTTGATGTGTAAGGACCTTAAGTGGTTCCACCACCGGGGGACTACAGAGGAGAAGAGTCTAGCTAGTGACTTAGGGCCCTTTAGTGGCGGAAGTGCCAGGAGCCTTTCATTGGCAGAGCGTAGTGAGCGGGAGGGGGTGAAGACCTGAATGACGGAGTTCAGGTAGGCAGGAGGGGGTGAAGACCTGAATGACGGAGTTCAGGTAGGCAGGAGGGGGTGTAGACCTGAATGACGGAGTTCAGGTAGGCAGGAGGGGGTGTAGACCTGAATGACGGAGTTCAGGTAGGCAGGAGGGGGTGTAGACCTGAATGAGGGAGCTCAGGTAGGCAGGAGGGGGTGAAGACCTGAATGAGGGAGTTCAGGTAGGCAGGAGGGGGTGACGACCTGAATGAGGGAGTTCAGGTAGGCAGGAGGGGGTGACGACCTGAATGAGGGAGTTCAGGTAGGCAGGAGGGGGTGACGACCTGAATGAGGGAGCTCAGGTAGGCAGGAGGGGGTGAAGACCTGAATGAGGGAGTTCAGGTAGGCAGGAGGGGGTGACGACCTGAATGAGGGAGCTCAGGTAGGCAGGAGGGGGTGAAGACCTGAATGAGGGAGTTCAGGTAGGCAGGAGGGGGTGAAGACCTGAATGAGGGACCTCAGGTAGGCAGGAGGGGGTGACGACCTGAATGAGGGACCTCAGGTAGGCAGGAGGGGGTGTAGACCTGAATGAGGGACCTCAGGTAGGCAGGAGGGGGTGACGACCTGAATGAGGGACCTCAGGTAGGCAGGAGGGGGTGTAGACCTGAATGAGGGAGCTCAGGTAGGCAGGAGGGGGTGTAGACCTGAATGAGGGAGCTCAGGTAGGCAGGAGGGGGTGTAGACCTGAATGAGGGAGTTCAGGTAGGCAGGAGGGGGTGTAGACCTGAATGAGGGAGTTCAGGTAGGCAGGAGGGGGTGTAGACCTGAATGAGGGAGCTCAGGTAGGCAGGAGCGGGTGTAGACCTGAATGAGGGAGCTCAGGTAGGCAGGCGCTGTTTTTGTTGCAGTTTTGTAAGCGAGTGTCAAGGTTTTGAATTTGATGCAGATAACCCGCACAAAAGTTGGTTTACCAGACAAAGTAACAAAAAAGTATTCATTTACAGCAAAAAAAAAAAGTCTATAGATAGGCCCCCACTTATGTAAACAAAGATGAAATAACCCGCAATCAAAAATAATGAGGCTGGCTAAACAAGCCTTTTGCACAGAAAGTAGTCCAAATTAAATAAACAAATACGGTAACCAAATTAAAATAACTACAGGACAAAAACAGCAGTGGCAACAGAGCTCCTCCTTCACCAAATACAGCCGAGCTAGGCCATGTGGAAAGCCTACAGAATCACAATACATCTTATAATTCAATAGTCATGCTCCTCAATCCTCAAGCTATACGAGCGTACGCTGACCAACCAAATCATGTCGTGCTGCACAAGGGCACAGAGAAGAGCTAATGCTACCTCCAGCTAGCTCCTCCTAACAGGACAAAAGAAAAGAACATTAACCACTGAAAATGGTTCAAACATAGAAAGACACTACAGGCAGCCATACTGCCTTACCTGCAGCAAATACAGCAGAACTAGGCCAAACTAGGTCATGCAGGAAACCGCCCATCATCATGCTCCTCGTTACTTGGAGCCTACGAACTACGGTGAACAACCAAATCATGTAGTGCTGCACAAGGGTATGGAGAAGAGAAAATGCCGGGGGAATTATATTTAGCATGTACACAGATAACCTTTAGAAGAAAACAGGTAGCCTAAGGCACATACCTTAGTCTGGCATTAATCTCCCTCAAACAGCACAGCCAGGCCCGTCGCAGGAGGGGTGCGAGGCCATGTGCCAACCTCATGCGCGAGGCCCTGCTCATTAACATGCACGTACATGAATCACGTGCACGCACATAGCAAGTCTAGTCCTACACTACACGCGTCAGTACACAGTGAACACTTCGTTTATCAAGTGCGCACCAAAGACAACTTCACACGTTTGTTAGTAGTTATCTGAAATAATGGATTGCCATCGCAGCAGAACTGTCATACTTGGATCTTGATCTACACGTGGAGAAAGATCTCACCATCAATATATCCCTCTCTCTTTCACGTTCAGGCTGACATGCGGTGCACTTTCAGTCTTCCAATTAGTTGCGATGTTTTCATCAGTGCATCATGCTCGCGGTTGAAAAAATAATACAGCATCATCATACACAGTCTCTCAACCACAACTGCAGAGCGCACAGACAAAAACGACATGTGCGCTGGTTCCTTCGCTCGGAAGCAGGCAAGAACCTCCCAGAACCTTCCAGAAGAGGCACTAGTGCAGCGACCAGGACTCATACCCCACTGGCTTCCCACCTGCAGACATGGAATTGTCACACCCAATCAGGCCCCGAAATTTACTTTTTGACCCACCGGCCAGTGGCGGGTAGATGGAAAAAATCTACCCGCCAAGTATATTTCTTACCGGCCAAAAAAGAAAACGCATTTTTTGTGTCACATATATCCATATACATTTTTTTCAGTACATTTCAAGTACATAAGGTATTACGTTGAAGAATACACACTTAAATAAGAGGCCAGAGTAAAATTTGAAGCAAATTATTTTAATATATTGATTGATGATTGATTAATCAATACATGTCAAGTCAATCTTATCAATACATGTCAAGTCAATCTTGAGCTTAAATTGTAACCTAATGTTAAACATCATCAGACTCCTCACTCTCTACCCTCTTTACAGGATTTAACAGAACAGAAGTCAATTTGAAGGTTTTGTAAACATAACTCCTCAGACTCCTCACCCTCTCTCTACTTCTCCTCTTTGCAGCCAATGTGACACTGGCTCTGTTCATGGTCACGAACGGCTTCCAGCTTCATTGATTTACTACCAATGACAAAGGTGTTGTTTCTATTTTTCTTTTTGGCATACTTGCGGCACACGGAACAACTCATCACTACAGCCCCAGCATCATACTGTAGCCAGTCTCTTGAAACACACCGCTATCGCCAAACTTCCACTCCTCTCGAAACTTTCTTTTGTTAGGTGGTCCTGCTCTCGCTGCCGCTTCATCCTTTTCGTCGGAGAAAGCCGCGGTGGGTTTTCTTTTTAGCGGCCGGCTTACTCCCTCGATATGGTTCCACATTGTAACCCATTTAACGTTATATTAAGCTAGCGTTAGCTTAGCTATAGCAGGCGGACCGGCGTAACGTTAGCTCCCTGCAGTGCAAGCAGGCGCTGCAGAATGCAGATGGCCACGGCCAGTCAGCACAGAAGAGTAGCGGATGTGACGTCCGTAAACAAGCCAAAAATGAGGCCGGAGATGACGTGCAAGGAGAGATTGGGGGCTGCAATAAAGGCGACTGTCGTAAGACCAAAACACACCGCAGTTTTAATTATTTTACATGACTATTTTGTTACCCGCCACGTGGCGGACAGACCTCTCATGTCACTCGCCAAAGCTAAAATGTGCCCGCCATTGGCGGGTGGCGGGCTCTAATTTCGGGCCCTGCACCCAATTGTGTCTGGAGAAATGTCTGACCAAGTCAGAAGTATCGGGAATTTGTAGGCGAGTGCTTTTTACCTCTACACTACCCAGACTCCCCTGGACAGGTCTTATGAAAGAGCTTTATTCTGGGCTGAGGCTGTTCTGCATAGAAATGCCCCATGATGTAACACAACATTCTTACATGGCTATTTAAATCTGACCTAGAAGTGACATCCATCTTCACCGAGTCAGAACAAAGATGCATCAACCATCTTCCACACTCTGAGAGAAGACTTATCTGTGCTAATGCAGCTCTTTACAAATGTAAACTTTAAACTGACTTTCAAATTCCACCATAGGCAGCAGCCACAGCCGTCACAGAATGGCACAATGTTCCACAGCTGCTTAACTTCCTCTTACCTGCCTCCCCTCCAGCCATTACCCGTGGCCACAGGAGATCAATCTTAGGCATGTGAGACCCGACTGCTGCGATAAAGCCCTGCTTGACTTGGACCCTCGGCTCGTAACGGGAGTCCGCCGCACGTTCTGTCTCACTCCTCATCTTTTCATCATGGCTGAACAGAGGGGATGATGGCGTGGTGTTTATCTCATCAGGGGACAGACAAGGGCTTTTGTGCCGGGGTCGGTGACACCCGGCAGGACGAAGGGACACGCCCGCCTGATGTCTTATCAGATCAAACACGTCCTCCACATTACGTCTCCAGAAACAGCAGCACACTGCGTTAATACTCCCCTGCCTGACTGCTAATAGTTTGATTACTGATGATGGCTGCTGGCTCGTTAGAAAGAGGAGAAGATAGATGAGGCCTTTAAGCGGGAGAAATTGGAGAAATGTGCACAACAGTGAAGGGTATTGTGAATGTGGTTGAGATCGTGGTAATGTTCATAATGACACCTCAAAGGACCACATTAGCTTCATTGGAGCGGTCGGGGGTAGAAACATTTTAATTATTGTTTTATGCTCTTTTCTGCTTCGTTGGATAGTTGACAGAGGAGAGACACAGAGGAATGTGGGTTGAAACATTTGTCGCTGGTTCATAGTAGCTCCACACCTCAGCCCTTTGATTCATACTGTAACTGCCCCCAGGGGAGCCATTTCTGACTGCGTAACGCTGCCAGAGGCAAACATCTCTATCTTTAAACATGTGTATGAACCCCAGCATGAGGATTTACTGTGCATTATGTTTAAGAGCACTTTCTTATGATGCATCCAACTCTGTTTCTGTATAGTGCCGTTAAAAGACCCTTTTTCTGTTCGCCTATAATTTGAACACTATTAATCAAAACCACATTTCTGCCGGTTTGCAATAAGTGGAGGGAATTGAGTGAAAGAGGCAGACACATGTGTGTTTGTCATCATCCTCTCCTGCTCATATACAGTAATGTTGATTTAGTCTGTCAGGTGCAGTTTGGATCCACGCTTCCACTGCTACTCAACCTGGGAGGACTGCTGCACTGTGCAACACTGGGTCTATTACGCTCACCCCATATGGCCTCACATGCACGCAACACACACACGCACGCATGCACGCACGCACGCACACATACACACACACAAACACACATGCACGCAACACACACACGCACACATGCACGCACGCACGCACACATACACACACACAAACACACATGCACGCAACACACACACGCACACATGCACGCACGCACGCACACATACACACACACAAACACACACACACACACACACACACACACACACACACACAAACACACACACACACACACACACACACACACACACACACACACACACAGAGGTGCTATAAAAGGCCCTGGGGAATTGGCTGTGATTATTGTGGTTACCATGATTGCTATCATTGTTCGCCATTACGGCCATTCAGCTCACCGCTCTGTTTACTAATGTGAGCAGTGGGGAACATAGGAGAGCAGCGTCGTCCATAAACACCTTGTTATCTCACTACTTCTCTAATGTTCTCTCTATTCTATCACTCTTCCTCATTCGGTTAAATAGATACAACTCTGGCACCTAACAAAATAAGCTCAACTTTTCTCGCTCCATCTGCTGTGGAATGTCTGTGATGTTATGAGCAGCAAAGCTCAGAGGATTTCCAACTGCCTTTATAGAGGGTATGCACACCCACTGAAACACGCCCCCTCAATCAGGAATGAGTGTCAAAATGAGTGTCAAGTTCCTCCCTGAGCAGCAGGTGTCAGTTATCTAGGCTGATTACTGCATTCAAGCTCAGTCTTGCTGTGACTCAGTGGGCGTGACCCCACAGTGACTTCTGCCTCTGTGACATCACATGCATACCCTCTATTGGAGACCCGATCTCAATCCCTACTTAGTGGTTGGCACTCCCGTCGCTCTGGGATCTCATCTCAAAATTCTGCCAATTTGGGTATTTGAGAAAGTGGGACTCCTTCTACTACACGGTCAAGATGACTTTGTGTGTGTGTGTGTGTGTGTGTGTGTGGGTGTGTGTGGGTGTGTGTGTGTGTGTGTGTGTGTGTCTGTCTGAGTCACACCCCGCAATGACATTTTGTCTCTGTGATCCGTCATCTTATCCCTCTGTCAGTCCTTGAGACACGGATGTCAAAATGAGCCTGATGTGTGTGTGAATGTGTCTGTCTCGCTGCGCCAGGTGTGAATCTGAGGTGCGACAGATAATGTCTGGTCATCGTGTCATTCATTGCCTTGCACTGTCTACTCTGCACCAAAATGCTGTTCTTACTCACGCACGCACGCACACACGCACGCACGCACGCACACACACACACACACACACACACACACACACACACACACACACACACACATAGGGATGGGTACCGTTCACATTTGAACCGATACCGGTACGGTACCGGTACCTGGAATTCGGTACGGTACCCAAAACGGTACCATTTTCGGTACTTTACACACTCTATTAACAAAAAAATTAGTTGTAAAAAAAAAAAAAAAGTCCAAACTTCTCAATTTCAACATTGTTCTTTATTTAGCACATTATTTATTTAGCACCAGACAAAATAAAACTCCTCCCTACAATACCTCCCTACCTCTCCCCTCCCAAACCAAGAGTTGTAGCAGCAAGGTTAGTTTAGTGGGGTTGGGGAAATAGTACTTGATGTCCAACACAGCTTCCAGCAGGGCCTGGTCTTCATCTTCAAAGAGCTCCCCAAGTGCTGAAAGTTTCTTCTGTTTATTGAGTGGTATCTGAAAATAAAAAAAGGCATCGTGATTCATCAAGCATTATTTGTGTTATCAATAGAAAGAAGTGTCAGTGCTATGCACATCTTAATAGAAATGACAATTGATTGTTAGTAACATAGCTTAGGCTACACTATGAATAACACACCCATTATCACTCGTCATTATGCAAAATAATAATTTACCTGAACCATATCCACCGCTGAGAAGAGGGTGAATCGTGTCCTCCTGTGCGGCTGTCACTGGCACATGGTTACCTAGCAATGAAAGCAAGAGTGCAACGTTAAATAACACGTCTCACGGTCGGTGATACGAGCTGATGATAATTATTATAGAACGTTAACAACGCTAAGCTATAAAGCTAACTCAGCCAAGAAGACAGTGAAAAGCCCTGTTATCTAACAACCACAACGGCAGTGAAACAACTTATCCAGCTAACGCTAGCAAATTAAATAACGTTACCTGATGTTGTAGAAGTCGATGCCTCTCTCAAGTTCCGTCATCATCCTCCTGCAAGACTTCAGCTAACGTTACAGCTGACGAGCTGAGGAGGTGGCTAACGTTAGCTGCCGTGCGGTGTCTGCTTCATTCACTCAGGTTATCTAACACGTTACAGTCTTCAGCATTTAGCTAAATACATCTTGTGTTTGACCATGCTTCCTCAAGTTTGAGGTGTTTCCCTAGTCAGCTTTGCAATTCACATCACAAATGTTGCAACCAGTGTTGTCTGAGTCTATCTTGGTAAAGTGTAGCCACAGCTTTCGGCTGGCCCTGTTTTGCTTTCAGGATCTTCAGGTAGAGTGACGTATTGACGTAACGCGCTCTCCCGTGTTGCCTTAAGGTTCCGTCGGAATTTCTATTTTACCCACTCTCTTTCTATTACTCAGTTGCGTTCAAGTACCGAAATTTGGTACCGTTCGTTTATATGTGAACTGGTACGGGGCAGTACCGACGTATTTCGGTCGGTGCCTGTAAAAGTACCGAGTTCGGTACCCATCCCTACACACACACACACACACACACACACACACACACACACACACACACACACACACACACGCACTTCCCCAAACCCTTTTTTGTCCTAAGCTTTTATCACCAATTTAGTTGCCAGTATCTCAGCCATCAATCATTCCAGCATGTCCTCAGACGCAGCAGTCGCTCCTAAATAGGACAGTGAGAGACATGTCCTCAGATGCAGCAGTCGCTCCTAAATAGGACAGTGAGAGACATGTCCTCAGATGCAGCAGTCGCTCCTAAATAGGACAGTGAGAGACATGTCCTCAGATGCAGCAGTCTCTCCTAAAGAGGAGGAGAGTGAGAGACATGTCCTCAGATGCAGCAGTCGCTCCTAAATAGGACAGTGAGAGACATGTCCTCAGATGCAGCAGTCGCTCCTAAATAGGACAGTGAGAGACATGTCCTCAGATGCAGCAGTCTCTCCTAAAGAGGAGGAGAGTGAGAGACATGTCCTCAGATGCAGCAGTCGCTCCTAAATAGGACAGTGAGAGACATGTCCTCAGATGCAGCAGTCGCTCCTAAATAGGACAGTGAGAGACATGTCCTCAGATGCAGCAGTCTCTCCTAAAGAGGAGGAGAGTGAGAGACGTGTCCTCAGATGCAGCAGTCGCTCCTAAATAGGACAGGGAGAGACATGTCCTCAGATGCAGCAGTCGCTCCTAAAGAGGAGGAGAATGGGAGACGTGTCCTCAGATGCAGCAGTCTCTCCTAAAGCGGAGGACAGTGAGAGACGTGTCCTCAGATGCAGCAGTCTCTCCTAAAGCGGAGGACAGTGAGATATGTGTCCTCAGATGCAGCAGTCTCTCCTAAAGAGGAGGACAGTGAGAGACGTGTCCTCAGATGCAGCAGTCTCTCCTAAAGAGGAGGACAGTGAGAGACGTATCCTCAGATGCAGCAGTCTCTCCTAAAGAGGAGGACAGTGAGAGACATGTCCTCAGATGCAGCAGTCTCTCCTAAAGAGGAGGACAGTGAGAGACATGTCCTCAGATGCAGCAGTCTCTCCTAAAGAGGAGGACAGTGAGAGACATGTCCTCAGATGCAGCAGTCTCTCCTAAAGAGGAGAGTGAGAGACGTGTCCTCAGACACAGCAGTCTCTCCTAAAGAGGAGAGTGAGAGACGTGTCCTCAGATGCAGCAGTCTCTCCTAAAGAGGACACACACACACACACACACACACACACACACACACACCACACCCACGTATGCACATCTTCATCTCTTCTCTCAGCCGCCATCCCGGGCCCCCACATCAACTCCTCACTTCAGTACCTTACAGCTCTGTGCAGACTGGTTATTGGTCTCCTTGTGTGTACTGTCTGTTTTGAATCCTTATTAGATATTCCTCAATCGGGGAGTCAGATTCCTTAAGGCTATTCCAATTTGGATGTTTAAGCAAAAAAAACGTATTATCTAAACATATCTGATCTCGGCAGATGCAATTCATTAGCCAGCTGTTCAAATGGTTTTAATTCCTGATTTTTCAATGAGCTCGTGGACAAAACTAAGATTTAGATGTCTCCATCCTTTGTATCCCATGTCCATTTGTAGAGGCATAAAACACTGATATATCGCCAAGGAGACCAAAAGTCCGCTGCACCTCTCCAAGCTTTCAGAGTAGTTTTTGACCATCTACCCAAGGTCTCTCTTCTAGGGCTTTATCTGCAGTGAATGGCACATTTGATAAGGTAGCATTGATTTCTCAATCTCCAGCCACCTTGTTTCCACCCTGTCTCAAATCCAGATGGTCAAAGCACTTAGTTGACAAGCCAGCCAGTAATGCCTATAAGGTGAGGGAGTCCCCACCCTCCTTCTTGCTTAGATAACTGTAGGACTTTGTATCCTACACGAGGGCGTTTTCCCTGCCAAATAAACCTGGAGATGAGGCGATCTAAAGTTGTAAACATATTTTTCAGTGGTGTGGGGGGCAGGGTCTGAAAAAGAAATAGCCTAGGCAAATCACGCCTTTTTTTATCTGGTTCCTTGGGTATTTATTCCTTTGGTATTCACCTGTCAATCAGAGATTGTTCGGGGCGCCGTTCAGACGCGAGCTACTGTACGTCACACATTTCATTGCTGTTTGTAGGTCTATCCAATTGTGTCCAGAGGCATTTTGGTGTGCACACCTTGATGACGCCCCCTGGAAACTGGAATGTGGAAATTGGACTGATAGTTTCCAGGCTCCGTTGTTTTTGCGAATTGGTCTGGCGATGTCAGGCGACTGGTAAAGCTCACCGCCCGCTGAATGTGGCTGCGTGTGACTGTCACAAGGCCGGGGGATTATTGTCATCTCATCTGTCTCACATTTTCCAACAGTTTCAGTGAGCGTTTGCAGCCACTTTCTTCCATTTGTCACCCTTCATATGGTTTGAAAAGCCTTTGACAGCTTTCCAGTCCTCCGAGTCTAAATCTTTGTACATTATTATCACTTTTATCCCTGTAGGTGTCGAGATTGACAGACGGGCCTTTGCAGCTCATCAGTGAAGTGTGATTATGTCGGGAGAATAAAATGGTGTTAAGTCAGCTCCTCGCTGTGTGCAAAAAGCCACATTTCAAAGTAGACACACGTACATTTGAATACACCTTTGAGTCTGCACTGTCCTTCAACTGGTGATGGTGTCTGCCTGTGTAATGACAAAAACACGTATACTTTCATCTCTCACCATTTTGTTCTCGTTCCCTTCTCCTTTGTGTTATTACTGTGCAGGCCCATTTCCCCCCATTCATCTCCCTCTACGCTTGATTTGTTTGGTCTTGGAGATGAGATGTGTGGATTTCAAATCTTTGTTTCAGCTGTTGGGAGGACATTAGGTTTTGATGTCAGGAGATGCAGCTGTCACTGCACTCTGTAAAACAAATCGTGTTCAGTGGGAGTTTCTCTTGGAGGGGAATGTCAGTTAACACGTTCACTGCCATTGGCGAGTCAACTCGTCAAGCAGAAACCAACGGTTGACTCCCAACTGCCAATGGACTCGACACAAATATGTCAGTTTAAAAAAAATCGTACCGTCAAAACGCCTGGTTCGATCACTGTGTATCCCCAGGGGTGGACTCGACACAAATATGTCAGTTTAAAAAAAATCGTACCGTCAAAACGCCTGGTTCGATCACTGTGTATCCCCAGGGGTGGACTCGACACAAATATGTCAGTTTAAAAAAAATCGTACCGTCAAAACGCCTGGTTCGATCACTGTGTATCCCCAGGGGTGGACTCGACACAAATATGTCAGTTTAAAAAAAATCGTACCGTCAAAACGCCTGGTTCGATCACTGTGTATCCCCAAGGGTGGACTCGACACAAATATGTCAGATTAAAAAAAATCGTACCGTCAAAACGCCTGGTTCGATCACTGTGTATCCCCAGGGGTGGACTCGACACAAATATGTCAGTTTAAAAAAAATCGTCCAGTGGGACGTTGATCTAACCCTTTTACATCTCCTATAAAAATATGAGAGCCACCGAACGAACGTGTACAACCCATTCCACCGACCCACTAAGTGGCGACAGTGCTCTCCAGACTAGAAAAAGCCGAGCCAAAACTGCAGGGGAACGCGCGAGGAAACCATTCTCATACTGTAAAATTGATTGGCGAAAACGCTTTCGCTTTCGGGCTGGGAGCTGGCGGTGGGGGATTGCAAATTTGCATAATAGATTATGGGTGCAACACACTTTGAAACACCGGCAGAAAGCCCACAATCGCACGCAGCTTCATTCCAGCTGAGCTCACAACCGAAACGAACGAGCCCCATGCAGACTCGCCCAAAGAGCGGCCGCCAGCAGCCAGGCAGCACAGACAGGCAGAGCCTCGCTTGTACCGCTGCAGCCACGGAGGGAGGAGAACACACACGGAGGGAGGAGTTTGAAGGAGAGGGGGGTTTCCTGCTGCTATGGAGGAAATTACTGTTCAAAACTATTGTTTAGATGTCTGACGTCTTACGCCAAAAATAAATGGTTAAAGTGACTGTTCTATCGAATTTCACAAAAAGCCATTTATCTCAGCTTAAATTTTCAGACGCTGAAACCATGCTGTATTCAACTGCTAATTCCTACATAACTACTAACTCTACAAACTAACTCTTTTAGACAGAGAAAGCACACATTCTATTAGTTCTTTTGAGATATTTTGTGTTCACAAAATCCTAACAGAAAAGAATCCTCGGCTCTTGAAAGATGAGCCAGAATCCTCAAAAAAAAACCTTGGCAGAAGCTACCTACAGTATTGAAAAAACGGCTGGCAGTGAATGTGTTAAGGATGGAAGGAAACGTTAAGTTCAAGTCGATACTACCAACACTTTTTAAATGTTATATTACAGTCAAGTGATAATCTGGGACATCGATATTACCAACACTTTTTAAATGTTATATTAAAGTGATAATCTGGCAGTTCTTCATTTAGTTTGATTTCATCTCCATCTTTGCTGCTAAGCACCCATTGCTGTGCTGTTTCTATACTTCCTCACCTGTCAATCAAGCAGTGTGTCCAGTACTGCAATGTTTTCCTTGCATTATCTGTTGATAGGCTTATAATGCATGTTTCCTCTCCTGGAGATACTGTAATTCTGCCTATTTATTCCTTCACCTACTAATGTGAAGCTAGCGATGCACACTTCGACTTCACTCTGTAAATATGTATCGTTATTTATCTATTTATTTATTTATTTATTTAGTGTATTATCCTCAGTATGTTGACTTGTTGTATTATCTTCCGTAATCTCTATTAATTGTATCCTGTTGTCTGCTGCTGTGTTGACCCAATTTCCGAACAGGGATAGTAATTAAAATCTCATCTAATCATCTACCCCTCTTACAACTGCAACATGTTGGTTTTGCGAAACAAAAATGTATATCTTCTCTCACATCATATTCCACTCTGAGTGTGAATGTTATGACCAGTTGAATGGCAATCATCACGTAAGCAGGCTGCGGGTATAAGCTCTGCCATTGGTACCGACCATTTCAGTGAGTAGTGGAGGAAAATCCATGTCCGCTCCCTGCAAGCTCTCCCATTGGCTCCGACTGACCGGCTGCGACCATTTATGGATTTCCCTGCTTTTCGAATCTGTCGATCTCAAATGCCGCCACCGCTGTGAACAACAACAACAACAACAACGCTAGCTTGTTGCTACACACTGAAAGGACGGAGATTTGGATTGTGCAATAAAGCAGGCCTGCTTGGTACTTTCGGTGGATGCTTGTAAAGGTACCAGAGCCTTTTTTCCCCCCGCTATACCAGAGTGGAGGTATTACCAGCCAGACTCTCCCCCGTTGCGGGGAGAGTCTGGCAAGCGAACCTAGATGGCAATTGACTTGAATTCCGAACGGCAGCTGGTGGCCATTCCACACAGTGACATACAGCCAAGCTGCATCAATAAACCCAAATTAATTCTTGAATCTTTATTGCTTGAATCAAACAACGGCCGCTCCAATCAGGAAAACTACAAACAACGATAACAATTAAACCCTTTTCATTGCACCACTCAAGGCGACATCAAAGAGACCTCCCAAGAAATGCTCCCTGTCTCGTTCATGAATCAATCAGAATGGGACCAGATCATTCTTGCTGTAGGCACAGGAGCCAACTTCTTTCACCAAGGCAATTAACAACAAGGCTCGTTAACATCCAAGGCAGAAAAAGAGCAGAGGCTGACAGAGTTCAAACAGAGAGCTCACTAAATTCACAGGAGGATCAATTAAAGTGAGGGCTTGTCTTTACATTGAAAGTCTGTGCTTTTAAATATACCTGATCTCAGACCAATAACACATGGTGATAAAACTGACAATCGATTGGCTGAGGCTCTCTGTTTCACTGTTTAGTACCAACCACAGTGAGTGGTTGGTAGAGGCCGGAGGAAGAAAATTAACACAGGAAAAAAATGCATATAGAATCTAAATGTATTGTTGTGTAATTTAGGAATTATTCTCTCCATGTTTCCGGTAACAAAAACATCACGTCAGTCTACATTAGCCATTATTGTTTTAAGTACAGGCTTTAATTTAATTAACATTATTAAAATGTAGTATATTCTACACAGTATAATGGATATACTGTAGTAACGTTTATGGACTACTAGCGAACTCTAGGGACATACATCACAATTGCAGGTTTGGGTAGCGAGTCACATGGCTCTCAAGGGATTATGGTATACTCAGGGGGCTATAGGCTATGCTCTGGTGGCCTGGTAAGGTTAGTCTGCACAGTGGGCGTGACTGCACACTGTTATCAGTCCTGCTGTATTGCTGTTGCCAGCCAGTCTCTACTGTATGCGCAGTGATATATTCTGGAGCTTTCTGATGTCTTTTTTGATATCATGCTTCTGGTTGTTTTGATTTTCCCCTTGAGCAAATCTGGCTCCTCACCAAGTAAATTTGACAGGGACACAGAAAAGCCTCTTCTCCTGGAGCCTCCATCACTCGTGGATTCATCAGAAAGTTTTGCTCCCAGACACTTTTTCATATCGCTTCAACTTTCTCAGACAAAGGAAATGGGTGAATAATCCCTTTTCTGATGGATGAACAAGCTAATCTGCTTACTTCTTCCATTGTGGCTTGACTAGGCGATGGCGGAGAGGCAGGTGATACAAGAACAATGCAAAAAGAGAGGTTTATTTGACTTTCTCTTGCTTCACTCTTCCCTGCTCTCCTTCTCTTGGGAGAATGACTATAGCTGCTGCTGGATTATCGCCTCCTATTCTCTATCTCTCCCTCTGTCTTCTGTGTCTGTTATAATGTCGTCTGTATATTGTTTTGACACTTTATCTCTCATGAGAGAGCAGCGAAGGGGAACACGACCTTGCCAACACATTGCCAGGCTCCGGGTGGTAGACAAAGGTGGTGTATACACAAATGTGACTTGTTGTTTTGTGTTTGGTGATAACGTGGGCTCTGTGGAGTGGAGAATAATCTGAGGAACGCTGAAGTGGAGATGCTAGCATCACCTTGGGGCCAGTCAGAGAGATTACTGCAGTGTAGATGGGAGACAGAGGGTAGTGATGATGACAGTGTTTTGTTCACGTCCTTGGAGGATGTGACCCTTCCTCTCTTTGTGTGTTTTGGGACTCAATATGTCGGCGTCAACAGAAGAGTGACGTCACTAAGTTATGGATAAGGCCACAGATACTCCTCGTTTATTCTAAAGCCCTTAAACTTACAGTGTATCCAGTTTGAAATGGAGAGAAGCTCCATAAACTGCACATAATTTTGTGCCCGCCCCAAGGACAGGAGGGCATGCGCTCAGCGCGTGAGAGAGGCGAGGGGAAGGGAAGGCTTGGACGAGCTGCTATAAACACAGTGACAAATAAGTGAGACGAAGGTAAAGAGACGAACCCGCAGCCCGAAGAACCATCTCCAACTTAAGTGTGTGTGACACTTTATTGTGCGGATCGCTCATATTCTTTATAGGTTTTCATAAAAAGCAAATGAAAGCGGGGCTGTAATTGTGAGGAATGCCAAGTCCTCCGACAATCGAGATAAATGAGGTGTAGCCTGTCTTATGGGGTTTAACAAACCATCCATCTCGGAGAGAAAAGTTTGTGCTGTCTTTCCCACTTTGCTGAACTTCAGGCAGTGTTGTTATTCTGTGTGTGTGTGTGTGTGTGTGTGTGTGTGTGTGTGTGTGTGTGTGTGTGTGTGTGTGTGTGTGTGTGTGTGTGTGTTGGGCAATATGTCAAAATTTCCAACCAGCCACCATCAGCCCATCAATCGACAGTTGACCATATATTTGCGCATGCGCACATAAGCCCCCCCCCCCCCCCCAAAAAAAAATACTAAAATAAAACTAAACTAAAACAACAAAGAAAAAAAAGCTTGCAGCCTGCCAAACAGGAGTGTTTTGCGAGGTGTTTGGTGGAGCTTCCTCCATGGTTTGGATGTGTGTGCACCAATCGATCGGACAGCAACCAAAGACGGCTCAGACATAATTATTTTATTGGAAAAACTGAAACAATCTGATGTTCGTCCGCATCGACGCATCCAGTTAGTAATCTGTGTAATAGAGGTCTGCAACCCAAACCCCAAGCCGCCTAACACTGAAGGCTATCTGGTATTGGCAGGGTCAGGCTTGGCTTTTAAATAAGTAACTTTGTTCCTGTGCTTTCTTCTGTGGTTCGAGCTGTAGTGGAGGACCCAGAAACACACCGTCTCTATCTCTCCTCTCGTTCAACAACAGTTCCTATTCGCGCACGCTTTGAAGTGCACTTCACATGTTATTTAGTTCTAAATTAGACCATTAAATTAGCAAAATAAAAGGACAAATATCGTCCCATCAACTGTCCAAAAAGTCCAACCAGCGGTGGACTGAGCCAACCGGCGATATATTCGTCCAATCGCCCAAGCCTAGTATGTGTGTGTGTGTGTGTGTGTGTGTGTGTGTGTGTGTGTGTGTGTGTGTGTGTGTGTGTGGCAGCTAGTATGTCTGTATTTATAATTTTATTATGAGAGGTTTTGCCGTGATGTATGAATATTACCCCTGTGAGAATTAGTCTCGCGGCCATGTGCGCGGAAAGATACCGGTGAAAGCAGCGGCCGACTTAGTTTGCTCCGTAGCCTGCGATGATATACGTCGGAGATGCATAGCCTTTTCTGAATTTAAATGAATTAAAAAAGATATAAATACGTATATTGACTCTACAGTGGAGGCAGTAGGAGCGAAAACCAGTCAAAGCAACATGAACAAGAATAAGAGGAGACGCCGTCGATCATTACGATGAATAATAAAACCTAGTATGGCAGGGCCTGAATTTGTTATTGAGGCTGAGTGGTCTCTGTTGTTTCACTAACGCTGCCCCTTAGTGTATAGTGTTAAGCCACTTTGAGTTCTAGAAAAGATCTATATAAATGCCATGTATTATTATTATTATTATTATTATTATTATTATTATTATTATTATTATTATTATTATTATTATTATTATTATTATTATTACATTCTATTGCAGGCAGATGATGTCATTATTTGTGGAATTGTGTGTGTGTGTATTTAAAATATGAGAGGCAAAGCACAGCTTGAACCAATGCCAGAGGCTTTAAACTCTCCACTCAAGCAAAGAGAGGAGATGCCGTGTGTGTGTGTGTGTGTGTGTGTGTGTGTGTGTGTGTGTGTGTGTGTGTGTGTGTGTGTGTGTGTGTGTGTGTGTGTGTGTGTGTGTGTGTGTGTGTGTGTGTAGGGATAGGAGAGGCCTTCCTTGTCACCTGGATTATATTAGGATGGACATTGATGAACTGACATACACGGGGCTGGCTGAGTTTCAGTCTAAATATGGATTCTGTCAGTGAGAGACAGCTGAGCTAAAAATACCAGCAGCCTTAAAGGACCAGGAGGAGAGGAGAGGCACAGCCAGAGAAAAGGCCGTCTGTTGGTTCTCACACCTCTCTCTCCCTGTCATGTTTCCTCTTCATCTCTAAACATTATGCACTTGTCTGGCGCTCTGCCAACTCCAACAGATATTATATATGAGAATAAATATGAGAATTTCTTGTGGAATGCCAGAGCAGTAACGAAAAGCATGTGTGAATCACTGACCTAAATAATCTGGACGAAGCCAGACGCAATTTTTTGGACTCAGGTTTTGCAGCAAAGTCTGTCGCCATCTTGGGGTCCTTGCGCAGCTCACGTGAGATGGAGGTTTCCCAGAGTTGCAGCTCCGCTTGCTATTGGTCACTGCACAGGTGACCTGTCAATCACCCCCTTTTCTATCATCTATTTTAGTCTAAACGGGCGAGTTATATAAAAAAATCAACCCCTATACAGTTGTTTAAAAAGGTGAAATTAGCTATAGGCCAAAAACAGTGTTTCTGTCCAGGCTGTAAACATGCTTAATCACTGTTACAAAGTGGGACGTTCACGGGGGTGAACGGGAACAACGTCACTTTCCGAGTCCTGCCTCAAGTGGCCATTCGAGGAACTACAGCTTTCAGGATTACTTCCGCGACTTCCCGTGAAAAAACCCAGAGCAGAGCTAGCCCACTGGTGTGAATACATACCCACCTTAAAGCGATGAACTGCTGTTTTTATGTATATGCATCAAGGGCTCTGGATACTGTGTGTGTGTGTGTGTGTGTGTGTGTGTGTGTGTGTGTGTGTGTGGCGGGGGGGGGGGGGGGGTAGCAGTTGTCCTCACTTATGTCCTCAAGGTCAGTGGGAGACTAACATGGGTCTTCCATAACCACACATGCATATATACACGTTGAGATATATGGAGAAATGACATATTCAAGTCTCTCTCCTCCCATACTAACCATCCTGGAGACCTTGAGGGCTCGTCTTGTTAATGCTACCCATTACCTCCCCTTGGAATTTGCACCAAGCACTCTGGGGCTAAGTAGTTCAAATAACCTGGGTCTAAAAGCATCGAGAGCCACTTTTACAGCTCGCCTTTTACCTTTAGAAGCCTCTCCTCTCCTGGCCACTTTAGTCTCTATTTCCGCTCTCTCCCATCATGCATTGCAGCGTTATCAAATCACGCCAATGGAGGTGTGAAATGGAGTGTTCACACACTTCGCACAGTGGCGCTCTCTTGAAGCCACAGCCTTTCTAGTTTAGTTACGGGCAGCCATTTTGAATAGTGCAGGTGACTCTTCCACGTCTCAGAGAGGATCAAGTAATCTGTCCTGGCCTCGTTAGAGTACTGTATCTGTGTGGAAGTTAGCCCAATTAGAAGTGAGGACAGAAATCTTGCAGATTCATTAGTGATATTTTGGCATGAGTGAAGTGAACTTTCTGTCATCAGCATGATTGAGCTTTATTCTGTTACTGGACTGATGGTGCTTCTGATCATGTGAAGAAGGCGAGGAGTGCTCAAATAAGAATCCCCATGTTATGGCAAATCAACTCAAACCTCGACCACAGCCCTCGATTCTGATGTTGTGATCACAGTGATGGGAATGAGAGGAGTAAACAGGCTGTCAATAAGCCTCATTTAACACATGCCATGAACACTGGCCTCACAAAGCACTGACAATTGTACTGTTAGGAAAATTACAAGAAGGTTGATTTGTTTTTAACCCCCAGTTGGCATCGTTGTTAGGGCCAGGAGGCCAACAGCAAGCTTTAGCTAATTAGTTAGTCAGGTCATCAGTTAACGCTAATTAGAATTGTCTCCCCATTGCCCTCGGTGTGTGTGTGTGTGTGTGTGTGTGTGTGTGTGTGTGTGTGTGTGTGTGTGTGCGCGTGCGTGCGTGTGCGTGCGTGCGTGTGCGTGTGTGTGTGTGTGTGAGAAGAGGAGGGGAAACCTCTATGTTCTCTCTATGTGAATGTCAGAAGATTTTCAAAGTTCATATTTGCAAGTGAAAATAAATCGTCCTCTAATTGGATATGAGCGAACTGACAGCTGCCACAGCTGGCCTGGGCAGGAGTGATAATAACACTTCACTTATCACCAGGGAAGCAATCAGAGATGGGAAAAGTACACACATCCTTAGACTGGTAAAAGCAGAAGTACTGATTCAACTTGTTTACTCAAGTAAAAGTAACACATGACAGGCCAGAGCCTGTCATCAAGTATAAAAGTAAAAAAGTATTTCTACGGCTGTTTCTGTGCAAAGCTAACTGAACCTCACGTCATATTTCTTTTTTTCTTTTTTTTGCATAGAGACAAACATGCATAGACAATTATAAATACAAACAGTCAACAAATACATCTTTTGGTGGTTTTCACTTCAGTTGAATGGTTGTATGTGTTGAGACATTCTCCAGCCTCTTGGGCTCATGAAACCCTTTCAAAAACCCACTGGATGATGTCAAAAACTGCGTGGTGGAGGAGGTGGTCAATCTGAAAATGAGGCTCAGTTCCCTGAAAAGTTGACATTTTGGAGATACAAGCCAAGGTTTTCAATGTGTAGACGCACAGCTCAATGCAACTCTCTGTTGCATTTCCTCTTTGATGGTGTTGTGTGTGGAGTCAGGATTCTCTTGACATTATCATCTTAGCTAGACTTCTCTCACTCTGCCCCCAAGTGAGAAGGTTATAAAAGCTGTTCCGATGTGAATTCTAATTAGAAGTTATGATCACATTATCACAGCATCCAGTCCTTAAGGTTACTGCTCCATTTACCCTCAACTGTCTAGCACTGGCAAACAGCCATTAGGATTTGAATAGGTGGTGTGTGCCATGTTGCATGGATCAGACGCAACAGCGAGCAAACATGACTTAGAGAACTCAGGATGCCATGTAGGTGTGTGTGTGTGTGTGTGTGTGTGTGTGTGTGTGTGTGTGTGTGTGTGTGTGTGTGTGTGTGTGTGTTTGTGTGTGCTTGTTTGTATGTGCTTGTTTGTGTGATTTGTGTGAGTATATGCAGTAAGTTCAAAGTGTCACATTTTATGATCAAACACGTTTTCACAGCAATTCCCTGTTTGAAAAAGGAAGCAGATTTTTCTCCTTCGGTGATGCTCCAATAGAGTGCAAGAGCTTCTTATTTTTGAAGAGAACATCTCTGAGGGATATTTTATGGATGTTGTGCATGCATCTGTGCCCATCTGGATGTGTTACAAGACTCGACTAAGTATTAGGCTGCTGTGTGCATGTGCTGGCTTCACAGTAGTAAACATTTAGCCTTGAATAGATGCCGATACGAAACTCATTAAACCTAGTGCCAAAATAAAAGTTGAAATGACGTTTGTAGTCGTAGCTGCTGCTGTACCTGGAACATTTTGTGAAATCAGGACCTACATATCTTTCTGATATCAGTTCAAAACATATTCCAACATGAATTTTTACCATGCCATAATCTCATACTGGGAACATTTTAATTTGGTCTGGCTGCCTGTGTGTTTTGCATATTTGTGTCAGACAACTCTTGGCGGTTGAAATATGTGTAATTGAGTGTGTGTGTGTGTGTGTGTGTGTGTGTGTGTGTGTGTGTGTTCAGGCCTGGTCGGACCACTCTGCAGTGTTGACAGCCGTGCAGCGCACAGCGTGTGTTGATGTTCTCTGTGATTAGGCTCTCTGCACACGGTAGAGCTGTCACTTTTTATTCGAAATTCGAATTTAAAGCGGGACTTACCCCCCCAGATTTCCTACAAAACGGCTCTCCACTTGATCCGAAAACCCTGTAGGCAAGATGGCCGCCCACACTCCCCTCCTTGAACCCACTCCTTCCCCCCCCTAGTATTTCTTGTTTCTCTGTGTATGTTAAGTCCTTACATATAACAACAAATGTTTATGTATTGTATAATAGTCAAGTGTGCCATTATTCCTATTCAAATCTAGTAATAATGTTAAAAATAGTCTTAATTTGAGTATAGAAGGTGATATCCATTTGTGTGTTGTTTTTTTTGTCCCTCTGTTGTTTGTAGAGGACCGCAGTGGAAATAAGCCAATGGCTTTATTGTGTTTTTATCCTCGGTGATTGTCTGTGTATTTCCCTGTATTGTTGACATTCACCCAATAAATCAATCAATCAATCAATCCTTACCTGGCAGAATTCCTCCCCCATAAACTAACATATCTTGGCCAATAAGTATGTAACATACAAAATAAAACAACCCGTAATATCTTAATTTTATGTAGAATGCAGAGGACATGTAACTGTTTAGTTAAACTTGCATTCCAGGAATATTGTGCTCTAAAGATGACGTTAGTGGCTCGAGACTGTTTCGTCCTGAAACCCACATAGGTTGCGTGGGATTTCAAAATAACGCATCCGAGATAGAAAACGTTATGAATATAGCCACGTTATAAACAACAAACTAACGCTGGTGATCCGTATGGAAACAGTGTTACTCGAAATGGTTAAAAGTTCTATCAATTTGGTCATTTAGTGGCGTTTTACTGCCATGTAACATAACTAACTAGCGGCTAACATTAGCCACAGTAGGCATTACCCATGGATGCATTGCTCTTAAAGGGCTCGCGCCGCGTGAACTACAGTAATAATCAATGGGGAAAAAAACTATTTTTCACATGAGTGGGGCCGCGTGCTAAACCCACCGTGACGTCACGATGTACCAGATATCCCATTCATTTGAGGGCACAAAAAAAGCAGTGTTCCACCCATAGAGGGAACTTATGCTGCTGAAAAGGATACAAATGGTATAATGGTAACAGTTTGGTCTCAAATGTGGAAATTTTGACCAACATTCTTCACACATCACCCCCAAAGTCATATATATTGGTTAAAAGCTGAAAAAAAGTGTTTTGGGGGTAAGTTACACTTTAACTTCGAATGTGGGGGAGGGGGGACATGATTGCGATTCGAATGATTAATAAAAAAATAAAAAATACAACATTGTTTTCTAACTTAGCATCGATGCTAGCGGGACTTACCCAGCTATCGTCATTGCCTGCTTACTGCTGCTTGCTGGTAATGTTAATCCCATGTCAGAAAAAGTCTCCAGATTTGTCGCGTCTCTTCTGAGAAAGATTGTCTCCAGGAGGGTCTGAAAAGTTGTCTCGAGTTGGATGCAGCCAAGTTTGTGAGTCAGTGTTGTGACTGTGAGCGTCCAAGCTAACACAGCAGCGGAGAGGAGCTGACTGACTGGACCATGAGGACAGCTGATTTCTTTTTTATATTCTTTTAATATTTTAGATTATATTATATATATTTATACGATGTAACCGGCAGGCACGGACTGCATAATCGGGCACGTCGGGCCGATGCCCGGTGGCCTGGCCTGGCCTGCAAAAAAAAATAAAAATGAATTAACCAAAATTAACCAATTAACTTTGAATATATTCGAACATTTTGCGGGCAATTAAAGTTTGTTCGAACTTTATTTTGGGAAAAAGTGACAGCTCTAGCGCGCGGCAGAGTCAACACGCTCACATGCTGCACTCTCTCAAGGCTGAGCGAGGTGAAGAGTGCAGCCGAGGAGTTTACAACCATTTCAGATGAGGCAAATGCCTCCTGGTACATGAACCTTTCTTTTCTTGTTTCTTCTTTGACTTTTTTTTTATTACACAAACCTTTCTGAGCGTTGAATATAAATCTGTATCTCGGACTGGATTTAACATCCCGCTATAGCCGCTTTTGAAAACAGCTAGCCTGAAATATAGGCTGCTGCATGCTGGTTTGTGCTGATCCCATTAAAACCTGCGTTCTTCACCCTTTCAGCAAAGATACTTTATACACTATCCCTCAGGTTTTAGGAGGTTGTTTAGGTTTTAGAATGCTTTTCTAGACGGTGCCTTGCGTCTTCAGAATCACAATAACTTTATTGATCCCCGAGGGGAAATTGAGTCATGCTCACACTCAGGTAGGGAAAAATATAAACATTGAATAGGAATAGACCATAAAAACAAACAAGAGTTTGGTTGCTGTGCGCTGCCGTGACAGTGGTTAACCCTTCGCGTGCCAGAGGTGGCACCCGTGCCATAGGTTGCTGACCCCTGATCTACAGTATCTACCAGGCTGGTAGGTCAGTCAGTCAATATTACCATCATTTTGTTATTGTAGCGATGAATCCCGGCTACCTTATCATCAGCTCACGTGTGATTTCAATGTAAGCATCAGGTTTCCGCTACACTCCCGGCGCTCTCTGGAACACATTTTCTGCTATCTCTACTTATTCCCCCATCGCTCACTACAGTGCCTTACGCAACAGCTGTAATTATCGCTATACGGCTCTACACACACACACACACACACACACGCACGCACGCACGCACACACACACACACACACACACACACACACACACACACACCTCTGTTTGTTATACTGTAGGATGCACAGGAGAGGGTAAGTGACAACACACTCAGGGAGCAGCCATTTATCTGGCATCTCATCGCCTTGTTGCAATACTGCTCAGAGAAGAAGAGTGCGATTGCCTCAGTGTGAGGGGGAGGGAGGGAGGGAGGGAGGGAGGGAGGGAGGGAGGGAGGGAGGAGAGGAAGGGGGAAACAGTAGCTCTAATACAGCAAGTGATAAGGGACATGAGTGAACACAGCTCACGTGAAGCCCTCACACTGCAGCTCCCCCTTGCTTTTTGCTTACATTCCTCTGCTGACCCCCGTCCCTATTTGGAATTGCAAATCGGCCCTGTGTGTTTTCTCACAGGCGAGGAGGGAGATAAGGAGCAGGCTTGTCAGACATAATCAGCAATCTGAACATGTTGTTTATTTCGATTTATTTATTTTATTATTTCACTTTTATTTATCTCTCTGTCACCGTTTCTGAATTGATGCATGCACGTTTATGTGCACATGAACGGGAGAGAGACGTCTGCTCGGTGAAGGTGACGAAGACGGATGGCTTGTTTTGTGATCGCCTCTGGTTCTTGTCTTGTACACAAGCCTGTACTCGAGATGGCTGTGTACAGAAGATTTGAGTTTTCAAGAACACGTGTGTGTGTGTGTGTGTGTGTGTGTGTGTGTGTGTGTGTGTGTGTGTGTGTGTGTGTGTGTGTGTGTGTGTGTGTGTGTGTGTGTGTGTGTGTGTGTGTGTTCTGAGTGTGTTTTTCACTATGTGTGGCTGTATGACTGTGAATTCAGCAATGTGGCAACATGGTGCAAGATGGGGTTCAGAAGGTTGAGACAAGCGGATGAAAGCAGCAACACTGTTTGGGGTTGAGTCAGCAGGCAGTGATAGATGAGCCCAGAGTGCCGCCTCGAAGATGGACTCCCCGAGATCACAGAGTCATTCACCCTACAGATAGACATGGAGACAGCTCTTGGCTGCTGAGCACAAGGACATGGCGAGAAAACAAGATAAGAAGTACAAACACACACACACACACACACACACACACACACACATACACACACACACACACACACACACACACACACACACACACACACACACACACACACACACACACACACACACACACACACACACACGTCTATACACTGAAGATGTCAGGTAGTAGAGCGGAAGAGTGTGTGTGCGTGGGGGAAGGGGGGGCACAGCCCAAATCAATTTCAGTTAAAGAAGGGGGAGTCTTTTGTAGTGTCTGCAAAATAAAACAGCGATGGTAGGAAGAGTTGAGAAAAGTTATTTTGATGAATACTGTGTTCACAGAGAAACCCACTGGGAATGGGATTGTGCTGGTGGATTATCAAAGTGCTTTTGTATAAAACGGATAGTTCCAGCACGGCGTGCCTTAGAACTCCCTTCACTGTTGTACAAGCATTGTAAACCACACCTCCTGGGGCTTATTGCTTAATTTCCACCCCATCATCAAATTTATATTATTATCTCAAGCCATTTTAAATAAGTGCACTCTAAAATATACAGTTGAGCCAGCCACGTGTTTAAGTCTTTAATTTTTAGAACAATCTCTGCTGCTGTTACATACAGTAGATACACACACACACACACACACACACACACACACACACACACACACACACACACACACACACACACAGCTGTCCACTCTGCTGCTCCGTTGCCAACAAGCCCGCTCCAGGGCCGAGCCAGTTTCCCCTGTATCTGGGCATCCATAGATAGCTGTGACTGTCTCATCATCGTCATGGTGACTGCCAAATGACCCCCCCCCACACACACACACATACACACACACATGGTCCCCTCAGTCCCCACACAGATAGCGAAAGGTCACGGTCGTGTCATCGCTCTGTCAGTGACATTTAAGAACCGCAGGAAAGCAAACCGACGACACACAGGTTTTACATCTCCATCGACACATCACACATTTAGTCTTTCTCTCATTTGTTTTGCACACATACACACACACACACACACACACACACACACACACACACATACACACACACACACACACACACACACAGATCCCGTTTGAAACAAAACGGCAGCATTTCATGTTTGTGCAAACCACGTATAGTAGAATCTCAACGTAAATTTGGAACAAAATGGCGGTTAATTTGGAAACTGTACCGTACCACCTTTCCAACATTTAACGCAAATAAAACAACTTTGGTGATGTTTAGGCAAGTAAAACGATGTTTAGCCTAAATCTTAGTGAGGTGTAACTTCGTGAAACGGCCTCTAATTTTCCGGCTGGGCGGGGCCAATCACAGTCTATACTTAACATGGAAAACTCCACCACCGGCACGCCCTGGGGCGACAAACAAACGCACCTTCAAATGCTAAGCACAGTCAATCATTCTACACCACGGTGCTGAGAGGTTGTGTTGTGAAATGTCAACAAAGAAGTGACTAACTAATGTAACGTTATACACGTTCTAGGGCTGGGACGGATCACGGATAATCCGTGACCCGTACGGATCAGCCCCCACGGTTCGGCACACGGTTCGGAACGTCGCGGACCACCCCCCCCCCCCCCCCCTTTCGTTTTATTTAACGTTTAACGTTAGTGTATGAGAACGCCTGCAGCGCAGCCAGACACAGACAGGCATCATCATGGCAAGCACAAGTGAGCTTCCTCATCCCTTCGCTGTAAAGTCTCTCTGAAGGCTGTGGCTAGTGGCTACTAAAGACAGCAAACTTATTTCAACACCTCTGAAAAAGCACAGGAATGCGAGCAGCATGTTGCGCGCTGCACATATAGCGAGAGCCACAACACGCACACACACACACGCGCACACGTTTCACGAACACATATCACCGGACGGTGAAATGTTGCCTTGGACACAACAACAAAACAACACGTGGGGCCACCGAGTAGCATAACGTAGCATCAACGTTATGTTTCCAGACTCACCCGGTCTGGTCTGTAGCCTACTCGTGTCAAGTGACTACGTTAGCACGCAACAGCCAGGAAGTCGCAGTGCCACCTAAAACAGGAAGTTGGGTTGTTTTGCCTTCAGAGTAAAAGCATAAATTGTGTCATGAGAAAAAAATATTTTTTGAGCTGTGCAGGGCAACAAATGGTTAGAGAAGTATAATAGTATTAAAAATTCAAATCGAAAATCTAATTTTGAGAGAAAAAATCTGATATAGCCTATATTTATTTTTTTGCTGATCCGAAAAATCCGTGATCCGTGGCTCAAAATCCGTCACGCGATCCGATCCGTGGGTTTTTTGATCCGTCCCAGCCCTAACACGTTCTCTTTCCTATGTTCAGAGAGAGCAGGTAAAGGACAAATCCAGACCATCAGGACAGCTGAGGTCAGTTGGACTGTAAACAATAACCGTGGCGCTGGCGCTGTTCAATGGCGACCCGGTTTTGCTCTCCGACTCTGAGAGCGAACCAAGCAGAATTTCGCTCGTGATACTTGTACCATGAAGTGACAAGAAAGTTAATCTCAATCTCAATCTCAATGTAAGCATGTAAGTGGAAGTCTTGGCGCGGACATCCACTATACATCGGAAACTCCCGAAATATCAGCCGTCTGTCCGAGAGTCTTATTAGTCCTGATAGACTCTGGGTGGCCAGATTGCGAGGAGGTTATTAACCGGTGGAAGAAATTCCACACCGTGGCCTAAATGTGACTTTTATTATTTATTTATTTTTTATTTAACCTTTATTTAACCAGGTAAATCATTAATAAGAACAAATTCTTATTTACAATGGCGACCTGGCAGAAGGCACACTTTTGAGGGATAGGGGGTAGGGGGATAAAATAAATACAAACTTACTTAGCACAAATTAAAACACAAGTTAAAACACAGGGTTGAAATGTAGACTTTGAACACGCAGGGCCCGGGACGCGAACACGGCCGTGTGAAAGGCAAGTGTTTACACCCTCCATCCACCCTGACCAAAACACCCTTATTGAACATGCTCTTTCAATAGCAGACTATAACACTGATATAATTTTTTTTTTGTTCAGAAGCATGATTGACATTCTACATATGTGTGAATTGCAGAAAGCTACAATGCCAATGCTTTACTGTGTGTTTGTGTGCTGTGTGTTTTTGTGTGTTTGTGTGTGTTTGTGTGCTGTGTGTTTGTGTGTGTTTGTGTGCTGTGTGTTTGTGTGTGTTTGTGTGTTGTGTGTTTGTGTGTGTGTTTGTGTGCTGTGTGTTTTTATTCTGGTAAACAGGCTGCACAGAGACAGCGGGTCTTGGCCCCTACAGAGAGAAGTGTTGGGTGTAATCAGCGGTTATTGTTAGCAGAACTGTCTCGTCCAAGTGGAGACCATCCTCCTCGCATGCCGATAACTATAATCCACACATTCAACCTATCGTAGCAATCAAGTCATATGGCAGTAACCTCACACACACGCACACACACACACACGCACACGCACGCGTGCACACACACACACACACACACACACACACACACACACACACACACACACACACTGTAGAGCCTATCCGCTGTATGAAACTCCAGGTGATTGCCTTGATTTCAACCATCGCCATCTGCGATCGCAATACTTCTCCCAATTTCAGTTTGCTCTCACTCAATGTGCCAATAGTGCCATTAAGCATCCATTTCTAGACCTCTCAGTTTTGGCTCCCTTCTCTCCAAACCCCCTTGACAATTCCTCCCCCGAAATCAATGTATAAATCCAATGAGTCATTACATTAGAGTGTGAGGGAAAAAGGAATGTGCGCTGTAGCCTGACATGTTTGGCTGCTGTCCTTGTTTGCTCTGTGAAAGCTATTGATCAGAGGATATGAGAGAGATATAAGGGGGAGAGAGAGGACGTGCTGCCTGGAGACAAGCGTTATTGTAAAAGACATGGGAGGCAGTTGTGTATTTTTGGGTGGTTGGCAGGGAAATATAAGAATTGGCAGACAGGAAGAAAGTTGTGCATGGGTAAGAAGAGGTGAGGATCAGACAAAGTGGAACAGGAGCGGGTAAGAGGTGGTGAGGATCAGACAAAGTGGAACAGGAGCAGGTAAGAAGAGGTGAGGATCAGACAAAGTGGAACAGGAGCGGGTAAGAGGTGGTGAGGATCAGACAAAGTGAAACAGGAGCAGGTAAGAAGAGGTGAGGATCAGACAAAGTGGAACAGGAGCGGGTAAGAAGAGGTGAGGATCAGACAAAGTGGAACAGGAGCGGGTAAGAGGTGGTGATGATCAGACAAAGTGAAACAGGAGCAGGTAAGAAGAGGTGAGGATCAGACAAAGTGGAACAGGAGCGGGTAAGAGGTGGTGAGGATCAGACAAAGTGGAACAGGAGCGGGTAAGAGGTGGTGAGGATCAGACAAAGTGGAACAGGAGCGGGTAAGAGGAGGTGAGGATCAGACAAAGTGGAACAGGAGCGGGTAAGAGGTGGTGAGGATCAGACAAAGTGGAACAGGAGCGGGTAAGAGGTGGTGATGATCAGACAAAGTGGAACAGGAGCAGGTAAGAAGAGGTGAGGATCAGACAAAGTGGAACAGGAGCAGGTAAGAGGTGGTGAGGATCAGACAAAGTGCAACAGGAGCCGGGGCACAAATATGGCGGCAGGGTGCAGGTGGGGAATAGAGATAAAGAAGAGGCAGGAGCTGAAAGACACAGATTGTGGAGGCTGGCAAACAGAGAGACATTAAGGGAAAGAGAATGGCAGCCAGCGAGTGTTAGAGTGTTAGCGCCTGAGGTTGACTGTGTCAAAGACAAAATGATTGCAGGCCAGGGGGGGCGCTGGCTGTCCATGCCAGCTTCCACAGCCAGGGATGCCAGCCTCCACAGCCTCCACAGCCAGGGGTGCCAGCTCTGAGGTGCCAGCATGAGAGAGGGAGGCTGAGACGGATGAGAGGCAGACGAGAGGGAGGCTGCGAGAGTGAAGATTGAGAGGGGGATAAACAGAGAGGCCGTTGAGGAGAGGAGAGACCAAGTGAAGATCATAGGGCAGAGGATTTGCACAGGCTCACGCTGAAATTCAAGCGAAGCGAAACTGCATTTTAGATCAGCATAAAGACATATAACAGATACTGTAGTTACTGACCTGTGGGAGTTAGACACCCCCCCCCGTCCCCCCCGGGAGTTAGACCCCCCTGGTCTGGAACACAGTGGTCTCCTCTTGCAGTGGTGTCCTGTGTGGAGTGGTGTCCTCCATCCTCTGATCCAAATCTTCTTCCCCTGTCATCAGCCGGTTCTTCTTCTTTCTTCCCATTCCGCTAGCGCCACACTGCTGACACTTTGTCCGCCTCCGGGACACAGTCAAATTCATCATAAATGACTGATGATATCACTTAGGTATAGAATTGGTGATGTCACCTCGAGCACTCAATGATGTCATCAGTGAGTGATGTCATCAGTGATGATGTCACCAGATGATGTCATCATTGCTCAAGTGACATCACATCATTAGGTAATTAGGGCAATCATCATTAATCGGCCCTAATTACCAATTAACCTGCAGCCGCAGGGGTGCTCTTTACACATCCTAAAAGATTATGTACTGTATAGCCATTGGTGACGTCACTAGTAATGTCGGTGATCGAGCACTCAATGACTATGTTTACATGCACACAATATTCTGGTTTCTGCCCATATTCGGAAAATGACAATATTCCGACTAAATTAATAATCCACTAATATTCCCGTTTACATGCAGCCATAGCTCGCCCTCCCCAACACGTGAGGGAGGGGGGGAGAGAGAGAGAAGCAGGTAGTTGGAGTTTTTCCTGTTGACAATAAACAGAGCAGCATTGTTCTTACGAGCATCACTTGGTCCATTTCAGTCCATTTCAAAAGTTTGGCGTTGCGCATCTAAGTCTTTCATAAAAAGTAGGCTAGTAGCCTACATTATTACCTCGCAGGCTTGCAAGCATTGTGGACTTCTGTGGGCACTATAGCCTACTCTCTCTTTAAATATCTCTCTCTTTAAATCAATGTTTCTCATCTCCTCCCGATCCGAAATGTCTGCTTTTCTTTTCGCATGCCAGAGATGATGGATGATTATATCGCCTCTTCTAGCGCTTTCTAGCACACATCAGTTGACCACAAACAGGCAACATGCGTCGCAAACTGCGGTAAAAACCCTGATTGAGACGCATATTCTGAATGCGGTGTATACATGATCAAATAATCCTCCTAAAACCCGAATAATAGTGGAATAACCCAGATGTCTTAAATTCGGAAAATGCAACTGGAATATGCTGTTTACAATGACCCTTATCAAATTCAGAATATTGCCATTTTCAATAGTGGAATATTGTGTGCATGTAAACGTAGTCAGTGATGATGTAATCAGTGAGGGATGGCTGTGGCTCGCTCACACACTCACAGACACTTCTCATTCTTATTATAGGATAAGACGATATGATGACAACACAGTCTGACAGTGTACTGTAGGACAGGTTGCTTGGGGCAACAGTAGAGATCATAAATAATGTGATATATTATCCTTACTATTATATTTATGATCCCAAGGGAGATTATTGACAAGGCCAGCACAAAACAACAGCATGCGTTCATGACAGTGGACAATACGCAACACATTCACCAACAAGGTTAACAGCTAAATTATCACTTACTCATTTATGTCCATGGAAACAGCAAGTTAAACATCATTCACAGGTTTACATATTAGATATGATCTGGTAATTATCACCCCATTCAATCTGTGAATGTAATTCTGCCAGTAGGGCCCTACTTAACCTGCTAGTAGGCGCAGAAGGTCGTTATCAGCGACTCGTGATCAGCCATGGTTCTACATTTCATGCGTAAATCATATTTTAACGCTTTTTGTTATTTAACCCTAACCCTGACCCTAACACTAAACCCTAAGTTGTTTTATTTGCCTAAATATAAAGTTGTCTGATAACAGCCATTCCGACCTACTAGCAGGCCAGTAGGTCGTTATCAGCGATAGGAATGGGGCTGATGACTAGCCTACTGAGTGAATGGCGTGACAACAGTCAGATTCGGTCTCCTCTTCTGTCAGTATACTCCTCTCCTCTCCTCTTCTCTTCTCTCCTCTTCTCACAGTCTACTCTTCTCTTGTCATCTCTTCTCTTCTCTCCTCGCCCTCTTGTTTGTGCCGCTCTGTGTTGCAATTTCAACATTTCAATATTTCATCTAATATTTCCAGAGCAGAGAGCAGCGCCGCTGAATTATTTAGCAGCACCGGAAATCTGGGTGAGGAGAGTATGACACACACACACACACACACACACACACACACACACACACACACACACACACACACACACACACACACACACACACACACACACACACACACACACACACACACTATACAGTAGATTGATGGTCCAGGGTGTGGTTTTTCGCCCGGTGAAACGTGTAAAATGGCCATTCTTGACCTGTGACCCGAGAAGGAGAGAGGTAGATCAATCAGGTGAAGTGATCCCCCCTGCTATAATCACCATCCACAGCACTGTCCTGCAGCTGATGGATCACCTCACTCTAACCCTCCCTTTCTCTCTCTCACACACACACACACACACACACACACACACACACACACACACACACACACACACACACACACACACACGCACACACACACACAGTTACCTGGAGTGTGATATAAATCAGGACAAGGCAGACAGGGCCCTCGGTCGCCTCCTAAGGCCGGCGTTGTCACGGATATGCGACATTTTGTACGGGGGAGATTGAGGGATCCTGTGAGGGATTTCATATAGCTTCTCTATAGACCATCAGCTGTTTGCACAGCCTGGTCACCAGAATAAAATGTCAACATTGTATGTTTCTGCAAACCACATCCACATGTACATTCTCAATGTAAATTTGAAACAAAACGTTGGCCTTTTGCATTTCTGAAACGTGAGATTTTAGGTTTCTGCAAAGCTACAATCTCAAAGTAAATTTGAAAGAAAATTTAATTTGAATACCTGACGTTAAACGCACATCAAACAAGTTTAACAACTTTGGCCATGTTTAAGCAAGTAAAACAACTTGGTTAAGGTTAGAGTTATGGTGCGTCCTGGTAGCTCACCTGGTAGCACGCATACCACGAAGGCTCAGCCCTTCGCGCGGCCGACCTGGGTTCGAATCCGACCTGCGATCCTTTGCCGCATGTCATCCCCTCTCTCTCCCCACCTTTCCTGTCTGCAAACTGTCCTATATAAAAAAAAAAATGTTATGGTTTGGTTTAGTTTTTTCTTTCTTTCTCTATTTATACAGGTAATCTCATTGAGACACAGGGTCTCATTTTCAAGAGAGAGCTGGTTGACTTACAGGTAAACTGTAAATAAATTAGTAAATAAAAATAAAAACAAGTACATATAACTGTAAATTACTGTAAATCACAAAAATGTTAAAGAGCATGGTGCAGGTTGGAGACCACATTGCATTAATATGTGGAAGGGGTATATATATAGCAATGGGATTTGGGGGGAAAAAACTTTTTTTCAATCACACATAGCTGCGTTTAGACTAGTTTTTGTAACCAGCAGGGGGCACTGGTCCATTTCATGGAACTACCTTTTGTGATGTCACAGGGATGCAAAATAGTCACCTTTAGTTGACAGTCACATTTTTCAGCCCAAAATATGAGGATTTCTGAGTGGTTTTATGTCTGCCCTGGTATCTGTCATTGTGATGTCACTCCTGTTGTTATGTCACACCCCCATTTATAAAATGCCACCTTTTCCTCCATATTTATACCCTGGGGGCCTGTGGGGGGGGGGGGGGGATCTTTGTCTTTTTGGAGTGTTTTCACTGTAATCATGAGCCCAAAATGTCAATTCAGATTTTTTTTAACCTGAACCATGCTCTTTAAATGTGACTCACGGTTGAAATGTAAACTTTGGAAATGCTGTGACCATCAAGGCAAGCTTTTTCACCCTCCATCCTCCCTGGCCACAACACCCTTGTTGGCCGGGGTGTTGTTGACTTGTTGAGTCTATAACGTTGATATACACATTATGTCTAGAAAAATGTATTCTTAATTCAAAAACGTGATATTCTACGTATCCGTGGATTGCAGAAATGTACAATCCCAGCATTTTATTCTGGGCGACCGTGTTTGCAGTGTGCATGTGGTCGCGTGTGCATTTGTGCAACGACCTGTGCCATTCACATGAATCATGTCTCCTCTCACACGTTTCCTTCATCTCAATTCCGAACCTGATGAAAGCAGACGAGAAAGAGACAGAGGAGAGAGTTATGGAAGAGTTGCCTGTCCCTGACTGGACCCAATGGTAATTATTATCTCCATCATTTCCAAAGCAGGGCCAGCTTATTATAGGGGCCGCTGGGTTTTAGAGTGGTTCAACCCCCACCCCCCTCAACCAGAACACCCCCAGGAGCATCTATCACTCCATGGAGGTTCACTCAGAAGGAAGGGGAGGAGGGAGAGAGAGGAAGCGGGGAGAGGGGGGCGGAGTGAGGGATAGCAGAATAAGAAAGAGAGAGAGTGAGAGGAGGGGAGAGAGAGGGCAAGAGGTGGACAGTTGTGAGAAGGGAGAGAGAGAAGGGCAAACAGGAGGATATGAGGTAAAAGGCAGGTAGGAAGTAGATGAAAGAAAGTAATGAAAGAAGTAGCGAAGGAGAAATGTCACTGCATGCAGACAGATGGTAAAAATAGAGGACATGGAAAGAAAGGTGTGACATTTTTTTTCTTGAAACTGCGTGGAACAAATAACATAAAAAACTAAAGGCCAACCTGCAGCAGGCTGCACAAAAACGCCTATAATCAAAGATACATGTAATGCCATGGCCAGTCCGTGCTCTAATCCTTTCATTTCAGCAAATTTGATGAGTGTTGTGAGTTTTGAGCTGAGCCACTCCCAGTCCAAACCCAGCACATCTCATATTAGCACGCTGATTGACACCTCGCTATCGACTCCCACTGTCTCTCCCTGTGAGCCCCGAGCCTCTTCCAACGCCTCTGATGGGCTCTCTGAAGCGGTGCCGCCATACTGCACGCCATGATCGATCCCCGGGCAGGCGCACCGTGCCTCATAACCTCAACCGTGTCTTTTCTCTCCCTCCTCTCTCCCTCTCTTCTTTTCTTTCCCTCCTCTCGCTCTCTCTTTTCTCTCCCCCCTCTCGCCCTTTCTTCTTTTGTCTCCCTCCTCTCACCCTCTTCTATTCTCTCCCTCCTCTCTCCCTCTTCTTTTCTCCCCCTCCTCTCGCCCTCTCTTCTTTTCTCCCCCTCCTCTCACCCTCTCTTCTTTTCTTTCCCTCCTCTCTCCCTCTCTTCTTTTCTCTCCCTCCTCTCTCGCTCTCTCTTTTCTCTCCCCCCTCTCGCCCTTTCTTCTTTTGTCTCCCTCCTCTCACCCTCTTCTTTTCTCTCCCTCCTCTCTCCCTCTTCTTTTCTCCCCCTCCTCTCGCCCTCTCTTCTTTTCTCACCCTCCTCTCACCCTGTCTTCTTTTCTTTCCCTCCTCTCTCCCTCTCTTCTTTTCTCTCCCTCCTCTCGCCCTCTCATCTTTTCTCTCCCTCCTCTCGCCCTCTCTTCTCTTCTTTCCCTCCTCTCTCCCTCTCTCCTTTTCTTTCTCTCCTCTCGCCCTCTCTTCTTTTCTCGCCCTCCTCTCGCCCTCTCATCTTTTCTCCCCCTCCTCTCTCCCTCTCTTCTTTTCTTTCCCTCCTCTCGCCCTCTCATCTTTTCTTTCCCTCCTCTCGCCCTCTCTTCTTTTCTCTCCCTCCTCTCGCCCTCTCTTTTTTTCTTTCCCTCCTCTCGCCCTCTCTTCTTTTCTTTCCCTCCTCTCGCCCTCTCTTCTTTTCTTTCCCTCCTCTCGCCCTCTCTTCTTTTCTCGCCCTCCTCTCGCCCTCTCATCTTTTCTCACCCTCCTCTCGCCCTCTCTTCTTTTCTTTCCCTCCTCTCGCCCTCTCATCTTTTCTCCCCCTCCTCTCGCCCTCTCTTCTTTTCTTTCCCTCCTCTCGCCCTCTCTTCTTTTCTCCCCCTCCTCTCGCCCCCTCTCTTCTTTTCTTTCCCTCCTCTCGCCCTCTCTTCTTTTCTCCCCCTCCTCTCTCCCTCTCTTCTTTTCTTTCCCTCCTCTCGCCCTCTCTTCTTTTCTCGCCCTCCTCTCGCCCTCTCATCTTTTCTCCCCCTCCTCTTGCCCTCTCTTCTTTTCTTTCCCTCCTCTCGCCCTCTCTTCTTTTCTCGCCCTCCTCTCGCCCTCTCATCTTTTCTCCCCCTTCTCTCTCCCTCTCTTCTTTTCTTTCCCTCCTCTCGCCCTCTCATCTTTTCTCCCCCTCCTCTCGCCCTCTCTTCTTTTCTTTCTCTCCTCTCTCCCTCTCTTCTTTTTTCCCCTCCTCGCTCTCTCATCTTTTCTCTCCCTCCTCTCACCCTCTCATCTTTTCTCCCCCTCCTCTCGCCCTCTCTTCTTTTCTTTCCCTCCTCTCACCCTCTCTTCTTTTCTCTCCCTCCTCTCACCCTCTCTTCTTTTCTTTCCCTCCTCTCGCCCTCTCTTATTTTATCTCCCTCCTCTCTCCCTCTCTTCTTTTGTCTCCCTCCTCTCTCCCTCTCTTCTTTTCTTTCCCTCCTCTCTCCCTCTCTTCTTCTTTTTCCCTCCTCTCGCTCTCTCTTCTTTTCTCTCCCTCCTCTCACCCTCTCATCTTATCTCCCCCTCCTCTCGCCCTCTCTTCTTTTCTTTCCCTCCTCTCTCCCTCTTCTTTTCTCTCCCTCCTCTTGCCCTTTCTTCTTTTGTCTCCCTCCTCTCTCCCTCTTCTTTTCTCTCCCTCCTCTCTCCCTCTCTTCTTTTCTCCCCCTCCTCTCACCCTCTCATCTTTTCTCCCCCTCCTCTCGCCCTCTCTTTTCTCCCCCTCCTCGCCCTCTCTTCTGCAGCCTGAGATATAGCTTGATTTCACAAAGGAGTGGAGCTTCATAACGAGCTGTATCATCAGCGAGCTCGCTGGGAATTTGTCAGGAGCCCTCTCCCTCTCCTCTCTTTTCTTTCTTTCATTTGCTTTCTTTATTTTACCCCTCTCTCTCTCTCTCTCTCTCTCTCTCTCTCTCTCTCTTTCGCTCTGTACCCATTTCTGATGAGTCGATTTCACGACTCAGTGATGCGGAGAGGTACAGTAGACTTTGCTGTGTGCAAGTGAGAATAGCAATAGCGGTCTATGCCTCATAAAGGAACAATAATTACGTGGATCAGCACTAATATTACATGGCTCATAAAAACACAAATGGTCATTTCAGAAAAGAAAAGAAAAATCACTCTTGTGTTTGCTTTCATGCTTTCTGCTTTTGGTCAGCTCTATTCATTTTGTGAGGTGAATCACAGAAGGCATGACTCATTTGTTTTTTCATCCTTGCAGTTGCCTCGTTTTTGAAGAGACGATGCTTGAATCATTTTTGATACAAAAATGTCAAGATTTGCATAATTTGTGCATCTCTGGTTCTACTATTCCCCCGTTTGGGTGTGTGTTTGTGTGTGTGTGTGTGTGTGTGTGTGTGTGTGTGTGTGTGTGTGTGTGTGTGTTTGTGTGTGTGTGTGTGTGTGTGTGTGCACAAGAACGAGTGCCGTCATAAAAGAGCAAATCCTCAGTAATTATGTTTCAGCGCATCTTCATATTACCCCAAATGGACTGATTTTCCTCATTTGTGCTGAATGAATCAATATTTGGGTGTCTAATTGAAGTTGGAGGAATGTAACTGCGTGGCAGAGAGAAAAGGAGAAATAGTTTTCAGAATCCATATTGCTGTACTCACATGCACACTTGCACACAAACATGTCTCAAGACCCACTGTTGGATTGAGATGTGAATTTTGATCAGTAGAGCGTTATTGCCTCCTTGCCTGTTGCCCTACAAATGTGAATAAGATATCTAGCAACATCACACTGTAAACAATCCATCACTAAAACACATCTGGCCATTACTCACAAACATCTTTTTTACCCTTCTCAGCATCATTCTGCTGCTTGTCGGAAAATTGTATTTCATAGAGATTCAATCTCACAGGCATTACACCTTTCCCTTCTCTGACTTTGCATTTTGCGGTCGGAAATAGTTTGCACTTATAGCTTGAAAAAAATCAAATGGTTTCCAGCTAATGCAAAAAATCAATACTAAAATGGAAATGTAATGGAAAGTGAAAATAATAATAACAATATTAAAACAGATTTGGAATGGAATCATGCAGGCTCATCATCTATTCAGCGTCCAAATGTTTACTCGTTACGCCCCCCCACGCCCCCCACCACCACCACCACCACACAGACACTTTCACTGAGCGCTCCCTCTCTACTCCACTCTCTCCGTCCCCGCACGCTGTGCCATCCACATCTGTGTAGTGTCGGCTCCTCTCTGCTCTCTTTCTCTCTCCTGCCTTTTTTCAGCCATCTCCCAAGATTATTTTTTACCTGACTCTCGGGTTCATCTTTGCTTTCTGGCCTCTCTCTCCATCTCTCTCTCTCTCTCTCTCTCTCTGATCACCATCTTACCTCTGTCCCGATTATCTCTTCCTTGTGATCAAACAGACACACAAGCCCCCCGCAGCTTCCCCGTATCATCAAATCATGTTGCCAAACAACCACAAACACAGACTGACAGCTGTCAATGACCACAAACAGACTGACAAGCTGTCAATGACCACAAACACAGACTGACAAGCTGTCAATGACCACAAACACAGACTGACAGGCTGTCAATGACCACAAACACAGACTGACAGGCTGTCAATGACCACAAACACAGACTGACAAGCTGTCAATGACCACAAACACAGACTGACAGGCTGTCAATGACCACAAACACAGACTGACAAGCTGTCAATGACCACAAACACAGACTGACAGGCTGTCAATGACCACAAACACAGACTGACAAGCTGTCAATGACCACAAACACAGACTGACAGGCTGTCAATGACCACAAACACAGACTGACAGGCTGTCTCTGGTGTTTTCCTGCACTGTAAAGTAATCTGGCTGCTGCCTTTTGATGGGCAGATGGAAGACAAATCATTGTTCCTAATTCAATCTTCTCACAACTCAAATCCCCACTCAACACACTAATGCACATTAATGACATTTCATAGCGTTTAATGGGAGACAATAGCTGTGTCTGTGCAGTTTGTGTGTGTGTGTGTGTCTGTCTGTCTGCCTGTGCAGTTCTGTGTGTGTGTGTGTGTGTGTGTGTGTGTGTGTGTGTGTGTGTGTGTGTGTGTGTGTGTGTGTGTGTGTGTGGTCTAAATCCGCTTTCCTATGAGCTCATGCATACTTATCCATCTGCTGCAGGGGATACATGCACAGTAAGCAACACACACACACACACACACACACACACACACACACACACACACACACACACACACACACACACACACACACACACACACACACACACACACACACAGGGTATAAGATAGTGAGAGGCAGACACAAAGAATAGAGTGCTACTGACTATATCAACCTCTCTCTCTCTCTCTCTCTCAATCTCTCTCTCTCTCTCTCTCTCTCTCTCTCTCTCTTTAGTTTTCCTCTTCTCTCCTCCCCCCACTAGCCTTCTCTCTTCCTTTAGTTTTGTGATGATTCTTCACAGATGTGTCTTGTGACCTTGCTGGATGCTGATCAGATTGAATCATTGATAGCATACTAATACTTATGTATACAGATGGATGACGCGCTGTCTGGGAAAGAGTTGGCAGGTCCCCTGAAGTTATGGAGTCATTAACATGCCGTTGCTCATGGAACATGGTGATTTACCTTGAATTTCCAGTGAATGTGGCTACTGTACATGTGGGGCGGGTGAACTACTTTCATTTCCTACCCCGTAATCAACCAGGCTCTGCATTGTGAGTAAGTTGCCCTCTCAGCTTTGGCATTTGGAGAAGAGACCTGGGAATTGGCTCACGTTCACAGAGGGAGGCGAACTGAGCGCATATACTGTACATGTTCTTCTTCTCTCTCTCTCTTCCGCTCCTTCTGTCTGTAACCCTGAAGATATACTGTATGCACACCTGCTCAGACCATATTGCCTGCAGGCTTATTTAGGCCTTAATTAATAATATGAGATTTTCAGAAAACCTGCAAAAGAAGATGGGGGACACTTCGATGGAGCACTGGAGACGCTAGTAATATCTCACAAACATGAAAACACATTCAGTAGTTAACATACAGTAAAGATCGATCTCAGATCAGTATGCCAAGAGTTAGCTCTCACTGACTATAGAGACACTGCGGAGCGCGTCATCATTCAGAAACCACGCCCAAAACGGGGGGAAACAGAAATCCCCCCTCCAATCCTGGCGTTCTCCTATGTCGCGTGCATGGTTGCGTGTTGCACAAAAAGATTGTATATACGGAAGATGAACACTCCAACTTACTTCCTTGACAGCTAGATCCACATTTTTCTTCTCGCCAATTCTCAATGGCTTCCTTGTTTTGCTCAGGAGTACAAAAAAACTTTAACTGGCGATTTTTTACATTTGTTGTCTGCGCAGCCCACCACACAACAGCTTTTAGCTATGTTTAATTCAAGGAAAATTATGCTGGTCTATGGGAGTGAACGGAGCGATTTCCCCCGTGATGGGCGTGGCCTATTTCATGCAGTGTCTCTATACCTTAGCCTATAAATGAATCCAGATTAGATGGGTTTAGTCGTTTTGGTGGCAAATAATATTCTGTTGGTATGCAGTGGGAAGTTGGAAGTTGTGTTGTCCTATCTGTTTTGGAAAGTGGAAAGCTCAGTGGGCCTGCTTGATATCACTCTCTGGGATAACAGAAATATATGGTTAACATGCTGCACACTGATGCACACAATGTTGGCATTGCCCTCTGGATGGCATTGGGTTGTCTTGTCTTGTAGGTCTATGTAGTGCATCTGCAGACCATCACCAGTCTGAACCCTCATAAATGGCATTGGTTCATGATACAACAATTAAAGCTGGTTTGGCACACATACACATTCCACAATATTCTGTGGAACCGAACAGAATATTCTCTGTTCATTTTCAACTCAAAAGAGTTTCTCTGAGCACTCTTATAGAGAGAGACATCCTGGGCTTCAGCTATCAACTGATATGAGAGAATCCAGGCTTTCTCTGACTTGAAAGAACTAGATAAGCGCACTCATGTCAGCTTACATGTTAAGCACACAGACACGCATGTGGATTCATACTTACCCCGCTAGCCGGGCGCTTCTGGCTCATACGAGCGCATTAGCGCCCGGCGAACGTCACGCATTTTCCCATTTTACACTGTGACATTTTCACGTCTAGGTCTAAATGCCGGCTCCTACCTGAGTCTTCACGTGAAGTGAAGACGCTATCCGATGCAAAACATCCTCTTCTTTCAATGAGACCTAGTTGTTGCATCCAAATTGTTGCATAAAATCCACTTTTCTGTCTCTCAAAAACCGAAAAGCATGTATCTGGAGCACCGCTTCTTCTTCTTCTCTGATCTGAAGCAACCCGGAACAACGACTTAACGTTAGATGTAAACTGTGACGTTAGATGTAAACGTTAGATGTAAACTGTGAAAGGGCACAGCTGCTGCTACTAACTGGGCTGGGAGAGGCTTTGTGTTTAGCCATAGCCTACTTTGCTAGTTTGCTTTTAATGTGCGCGGGTCTGCTCAGTGCTCAGCTGCTTTTTTTCCTCAAACTCTTTTCCTCACCGCTTGACATGTGGATATGACGTCACTCACTCCAGCGCATTTCTTAAAGAGACAGGCTCATATTGACCATTATCAGTCATAGCAGCGGTCGGAAAAGTACCTGTTCTTTTTAAATCTTAGTATAGAACCGGTTCTACAGCAATAGCACCGCGGTTCGGGGGTAGTACCGGTAGTACCTACATCCCTAATACATACACACATAAACACACACACACACACACACACACACACACACACACACACACACACACACACACACACACACACACACACACACACACACACACACACACACACACACACACACACACACACACACACACACACACACACACACAACGACACATTGTCTAAAGCCTCTTCTAAACATGAAGTCTGGATCATGTCCGGCTAGCCAGAGTAGGATATTTTCCGGTTTTACCTTTCTAGACATGAGGAGTCTTTGTTTAGAAACAGCTCGAAATGGTCAGTATTCTCTCTGCCGATGGCGAGTAGAGTGGGCGGGGGGAGGGGGCGCGGTAGGGTGTATCGATAAAAAGAAATGTGATGTGGAAACAGCTTTAGCGAATCCGTAACCAAACTCGATTAAAAAACATGCAGTTTTAACGGAAGATGCATTCCGACGCATTCAGGCGATAACGTGGGGTGGCAATGTGCCAGAAAAAGTGAGCGCTTGCCATTGTTACATCGCCCAAAAGCCGCCAGTCAAAATAGTGGTCGCACCGTCGCACTAACATTACACTGTGGATGATTTTACAAGTGGCATTCAAGTCATATCTGACTAGTTTTCAATTTATTTCTCCCCACAAAAGTTAGGCTATATGTCTCGATATAGGCTGATGCTACTCTTGCATTTTTACATACAAGATACCTACAAGACAGACAGGTCAGGAGGAAAAGAAACCATTCAAGCCGTTTGCAGCACTTGAGGAAACCGTGAGTTTGCTCGTTTAATTCGTTGATATAAGCGATTGCCCGAACGATTAATTAATGAATAGGCTACGTGAACGTTAACGTAAGGTGACCAGAAATCGGGGACATCTCCAGTCCGGCAATCAATATATCATTAAAATATCCAATGTTATTACCCATGAAATAGAAAAGGGGGATGATTGCGGTTTAATTTATTAATAAATGAATAAACAGTGTCGGCTTCACAAAGAGGCCCCTGGTGCCCCCCCCCCCCCCCACACACACACACACACACACACACACACACACACTTCATTCACTGTTCGCCTTTACAAAATGTCAAAGTGTTCTCCAGCAGCATGAGGCCTGGCTGTCCGAACCTACAGTGCCGAATGTTTTATGAAAAGCCTCAGATCTCAAAAAGTATTTTCAGTGTTAAGTGTTTTTTCATTGTTCAAGATTTCCTGGACCAGCAGGAAGCAGCATGTGCGCTTGTTGGATGTCTGGATCAACAGGCTACATAGACATGTGATGCTTTTATATGCTTTTAACCCGCCCGTAAGCCTCCCGCAACCTTCCTTCCTGCTTGAGTGGTTGGCCAGTGACGTCTGTAAAGGGGAGACTCGTAGGTACTCATAGAATCCATTCTCACTCAGATATCCTGAGGTGAGAGCAGTCAGGGGTCCCCTTTGAAATTGACCATGCTGGTTTTTAAAAATTAATTATTTCGCCCCCTTCCTTCCCGACAAGGTAGCATGGCATTGTTGCTCCCAATATGCTGTAGATCTTACAGTTTCATAGCCTATAAGTGTCTTCACTCTAGATTTAAGAATGAGCCCACTAGAGCTAGAGTCATATTGACCGCAGACGCCAGTAGAAAATCGGGAACATTTTCGGGGACAGCTCCAGCCGGGGACAGGTCACCAAAAACGGGGACTGTCCCTGAAAATCGGGGACGTCTGGTCACCTTACGTTCATGGGTACTTTAGCCTATGCAGTAGGCTAAAAGTAGTAGGCTATCATCTCCTTGTTGCATTTTTAAACTGGCAGATGGGGAAACGATTAAACTTTTACTTGTTTACTCACCTAATTTGGCTCTCTTCCAAATAATCCAGCCACGTAACTAACGCTACGTCCATTCATGAAAATAATGATCACCGGGACATTGATGGTTTGTAAAGTGCCATTTAACCACCCGCCCACTCAGACATACATGATCCGGAACATGAGTTGCCGGTGTTAAACAACAGCCGTTTTTCCAATAATGCGGATCCTGTACTAGGGGCTCAGATGGTCATGATCCGCACTCGAGGGAGTGCGCATAAGGCGGCTAATTGTTTCTAAACATGCCGGCCGACCAGGTAGCAGCTGGTTACAATCCGGATTTCACTGCATGTTTAGAAGGGGCTTGATAGTCTGAATCAATGTCTCTGTCTCTCCCCTCTCTCCCTCAGGGGCTTTGCTGCATAAGTCCCTCTGACCTCTCCTCACCTTCACCTCTGCCTCTCCAGTCTTCTCTGTGTCTTGGCCCTCACTCCTCCACTGCCTTTTCTTTCCTGTGTGTCTAAAGGCTTGGAGTGATGTCAGATAGAAGAGTGTATTTATGTGCAGTGTGGCTCCAGCCCCTCAGCCAGGCTCAATCCACATCTAACCCATCACACTAGCACTGGGGCTTAACGCACACATGCACCCGCACACCACAAAAACACACAAAGACTCTTACGAGACTTGTTGTGGACTCATATGCCTACAATGTAGCTAAAAGCCAGATGATCATACACACACACACATGCACACACACACACACGCGCGCGCACACACACACACACGCACACGCACACACACAGACACACACACAAGCACTCTGTGAGATCCAGGCAATTACACACCATACCAATCACTGTTGCTATAACTGGGCTATTAGCCAGTGCTGCTAGCTAGAGCGTAAACCCACTGCCTTTCTCCAGAACCATTAGACAAGACGTGCACACGCGTGTGTGTGTGTATGTGTGCGTGCAACACAGGTAATGTTCTTCTGACTCCTTTGCTGAGTCCACAGCTTCATCATCATTAGACCGCTGGAGTGATAAGACAGAGAGAGAGAGAGAGAGAGGGATGAAGAGAGAGAGAGAGAGACACAGAGAGATGCGGTTCTGAGGCACAGATATCAATGGGATTACCTTCACAACTCCACCTTACCTAATAGTCTTTCTCACATCAGGTCTAATGAGAGACAGACAGACCACACACACACACACACACACACACACACACACACACACACACACACACACACACACACACGCACACACACACACACACACAACAATCAAGGCTTGCCACATTGATGGTTCCTCGCAAAGATGTAATTAGGTGAGCGTGAGCCATACGTTAGCTGGAAAGCCTATACCTTCTGGCATGTCCTCCCCCAGTGCCAAATCCAAGTATTTTCCAATGCTCCACACAATTGGAATTGACTTTCAGCTGCCAAACCCAGCAATATCTGCATTCATTCTTCATTACCACCACTACTTTTTAACCCCCCCTTGATCTCCTTAATCTCCCCCTCGTTCCTCTTATCTGATCTGCCTTCATTAGCGGCACAGGCTCGTTAGGGTTCGTCGAACGTTAATCTCGTTAAGAACAATCAAAGCAGTCCGGCTTCCGCTACGAGACGGGAACAAGGCACAAATTAGAATGGGAAAGTGTTGTTTCTTTTTAGTGCTCTTTTCATCTTAGGCCTTTTACATTTTTCATTCCCCCCTACTTTACATGTGAGCTATTTAGCTGACTGTGCTCCAATACAGCTTATTGTACGAGTGAGTAGTTTAGCGATGGGTGCTCCAGAACACTTGGCTGTAGTAGATTCGAAACCTGTGACCTTTGCTGCGGTCTCTTGAGCCGTTTTCACACATGCCTACAGGAACATTGCCTGTAAATCAATATCGGCCATTTCCCGGAATTTCCCTTCACATCTGAGGGCTCACATGTGTGAATATAGCAGTCAAATTACCTGTATTTGAGGGGGGTCAGGGGGGGGGGCACTGCAGAGCAGCTGGGGAGTGACGTGTGCACTTGGATGGGGAATCTCCGATGGTGAAATAAGTTTGCTTGTCACACAATGAATCACACTTGTTTGACTTAAGAGGGCATGTATGTTGTATCCTTCACATTCGCTAACCAGTCTTTGAACTGAAATATTTGAAGAAGTTGGGATCCGTGTCTGAGAGAAATGGCCTGGCTGGTTCGATGTTTATCCATTCACCTGCGTCGCGTTGAAGCACTTTTTACAGACTGGCTTTGTTTGATGTGTCCGGGCTTGCCTTCGCTGTCAGCAACGTAAGTAAGCAAAATACTTCCACATTTCGCTTTGTGCATTTGCTTTCTCAACAAGCGTTGGGCGGCTTCAGACTAGAAGCCGCTGCCATTTTCGCTGTGTCCTGTGTGTCGGGCTGCTGCTGCTGACTGAAGGACTGGCCAGAGAGAGCAGAGAGGGGAGGGGGGAAATCTGCACGCCCACACATGAAACAGACATACCGCTCTTCTGACAACCTACAAAGTGGTGAAAAGTCCGCGATGACGGGGTTGCGCTTATACCGGAAAACAATTTTCACACATGAAAGGTATAGACCACTTTCTGGCCATTTCCCGGCATAAAGCGCATGTGTGAAAACGGCTTTGGACTCCTGGCCAGATTGACTATATTGCTGATTGTGCATAACATGACTCCTTGGCAGCTACAGTAGGTTGGAGTGAAAACGGAAAAGCCGGTAATCTGGAAAATATTGAATTACAAATTTAGCCGAGCTTGTGGTGTGTGTGTATGTGTGTGTGTGTGTGCGGGGCTGTGCGCGTATTTTACCAGTCCTTGGGAGCGACCTCTCTCTCTCTCTCTCTTTGTCTATTTCTCTCTCTCTCTCCCTCACTCCCCTTCCTTTATCTCTATAGAAGCAGGCAGAGACACTGCGCTGATGTATAACAACTTCCATCATAAAGCCGATTGGTTATGGCGTCCGACTATGATTGGATATTAATTGATTAGTTCCAACCTAATTGGCTGATAGGCCGCGGCTTAATGAGTTGACTTGAAGGCAACTCGCCCTCCATTTTCATCTGTAGCGCTGAAGAAGATACACATAGCAGGAATCCATTCCTCCTCCGTGGACTGCAGTGTGCTTCATTATGTATGGACTTCATATTGACTCAATGTCATATTGATCGGAAATGGAGCATTAATGGACGATGCTTTTGCTTTCCTCTGCACTGCGTTCACTTGGGAGCTCTTTTCAAAATAGGAGAGTTGTTTCTTATCAAGTTTTTCCCGATTTTTCTCCCATTTTCTCCCCAATTGTACTTGGCCAATTCCCCCTGTTGTCCCGGTCATTGCCCCGCCCCCTCTGCTGATCTGGAGAGAGCTATAGACTACCACATGCCTCCTTTGATAGATGTGCAGTCCCCAGCTGCTTCTTTTCACCTGATTCAAAGACTGGGATTATTACATGGCAGACAAAAAAACTAAACTTTCATGCTGCCAGAGGTGCCATGTCCATGCAAATAATTACCGGAATGCAGGTAGGAAAAACCGCCTGGTGCCAGATCCTGTTCCGGCAGGATCTGGCACAAATGAAGCCCTGGTGTTGTGTAATGTGTGTTTCTATGATCTTGACTTCACCAGAGGTTATGTACAAACCCTGTGCTAGACCCTGGAGAAGCAGCACAGCTGGAGGCCAAGATGCAGTTCAAACAGAAAGATTAATCTCTTTCAAGCTTTTAGGGGGGCAGGAGGGGGTGTATGGGTGGGGTTGGGAGGGAAGGTGTGTGTGTGTGTGTGTGTGTGTGTGTGTGTGTGTGTGTGTGTGTGTGTGTGTGTGTGTGCATGCATGCGTGTGTGTGTGTGTTTGTGTGTATACGGACGGGTGTGTGTGTGTGTGTGTGTGTGTGTGTGTGTTTGTTTGTGTGTATACGGACGGGTGTAGTGTGTGTGTGTGCGTGTATAAACTCAAAACTAATCTCAGCCTCTCTTGTAACTGTGGAAGATCCATGCGTCCCCTGGCTTCACCACTGAAGCGAGAACGAGAGAGGCCCTAAAATATCTATTCCCCAATGCCAGCCACTTTACCACCCACCCCACACAATCCGGATGAGTCTTTACTGTGTGTGTGTGTGTGTGTGTGTGTGTGTGTGTGTGTGTGTGTGTGCGTGCGTGCACGTGCGTGCGTGCACGTACGTGCGTGCGTGCGTGCGTGTGTGTGCGTGCGTGCGTGTCTTTAGAGAGAGATAGGTGCTTGTGTGCTCTCACCCTCACTCTGTGCCTACAGTATATTGCTCCAGCGTAGCAACCTGTGCCGGGAGTTAAATGGTTCCAGTGCGCTCCGCTCGCTCCCTCGCCCCGCCTCCTCCATACCTACTCTTTCTAGGGTAGCTCCCTTTCTCCCCCTCAAAGCAGATTAGAGGCTCCTGGAAGAAGTACAACTTGACCTTTAACCCTCCCTCCTTCCCTCACTCCCTGCCTGCCTCCACTCCTCCCCCTCCTCCCCATTTGATGGAAATGCAAATGTTTCATTGTCGTCCTCTGACACAGCATCAGCAGCGTATGACTGGCAGGAATACTTTATATGGAGTCCAGGGTTTACCCTAGAATGTTTCTCTAAACCAACGAGGTGCGCGGGATGGCATATTGGAGCGGTTGGCTTCAGTCAAATGGCGCAGCAGGTGATCTCCGTTAGGTCGGCCGCAGGGGTACTCTTTACAGATTCAGCCCGATCACTCGTAAAATGGCATGGACATGGCCCAACACAATTGTGCTATATATATATATATATATATAAGTATATATATATCAGGCATACAAAAAACGTTACATTTGTTGTAGAGCTGCAACTATCGATTCTTTTAGTAATCGAGTATTCTACCGAATAATCCATCGATTAATCGAGTAATCGGATAAGAACCCTTTTTTGTGTTTTCAAAGGCTTATCGTAACTATACACCAAAAAATAAGATAAATCTCTTCAAATAAACAACTACATTAGTTTCTTTCTTAGAAAAAACAACATTTTTATTTTTAAATGGCATAGAACTGGCAGTGTCATCTTTTCAACCTGACGTTTGAGTTCTTCCAGTGTACAGCAACCGTTAAATATTATGAATGAATGGCTTACTAGCTAGTTTACATCGTTCATTTACCTTACAGCTGCATGAGGCAACTTCACACATTGCTGCTTCCAAATGGCAGCGGGAGATAACTGAAACATTTGAACTTTAAGACCCAGAAATCCTGTAATGTGATGTCAGTAAACTGCACAAGCACGCTGGTCGCTGTATGATAGCTTCACAACAAAGGAAAATGGAAGAGTACACACATTAGTGGTTTATATTGGAACACTTTCAAACTTGCATGCAAAAAGGGGGAAACCACAACCAAGTTAAATTGTAGAAAACTGTATTTATTAACTCAAGGTAATTGCACATATTTACTGCTTTAGTTTTAACATGAACCCAACCAGTGCTTTTTTTTCTTTTTTCTGTCATTATTGAGCGAGGTGACGTAATCTGGGCCTTGCCTTGCTAAGCAGTGCCTAAAAAATAAAATAAATAAAAATAAATGTCTCTACACATACTGGTGTGTATTAAACTAGTGTCTTCTTCAGCTCAAGTCCAAGTCAAGTCCCAAGACTTTGAGGGCTGATTTTTTTATATATAAAATATTGAAAAAAAAAAATCCAAGTCCCTCACAACACTCTCTCTCCTTCACTGCCTACTTCCTTTAGCCCTTCACCACTTCACTTCCTCTCTCCTTCACTGCCTACTTCCTTTAACCCTTCACCACTTCACTTCCTCTCTCCTTCACTGCCTACTTCCTTTAGCCCTTCACCACTTCACTTCCTCTCTCCTTCACTGCCTACTTCCTTTAACCCTTCACCACTTCACTTCCTCTCTCCTTCACTGCCTACTTCCTTTAACCCTTCACCACTTCACTTCCTCTCTCCTTCACTGCCTACATAACCTCTTCAATCCACTCTGCAATATGTGCACCCGTGTGTCTCTCTTCAAGGGGCATGGTTGTAAGGCAGTGGGACTCCATTTCCCAATCCTCTCTCAGAAAGTGACACGTCACCCCCATATAGGCCTCTGTCGCTACACTTGTCCAAATGTCAGTAGTGAGTGCCATCATGTTTGGCGTCTTAAGCCTCTCGATCAACTTGCCTTTGACCTCCTCATACTTTTTCTCCATCTTATTCGTGAAGAAGGTCCTTGAGGGAAGTGTGTAGTTCGGGTTGAAACTCGAAATCATCTTTCTGAATCCTTTATCTTCCACCATGGACAGAGGGCGCATGTCTGTCACAATCATATTCAAAATGCTATTGCTGAACTCAGCTGCTTGTTCACTTGAACATGATGGACCCGTCCTTATAAAGCTGTCCATTGTACGCTGTGATCCGCTGAAAAAGAGGTGAAATAATAATTAATATTGATATTTATTAGGTAAGTTCATAACAAAACTGGAGAATGCGCATTTACACACCCTAGACCTGTTGCCTATTATTGACACAAATATCAGAATAGCAAGATAACAGGTCAGGTGGTGTAATAATTGGAGCCTAAAATGCACCAATTAAATAGTTGTTTGCAATCATCATGAGAAGAGTCGACCGGTCTAGGGTGTGTAAATGTACATTCTCCACATACACACTCTTTCTCTCTCTCTCACACACACACACTCACTCTCACACACCAACAGGCTAGTGTGATCACACACACACACACACACACACACACACAACGCTGTTAAATTAGCCGCTAACGTTAGGTTAACGTTAGGTTGAGCTTTGTATTTCTCACAGAAAACGGCAAGCCACATCAAAGAAATGCAGCGTGAATGCAGTTACTAATAGTCATATTGGCAACGTGGCAAGCCAGCAGCACAACTACTACTAGTCTTAATATCAAGTAGCAATCATTAGCATACATTTACATTAGCGTTGTGTATAGTTAACGTTACATTACCTTGCTCCGCTCGACGTAGATGCGCTGGTGGATGCGTAGACTGGATGTTTACGGTTCAGGTGCTGAAGCATTGACGAGGTACTGTTGTGATATGCAAGGATCGTCTTACAGTACTTGCACACCACTGAGTTCGTGTCCTTTTTCAGCGTGAAATGATCCCACACTTTAGACAGTTTCGGTCGCTTTTTCGGCCCTGGTTCTTCCCTTCCCGGCTCCTCCTGTCTGCTTTCTCCGTCGCCTCGTTCCATTTTGCGGGGTCCGCTCGCTAGTCGCTATAGCTGCTCTCTGGTCTGTCTGTGTCCTCACGTGTTTACACAGGAAGAGCGCTGTGCCACACCAGTAAGCGTCCGTGAGAAACAGTCTCTCTAAATGCCGTGTCGAGGCGAATCATTTTGGCCTCGATCAATTTAATTATTCGAGTTATTCGAGGTACTCGAGGAATCGCGACAGCTCTAATTTGTTGGCTGCACAGCCCACCACACAACAGCTTTTAGGCATGTTTAATTCAAGGAAAATGACGCTGGTGTATGGAGGTGAATGGGGAGCTTTACCCAACGATGGGCAATGCAGTGTCTCTATGGCCCACTATCAATTGTTTTAAAGTCCCTGGAAACCAGAAATATTTCTTTATTATTTAGCATTTTGAGTTCATCACATCACAGGACCCTATGTTAATAAGCCACCAGCCAAATTTGAACGATGATGAACGCTGCAAAGTATATAAATTTAGGTTTGACAGTCGTGGCAAAACTCATGAGAATCAATTCGTTTTTAGAGTGTATTTTCTCCCGCGGACTGTGTGGGCGTGTCCCGTCTGCAGCAAGTCTCCGAGAGAGAGAGAGCGCGAGACAGAGGGGGGGAGGGAAACGGAGACGCGCGCGTGTGTGTGTGTTCGTTGCTCGGAGAGGGAGAGAGAGAGACTTGCTGCGACTGCACAGCGCTACTGTGTCTGTGTCTGTGTCTGTGTGTGTGTGTGTGTGTGTGTGTGTTCGTTGCTCGGAGAGGGAGGGAGAGAGACTTGCTGCGACTGCACAGCGCTACTGTGTCTGTGTGTGTGTGTGTGTGTGTGTGTGTGTGTGTTCGTTGCTCGGAGAGGGAGAGAGAGAGAGAGAGAGAAGCATAGCGCTCGGCACAGAGTGGGAGGGAGGCAGACATACACTGAGCGAGCGCTGTCACTGGGGGCAAAGAACGGACAAAAGGAGGGTGGGTGCGGATTGCGCGCGTGTACAAAGGTTATATAGAGCTTATGACGTCATAAGCTCCTGCATTTTAGCACCTCGCGCACTGCTCTCTTCAATGAGGAAGTACCTTGTACAATCTTGTAGAAAAGTGTCGATTTTAAGGCTTTAGGTTGAAAGTAATGTATAATAATTTCTGAGGGACACAATTACTAACATAAGACCCTAAATAACATAGTTAGAACGTTTTTGTGGATTTTGGTTTCCAGGGACTTTAAGCTCAGTAAACACACATCTAATATTTGACCGGGATTTATTCCAATTGTCCGGGAAACTGTGTCCCCGGAGGCTTTGGAGACCAAACCACTGTGTTCCACACCAAGTGGGGTCTAACTCCCAGGAGGGTCTAACTCCCATGGGTCCACTAGTAGTAGTAAGATAGAAGGTACTTTCTTCTTCGATTGTGACATCATCAGTGATGCCATAAATCCCTCTCTACTCACTCACGCATTGTGACATCATCACTGATCTCATAAATCCCTCTCTACTCACGCATTGTCACATCATCAGTGATGTCCTAAATCAAATAGTGACATCATCAGTGATACTCACTCACACATTGTGACATCATCACTGATGTCATAAATCCTCCACTGCTGGTGGTATAAATAGGACCAGTAGATGGAGCCTCAATACGAACCAGAGGACCATGAGTACGAACCAGAAGCACTGTTATTTCGTCTAAGTCGTCCCACAACCTAAGAGCCAACTTCCAGAGATTACCCTGTGCACCTGTAGTGCGCTACTTGAACAGTGAGCAGTCAACTGAACTCCTCTGCACCCCCTTTCACAGCACCCTCAGCTGAGCATCGATAATAGTGTCCTGACCCGACACCCTTAAGGTGACTGTTGCCACACTTAAGAATCCAAACAGATCTCAAACATTTTGGTCTCAGTGTCTAGATATGTCTGCTGCCAGCTTGACCATATCTGAAGAGCAGTTCCGATGTCCCATCTGTCTGGATGTGTTCACTGACCCAGTCACCATACCATGTGGACACAACTTCTGCAGAAAGTGTATCACAGAGTACAGGGATATTAATGTCCCATGCCATTGTCCCATGTGTAAAAAGGTTTTTGGCAGAAGACCTAAGCTGTGGGTCAATACTTTCATATCTGAGATGGCTGCTCAGTTCAGGAAGGCAGTGAGTTGTCGGCCTGCTAAGACAGAGGCTGCCATTTGGCAGATGATCCAGGAGAGACAACTAAAGATTCAGGAGATGAAACAGTCAGTAGAGCACAGCAAGGAAGATGCAGACAGAGAGATCGGATACAGTGTGCGGGTCTTCACTGAGCTCATTGAGACGATCCAAGAGAAGCAGAAAACAACAGAGAAACAGGCTGAAGGCTTCATCAAAGAGCTGGAACAGGAAGTCTCTGAGCTGAGGAAGAGAAGCGCTGAGGTGGAGCAGCTCTCACGCACCGAACACCAAAGCGTCCCATCCCCGAACACTCCTCCACACACCACAGAGGTCAGTGTCCATCGCTCATCGTATGGGACTCTGAGGAGAGCTGTGGCTCAACTGGAGACTCTCAGGAAAGAGATGGAGAAGCTGTGTGCTGATGTTGAGCTGAAGAGGGTCCAGCACTATGCAATGGATGTGACTCTGGATCCTAATACAGCACAACCCTATCTCATCCTGTCTGATGATGGGAAACAAGTACATTGTGGTGATGTACGGAAGTGTCTCCCAAACAACCCAGAGAGATTTTCTGTTTGTAATGTTGTCTTAGGAAAGCAGAGCTTCTCTTCGGGAAGGTTTTACTATGAGGTTCAGGTTAAAGGGAATCGTGATTGGAATTTGGGAGTGGCCAGAGGGTCGATCAACAGGAAGAAAAACAGCACCTGCCTGACACCATGGGATGGTTTCTGGGCTATAGTGTTGAGGAATGGAAATAAGTACATGGCTGGTGCTGACCCTAGTGTCCTCCTCTCTCTCAAGACAAAGCCTGAGAAGGTGGGGGTGTTTGTGGATTATGAGGAGGGTCTGGTCTCCTTTTTTGACGTAGGTGCTGCAGCTCTTATCTACTCTTTTACTGGCTGCACCTTCACTGGGAAACTCTACCCATTATTTGGTCCCAGTAGTGAAAAGGCCACCCCTCTGATCATCTCTCCTGTCAATCACACAGATTAGACTATTCATTTGTTTTTACGAGGATAGGATTGTAATGCTGTGGTATTGGACCCAGGAGCAGAGACGACAAAGTCAATAATCAGTTTTAAATCTTTTACTGATTTTCAAGAATTCACAAAAATAAACATGGAAACTAAATGCCTACTTAAACAGGGTCGGATGACCGACAATAAACTAAAGCAAGAAGGCAGGCAGGTTCAGTCCAGACGCTTGGAAACAGGTTTCCCAGAAGGCAGGGTTTAGTCCAGAAAAGGTTCACAGGAGCGCTCGGACAGGAACAGACGGTGGCACCGCAGCAGTGAAACAACGATCAGCAACGGGGTCTGAAAGCAGAGAGGGTTATATAGGCGGCCAACCAGGTGCAGACAATCATAGAATTAGTAAGAGATGATGTCACTGTTTTCTAATAGGCCGCTTTCTCCCGCTGCTTCGCTCAACGCAGGATGCCTGTCCAGCACCATGGACAGCAACGGCTTGGCCTCCGCGCGCCCTGGCCGTCTCAGCACCTCGGCTCGTTCCTCTGCTGCAGCCTGGCGCGCCGTCACTGACACTCGTTCTAGAGACAGGCCACACTGTGGCCTGGGTGTTACACTGCCCCCTCCTTAGGAACGGCTTCCAGACGTTCCCCTGAAACACTGAGCAGGGTGGGCGGAGGGGGACCCGGAGGCGGGACACAGGAACCAGAGACCCGGGTGAAGAAAGGGCGGAGCCGGCGACCTCAGGTGGACGACCTGGGGGCTGGCCCAACTGGCAGAGCAGGTATGGCGGATGGCCAGGCGGACTGCCAGGCCGACAGAGAAGGTCAGGGGGGTGGCCAGGAAAACCAGACCCTGGAGGAAGACCAGGACTGGAGCCAGGAGGCGGAACACCCGGACCAGAGCCAGGAGGCGGAACGCCAGCACCGGAGCCAGGAGACGGAAGACCAGGACCGGAGCCAGGAGGCGGAAGGCCAGGACCGGAGCCAGGAGGCGGAAGACCAGGGCTGGAGCTGGGAGACACAAGACCAGAGTACCTGCGAGACACCACACACAGCACAGGAAGTTCCCGCACCACAGGAAGCTTGCGGGATGCCGGAATCGGTGGCCCCTGCAGCACAGAAACAGGAAGTCTATGGGGTGCCGGAACCGGTGGCTCCCGTAGCACAGGAAGTCTGCGGGGCGCAGGAACCGGTGGCTCCCGTAGCACAGGAACAGGAAGCTTGCGGGGTGCAGGAACAAGTGGCTCCCGCAACACAGGAAGCTTGCGGGGCGCTGGAACCGGTGGCTCCCGTAGCACAGGAAGTCTGCGGGGCGCAGGAACCGGTGGCTCCCGCAGCACAGGAAGTCTGCGGGGCGGTGGGGAACAAAGTGACTCACCCATGGCCTCTCCTTAAACCAGCGCTGCTGGGCTGTGATGTCCTCCATACATGATGTTTGAAGATGGTGAGGAGAGGCCATGAGCTGAGCCACTGTCCGGTCGAAGGCAGATACTTTTGCTGCAAACAGGCGTTTCTCTGCTGGGTCCATATTTTGGCTGATCATACTGTAATGCTGTGTGTGGTATTGGACCCAGGAGCAGAGACGACAAAGTCAATAATCAGTTTTAAATCTTTTACTGATTTTCAAGAATTCACAAAAATAAACATGGAAACTGAATGCCTACTTAAACAGGGTCAGAAGACCGACAATAAACTAAAGCAAAAGAAGGCAGGCAGGTTCAGTCCAGACGCTTGGAAACAGGTTTCCCAGAAGGCAGGGTTTAGTCCAGAAAAGGTTCACAGGAGCACTCGGACAGGAACAGGCAGTGGCACAGCAGCAGTGAAACAACGATCAGCAACGGGGTCTGAAAGCAGAGAGGGTTACAAGGATGTTACAAGGATAGGATTCACTGCCATTTATGATAACCAATTGACACATACCGGTACCTTGTTTTTTCAGGTAAATGTCATAGCTAATATTGAATTGATCTATTATTACTACTATAATAATAGGGGTTTCTCCTGTTTTTCTCAATGTTTTTTTTTTATCTTATCTAGTTGTACTATTTTTTTTGTAAATGTCCCTGTATAAATAAAGGTAAATAAGAATAAAAACTCGAGCAACTCGAGATCTTATCTCGTGATATCATCAGTGGGTGATATCATCAGTGATCATGTCATCAGTGATGATTAGGGCTAGGTTCAAAAAATCGATTCTCCGATTTTTAATCGATTTTCATTTTAATCCTCGATTATCGATTCATATGTCCAGAGATCGATTTTTTTTTTTACTAAAAAAAAAAAATTTTTTTTTTTTTTTTTTACTAAACAGGCTAAAATATTGTGCTGTGTGTGGTAGTTGAAACATAGTTTCAAGTTGACGTTTACTTATGTTTGTAGTTGAAACAAAAACATAAATACTGTAGGCTACATGAATGGAAATGTTTGATCATTATTAATATCTACTTTTAGAAATTATATAGGCTGAAATCAAATCACTGTGCATAATTGTGAAAGTGTCTTTATTGACAGATGAAAAGGCTGTTATTTACCCTTTGTCACCACGTGGTGAGTAAATATATGTGTAACTAAAACCATTAAAATTGACAACAGGTCTGCAACTTTTTTCCCCATGTATCTACTTGGCTGGTTGGAAACCCCTGTGTTACATAACTGGACAGTCATGTAATTCAGGGTACAGCTCAAAAACCACGTTTTGGTATCACTAACCAAATCAATATTGAAAATTGATCGAATCGGAATCGAATCGAATCGAATCGAATCGAATCGAAATTAATCGATTCGCAACCTTGTGAATCGGAATCGAATCGATTCTTGAAATTTGAACCAATACCCAGCTCTAGTGATGATGTCATCAGTGATGTATATTTTACTTTTTTTATTACTAGCATGGAAGCTGATCAGTTTGCTTAATTTGGTGGTTTGTACACACACACACACACACACACACACACACACACACACACACGCAAACCTCAGCACACCACCCTTTTCACTTCCACTGCCACGTAAATGCCTAACACATTCTCTCAAATGTATTTCCTTCTTTTTGAAAGATTATAATCAAATCCATTTTCTCTGCATTTCCAAGCAGTGAAAACAGCCTCCCAGCCAGCCAACACAAGACTCCACTGCTGTTTTGATCACTCATGTTACTCACCTGTCTCCTCCGTCGCCTCTCTGCACCTTTTTTATTTCACTCTGCAGCTTCCTCCTCTTGTCGCCTCAGCTTTTGTTTTTCTCTCTCTACTTCATCCATGTTATCTCCCCTCTTTCCTCTCCTCTCTTATCAGTGGAATCAGCCAAGCACAGCCACTTTTGGGGCTGTGGATAGGCAGGAATTGGCTGACAGTGTGGAAAAGCTACTGAGAGAGATATTAAAGAGAGGCAGTGGAGAGAGAGAGAGAGCCAGTGGAGAGAGAGAGGGGGGGAAAGAGTTATTAAAGAGAGGCAGTGGAGAGAGAGAGAATGACTAATGGAGAAAAATATGTGCTGTTTGTTTTCTTCATAGAGAAATACAAGAAGATAAGAGAATAGATCTTTTTTCACAATCGCAACATCCAACAACGTCTGTCTCTTCTGCACCATCTTCCAAAACAAGCCAGCGTTTAGGCCTGACTTTCAGACATCCTTCAGATACTTTCTCCCTGACACAACTCCAACAGCTGCAATCAAATAAAACAAGTGCAAATTCCGTACAGTCTCATTAATTCTATTTGCTAATTTAAATTTTATGGTTTTACAGTTTCATCTTTCACCGCTTGCCTGCACTTTATGATCTGTGCTCTTTTGTCCTCTTTCCTTTTGTCTTCTTTCACATTTTTGTTTTTAACACAAAGTCTCTCTTCAAGCTGCCTTGGCTGAATGTCGCTTAAGGTGCTTTGTGTTAATAACTAAAAGGTTATGGATCACTTTATTATGCTGCAAGAGGAAATTCATGTGGTCATCATACACGTCTCAGTTACATTATACTGTAGGTGCATAATACACGCACACGCACAGACACACAGTACCGACAATATAAAATATGTAGGTTAGTCAAAATACAGAATACTATCTAGATAGTATACACAGTCAAAATAATCTAGATCTACAGTATACACTAGTGATGCGCGGGTCACCCAGAACCCGCCGGGTCCCGCGGGCTGGGCCGCCCCGCAGACAGGCTGGGTTAGCAAATTATGAAAATATCGCGGGTGCGGGCGGGGCAGGCTCAGAACATGACAAAGCAACATTATTAAATAATTTAGAGCAGTGAAACACGCAGAGTAATTAACCTTAAGACGTGAACTCTCTCACACGTAGGCCTACACACAATCAGACAGACTCCTGCTGCTCTCCATAGCCTACATGGAGTAAAGAAACGCTTCAATGAGGTAGCCTATGTGCTCTCAAAACAAACATTTTGGAAGGATTATTCGCTGTAATTATTATTTGAAGTGTCCATAAAACTAATGCCACCGCAGATTTTCTGTTGTGGACTCGACTGTGATGTATTTGTCAAATTTTCTGCAACGTGAGTAGGCTGTGGCCAATTGAGAGCGCATGAGGTAATTAAAAGAAATCAGACAGCGAGTCTGAAGCCGTATCTGCAAGCCGTCTGCACACCTGCTGCACTACTACGTTTAGTAGTAGCCTACTGCAACGTGGCCAATTGAGAGCGCATGAGGTAATTAAAAGAAATGGGGAAGAATAAGAACTGTTTCGGTAGCCTGCCTACCTCTACCTGCTACCTCCATTTGAAGACCATGGATTAATTGAAGAAAGACCGACATGAAAGCAGTTGCGCAACTCATCCAGAGCAGTAGGCTACAACTGTTGTCGCGCACGGCAGCATGTGAGTGTCTGTGTGTGTGTGTGTGTGAGAGGGGGGAGAGAGACAGAGTTATTAGCTACTTTTCACACATTGGAAGCTCTGCAACGTTGCCGTTGCTGGGTTGGGCTGGGTTTGGAATTTTCAGATATTTTAACGGGCTGGGCGGGGCGGGCTGGCTCCAATGACGGGTTGGGTTGGGGCGGGCCTTAAAAAACCCTGACCCGCGCATCACTAGTATACACAGTCATCAAGATTAAAATTCCCCAGCCGCGTATCACTTATTTAGTAATCTAATTGTAAATGATTTGCTGTACCTTGTTGTTTGACCTGCTGCTCCTACAGAACTTCAGGTGGAGAGGATGGCTATAGGGTCATTGAGGATCTGGTCATCGTACAGCTGTGCTGCAGACACCTGATCGACCCCGATGATCCTGCACGCTGTCTTGATCATGAGCTGTAGTTTGGTATGATCTTGGACATGCATGTTACCAAAGGTGCAGATCAGGCAGAAGGACAGAACACTCTGCAAAACGGCTTTATAAAACATCTGCAGAATGCGACATGTCTAATCTAAAACTATTACAAAAAATTGAAGAAAGAACAACCTCTGTTGTAGTTTCTTGGATTTGTTCTGTTCATTGAACTTGAGGCAGTCATTGATTTCAACACCAAGATATTTATAAGTAGAAACTTGTTCAATTGATTGGCCGTTTATCTTGGAGGGGGGAACTATTATCTTTTCTTGCTAAAATCTATGACCATCTCTTCAGTTTTCTTAACGTCGACCTTACGAAAATGATCAGAGCACCATTTCTATCATTTGCATCGTCCTTCCAAAACCCTTCACAGATGAATTGTCGGGTTTTAAAAAGCCTACTGCTGTATCATTTGCATATTTAAAATAAGTGTGAAATAAAGCAGATGCCTGACAACTATTGGTGTACATAATAAATAAAATAGAAGCCAAAACACATCCTTGAGGGGCACCTGTATTAATGATTTTAGAGGATGAGATGGCAGAATTGAATCTGACTCGCTGACTGGTGGTGAGATCCACCAATTTGCTCACCAGCAGGTGGGGTTGGATTGTGTTGAATGCACTGCTGGAGTCAACCAACACGATTTTGACCAGGCTCTGAGCCTGTTCCAGGTGCTCATAGATGAGCAGGCTCTGAGTCTGTTCCAGGTGCTCATATGTTATTCGTCAAAGCTCGGAGAGAAGCTGTTTTGATGCTTTTCCCCCAAAAACATTGAATCACTACGTCTGTTATTTTTGTGCACCCGCACAAGAACTTTTCCATAGGTTGGGGACTAGTGTCTATAGACAGCTGGAACAGCCTCTGGAAAGCCTGTGCCAGCTGATCTGCTCATGCCCGTAGTGCACTACAGCTAATGCCATCTTGCCCAGGGGCTTTGCGATGTTT
>NC_139642.1:29328802-29351302 GCF_964638095.1 Poromitra crassiceps
TGGGGACCAGAGCTCACCTGGAATACTGATGGACGCAACGCTGCACTCTGTGGATGAGCCGGGCCAGGCCAGGCCCATCTGGGTTCTGCTATGTGAACTGCGTTATGGCGCTGGTTGTGTAAACATTACAGAGCTGACAGCTGAATTGGTTATGTTACGCAAGGACTTTCTCTTTTTTCTATCACCTTGGGTTATGCGTTTTGCTCTGGTTTATACAGTATAGGGAGGACTGTAAAGATTCTTATGGGAGTTACCTTGGTGTGTGTGTGTGTGTGTGTGTGTGTGTGTGTGGGGGGGGGGGGGGGTGGGGGTTGGGGTGTGTGGGTGTGGGTGTGGGTGTGTGTGTGTGTGTGTGTGTCTGTTAGGGCTGCACAATTAATCGTATTTTCATCGTCATCGCAATATGAACATGCACAATAAACACATCGCAAAGACTGCCTGAAACGCAGTGAATAAGAAAAGTGGTTTTATTTACATGCATCATGCATTCCCACTCAGCATCTGATCATTTTGTCTTGTGTTGTAAATCCAGCGTACACCTTTCCCTTGCAACAGTGCGCTCCGCCCCTCTGCCAAAGCCCAAACACGCTGTGTGTAGTTTCAGCTAGAGTCAGTGTGTATTTAATTTATTTATTCAGTGGGCATAGGCTATGTTTGGGGCCTATGTTAGCATTATTAAAGCAGAAAGACATAGGAACTGTATAGCTAATATGCATACTTTAATATTTGTTTATTTATCGCAAGTCGTATCGTCATCGCTATATTGAACAATGTTATCGCACATCGCAGATTTTCCTCATATTGTGCAGGCCTAGTGTGTGTGTGTGTTGGAGTTCATGGTCAGGTTACAGTAAGGACAATAAGCATGTGTTACACAAGCCGTTTTCCCACATGCGTACCGGAAAATTACCTGTAAGTCAATATCGGACATTTCCCTTCACACCTCTCCTCTGGCATGTGGGAATCTATCAGCGAAATTGCCTGTATGTGGGGGGGGGGGGGGGGGCGGCACTGCAGAGCGGGTGGGGAGTGACGTGTCGGCAAAACTCCGAATGGTGAAATAAGTTTGCTTGTTTATCCGTTCACCTGCGTCGCGTTGAAACACTTTTTACAGACTGGCTTCATTTGATGTGTCCGGGCTTGCCTTGGCTGTCGGCAACGTTGCTTAGTCCCTGTCGGCTGTGACTGAAGGAGGAGGACGGACTGTGGCCAGAGAGCGAGCAGAGAGGAGAGGGGGAAATCAGCACAGCACACACACACATGAAGCTGACATAGGCTACTGCTCTTATTATCACAAGATCATTTCGCCAGTTTGCTTTAATGTGCGCTAATGATTAGATTATGCCCGCTGGAACATTAAGCAACGTGTGTACACCTCGCCCATGAGAGTGTCGCGCAGAATATGAAGATAGACTAAACCGGGGACAGATCATGACAGTGTTACGTGCTGAGTCTGGTCCGACCCGCACGCAAGATCACCCGGTGGCGAAAACCACTGGAAGCGCGTTTGCGACTGGCAATAGTCCTTTGGTGGTACGCAACACCAGGGGAATATCGAACAATCAGCTGTGTATTTGGTGTTGGACTGTCTACTGTGTGCAACCTGGTCCACGAAGTCACAGCCCACTGATAGCGGAAAATGACTGGACCCCTTTCTCACCTGTCTGTCTATCGCGGCATACCGGTCTTCTGACTAGCTCAAAACTGGTGAAATGGCCGCGACGACGGGGTCGCGCTTATACCGGCACGGCGCCTTTCCCACATGCAGCCATTTGACCACGTTCCGGTCATTTTGCGGTACAAAGCGCATGTGGGAAAAGGGCTACAGTGATACAGGTGGTGGCCAGCAGGGGTTTTTCCCTCATGCTGAAATGATGCTGGAAATTGAATGGGCTTGTGGTGGTGAAGTGCATGGTCTGTTAAAGCAGAGATTCTCAACCTTTTTCATATCAAGGACCCCAGACGTCATCCACATTATGGCCACAGATCCCCATTTGATGAGATGTCTCTCCAAATCTGAGAATATTTTGTATTGTCAAATATGATTTAGTTTGGATTTAGTTTTGGAGTTTATAGTGACACTCTTGTCTTCTGTAGTAGGCCTATCAGTAATATTTTCATAGTGAAGTAGGAAATTGTGCGTCATAGGTGCGCTCCGGCACCTCTACACCCCTGGCCACTGCCTCCCCAAACCAAGGCCTCGTGCTACGCATGGCTGTGCTCCATTATGCAGACCCCGGCTCTAGATTAAAGCCATTTTTTCATATCCAAATGTCATTTGGTTCTGATTAGAATACAATAGGCTCCTTTTCCCTTATGGCATTCAATTCAATTTGTCACACACTTGACAGCACTGACATTGTACAGTCAATCTCAAGACAGTAGCTATTTTAAGTAATACATATGTTCTTAGCCTTCTGTCCACTGAGTCTGGAAGCTAACGTAATGCTGAACTACAGCAGTAGATAGCCTACCGCTACCGGGCTCGCAGCCTTGACATTTTGCATTGATTGTGAATGATGAAGAACATGCTGCGCTGTCTCTTCTCTGCCACAAGAAAGACGCATTACTGTGATCAATCTTCATGTTTTGTTTGAGACTTTGATTTCTCAATTTTCTCATCCTCTTGTGTGCAGGCACATACACAGACACACAAGCACGCACACACACACACACACACACACACACACACACACACACACACACACACACACACATCTTATAGTAATTAGCCATGTCTGCAAAGGTTAGCGTCGCAAAGCAAGGCATGTGAATGTGCTTGATTCCCAGTATGCTAAACTGCTCTATGCAGTATTCTTACTGATCAAACTCTCTGTGCTCATGAGCCCACACACATTTGTGTTTGTGTGCCTGCCTGCCTGCCCGTCTGTCTCCCACCCAGCCATCTACAGCTAGTGTCTGTCTCTCACCCAGCCATCTACAGCTAGTGTCTGTCTCCCACCCAGCCATCTACAGCTAGTGTCTGTCTCCTACCCAGCCATCTACAGTATGTTAGTGTCTGTCTCTCACCCAGCCATCTACAGTATACTAGTGTCTGTCTCTCACCCAGCCATCTACAGTATACTAGTGTCTGTCTCTCACCAAGCCATCTACAGTATGTTAGTGTCTGTCTCCCACCCAGCCATCTACAGTATGCTAGTGTCTGTCTCCTACCCAGCCATCTACAGTATACTAGTGTCTGTCTCTCACCAAGCCATCTACAGTATGTTAGTGTCTGTCTCCCACCCAGCCATCTACAGTATGTTAGTGTCTGTCTCCTACCCAGCCATCTACAGTATGTTAGTGTCTGTCTCTCACCCAGCCATCTACAGTATGCTAATGTCTGTCTGCCACCCAGCCATCTACAGCTAGTGTCTGTCTCTCACCCAGCCATCTACAGTATACTAGTGTCTGTCTCCTACCCAGCCATCTACAGTATGTTAGTGTCTGTCTCTCACCCAGCCATCTACAGTATGCTAGTGTCTGTCTCTCACCCAGCCATCTACAGTATGCTAGTGTCTGTCTCCCACCCAGCCATCTACAGTATGCTAGTGTCTGTCTCTCACCCAGCCATCTACAGTATACTAGTGTCTGTCTCTCACCCAGCCATCTACAGTATACTAGTGTCTGTCTCTCACCCAGCCATCTACAGTATACTAGTGTCTGTCTCTCACCCAGCCATCTACAGTATGTTAGTGTCTGTCTCTCACCCAGCCATCTACAGTATGCTAGTGTCTGTCTCTCACCCAGCCATCTACAGTATGTTAGTGTCTGTCTCTCACCCAGCCATCTACAGTATGCTAATGTCTGTCTGCCACCCAGCCATCTACAGCTAGTGTCTGTCTCTCACCCAGCCATCTACAGTATGCTAGTGTCTGTCTCCCACCCAGCCATCTACAGTATGTTAGTGTCTGTCTCCCACCCAGCCATCTACAGTATGTTAGTGTCTGTCTCCCACCCAGCCATCTACAGTATACTAGTGTCTGTCTCTCACCCAGCCATCTACAGTATGTTAGTGTCTGTCTCTCACCCAGCCATCTACAGTATGCTAGTGTCTGTCTCTCACCCAGCCATCTACAGTATACTAGTGTCTGTCTCCCACCCAGCCATCTACAGTATACTAGTGTCTGTCTCCCACCCAGCCATCTACAGTATGTTAGTGTCTGTCTCCCACCCAGCCATCTACAGTATACTAGTGTCTGTCTCCCACCCAGCCATCTACAATATACTAGTGTCTGTCTCCCACCCAGCCATCTACAGTATGTTAGTGTCTGTCTCCCACCCAGCCATCTACAGTATACTAGTGTCTGTCTCCCACCCAGCCATCTACAGTATACTAGTGTCTGTCTCCCACCCAGCCATCTACAATATACTAGTGTCTGTCTCCCACCCAGCCATCTACAATATACTAGTGTCTGTCTCTCACCCAGCCATCTACAGTATGTTAGTGTCTGTCTCTCACCCAGCCATCTACAATATACTAGTGTCTGTCTCTCACCCAGCCATCTACAATATACTAGTGTCTGTCTCTCACCCAGCCATCTACAGTATGCTAGTGGGTCACAAATGATTGGCCTCTGAGCTAGCCAACTGCTCATGTGGGATAAAGTGCCACCGGCCATATGTGGGGCTATTCAGAGAGAGAGTGAGAGTGATTTAAGTACTGTAGCATTTAAGCTTCTGCACTCTCACTCACTAAGCCCTTTATATCCACATTGTTCTCTGTCGTTTGGCTGAAAGCTGTCAAAGGCTTCTCTTGTGTAAGGGTACAGACAGTTTTGTGTAGAGTGTGTGTGTGTGTGTGTGTGTGTGCGTGTGCGTGTGCGTGTGCGTGTGCGTGTGCGTGTGCGTGTGATGTGTGTGTGCGTGTGCGTGTGCGTGTGCGTGTGCGCGTGCGTGTGCGTGCGTGCGTGCGTGTAGGACAGTAGAATCTAAGGAATAGAAGGCAGCCCATATTAGTGAGGCTGTAGAGCGCTCCAGACAGCCACCTAAGGATTATGGCTTCATACTAATAAACCCTCTGAACTCCAGACATTGTCATGTTAAAAATGTGTGTGTGTGTGTGTGTGTGTGTGTGTGTGTGTGTGTGTGTGTGTGTGTGTGTGTGTGTGTGTGTGTGTGTGTGTGTGTGTGTGTGTGTGCGCGCGCGCAGTACATATTCTGTGTAGATACTGTATGTACATTTGTCTGTATTTGAAGGGCCTCACTCCAAAATGCTATATCCATTTGAGGAGAAAAGTTGGTAACGCTTTATTTTACGGCCCGCTACTTATAGTGTAACTGATTTAGTTTGTAATGGGGTACTAATAAAATAGCATTAAGGGGGTAAGTAACAATTTTGTTAGAGATAAATTTATGAGGTAGATATGGTGTAACTATTTTCACAATTACTGCATTTGCTGAAAAGTTTAGTTGAACTTAATCACTCAATATTTCAAAAGTATAGATGATTCCAGCCTCAACAATTTAGTATTCAATAGGTATTCAAATAGTTTTCACTGTCTATGATTTTGTAGATGCCATCTGTTTTGGAGCTCAAAGTGACTATCGGAACATAATTATTTTTGTGCATGTCACGTTACGTGTAATTGATTGAATATGTCTGCAGTGGGCGTGTGCATAAGTTACGTGAATTTGTGCGTTACTCTGTGTGCATGTACTGTATTGTGTGTGTGGGTCTGTGTGCAGTGCACGCCTGGCCTCCTGGAGAATCTCTATCCCCCAGAGAGATGACGTCAGAGAGGTTGTCTCCAGTTCATCCCTGCCTTCCTCCTTTGAAACTGTCACTTCTTTCATCTCTATGGCTGAAGGTGCTGACAGTCGGTGGCAAATGTAAATGGATCCTACACATCTACGTCTCTGCGGGTCTGTGTCCTGCATGTTGAGTGATTGTGCCGGTGAAGTATGCGTGCGTGCGTGTGTGTGTGTGTGTGTGTGTGTGTGTGTGTGTGTGTGTGTGTCTGTCTGTGTGTGTGTGTGTGTGTGTGTGTGTGTGTGTGTGTGCACACACACGCGTGGGTCTCCTCTGTGCGGAGGATTGCTCCTCCACTGGTTGCGGATGATCGAGTCTCTTTGTTTGGAGTCAAGGCTACCAACACACTGCAGACTAACAATAACAACCCAAATCACTTCCTTCATACATACTCTCCTATTACTCACCAGGCCTGGCTGCTCCGTTTGTGGCTACCGGGAATTGTGTTTTTATTTATTTATCAATGGAAACACAGAACTCAAGGCTAAATATGGGGGGTTGGAGGTAGAGCCCTGCGTGGGGCTGTTTTATTAATCCCGCTCCTGCTGGATTCCTGACCCGCTCCTGCAATGTGAGTGTTATTGACAGCAAAATTCAAACAGCCTACTTCCCCCCGGGTCCGGGTAGTCCAGCGGTAGATTCCCTGCCTACCAACACGAGGTTCGAGCGCCTGTGTTACCTCCGGCTTGGTCAGGCGTCCATACAGGAACAATTGGCCACGTCTTAAGGGTACGTGTCCGGATCGCTGCACTAGTGCCTCCTCTCGCTGGTCACGCGCCTGTTACAGGGGAGGGGAACTGAACTGGGGGAAATAGCGTGATCCTCCCATGCTCTACGTCCTACCAGTCAAACTCCTCGCTGTCAGCTAAAAAGAAGCGGCTTGCGACTGTACATGTATTGGAGGAAGCATGTGCTAGTCTACAACTCTCCCCCGATCGGCCGAGGGGGTGGCGCAACGACGGGAACAGTAGGTGGAATTGGCCAACTATAATTGGGGAGAAAATTAAGGGGGAGAAACTGTTAATACCCTGGCCCGAGCTGTCATTCTTCATCTTCCTCCTCTTGTTGTGACTGTTGGACTCCATCTACAGCGGAGCACGCACTGCCCAAAGATTGTTTATGTCCAAGAAGATGAATCCTTCTTCAGTAAACAAGGAAACTCTCTCGTAACGGGACAAGCCCCGTCTTTTATTGTCACACGAACACCACAACACATGCATGCGGCCACAACACACTCATGCTGACGGTGGCCGGTGAAAAGTGTCCTTTGTGCATTTAGTGCATTTAACCCATCCAGGCATGTCCTTTCCTCCGGGGGGCAGGCCAGGAGCAGTGGTCACTTTCTCGTACAGCGCCCGGGGACCAACTTCGGATGTTGTCGTCACTGGTCGGATGACGATGACGATTTGATCTTCTGCATGTTTTTAGTGGGGGGATTATATACGGAGGAACCCCCCTGGGGGAGCACGGGGAGAACATGCAAACTCCACACAGAGAGAGAGGCCCTTACGACGAGATACCCCACCTGAGAAGTGGGCACTGAAGATATGGGGGGGAACACAACCACAGTGTCCCAGGAGAGAGTGAAATCCCGGGACCCGCAGTTTATGTTTGGGCTGCCCGCAGCAAAGTTAAAACCGCTCGCTCCTGCGGGATTTGCGTTGATTCCTGCGGGATCCTGCTCCCAATGCGGCACTCTTGGAAGGATAACACGCCCTGTTAACATGCTTTTGCCTCAATGCTGCGAAATGGTGGAAGCTTGTTTTACATTATATTATACGGCATATTATAGGCATTATAAGCCAGATGCTTTTTCACAGTGAGTACAATACACCCTAAACAGATGCCGGGCATAATCCATTGAACCGCCATGTGCTTTCCACCTGAATTGATTTTCTGTACAAAATAGCATACTCAAGTTTGACTTAGCATATTCTTCCTCTCCAAAATAATGGCAACAAAGAACCAGGCACTTGATCTTAACAGAGGATAAGAGGATATTGTATTGCACAATCCCTTTTTTTAATAGAGACAGTCGGCATGTGTGGGAACGCCCACAAAATGTTAAACGGTTGGCGCGCGAGTGGGGTAAAACCGCCGATATATCTCATGGGCTGACTCACCAAAAGACGGTGCTGCGGCTCTAAACTACAGGTTTGGGGGTTCTAGAGCAGAACACAAGACGTCTGCTCAGATGTGCGTTTACTGCGGTGGTTAAATCCCCCATCGTGTCTGCCTGGGCTGGGCTATCAGCTAAATTCTAACTTGGCTGAATGGATAGAACGGGAGGATTTACCCCACCCTGACCACGCCCCCAGCCAGGCTGAGCCAGCTAACCCAGCGTCTATTGTGGGCGTGCCTAGAGCCTGTATGGGCGTTCCCAGACATGCCGACTGTCTCTATGGATTGCTCGACTTATACTAGGGGAGTTCAACATGCAGCAACTGAGACCTACTGTAGAGTGTACTGTACAAATGGACTGTGTGAGTGTGTGAGTGCTAGACACTGGGAGTGGTACAATCATGATTTTTCATAATTTACTCTGGACTTCAGATTGTAAGTGTAGAGTACAGTGTATGACTAGGAGTGGGTATGTGGTGAAAGTCTCTTATTGTCTTGTGTTTTTCGCCAGAACTGCGATCAACTCTAGCCTAACCAGCCCCAATGACTCCTTCATTAAGGTCTGGACTCAAGCCTATCCACCACTGATTCGGTGACATATTTTTCAGCCTCAGCTGATTGGTTGCTGTCTGTGTCAATCATCAAATTCTTTGACCAATCGCAGTAGTGAAGCAGGACAACGTTGATGATTGTGCGCCAAAGAACTTAATTGATAAGAACTGAAGGCAAATAGGTTTTTCCACTCAGTGGTTCCACTGCAACAACAAGGCGGGAGCGCTGTTGTCAAAAAAGCACCATCTTCCTCTCTTGCCTTCAATAGTTTGTCTGCTACATCCGGGTACCTACACCAGCAACCGTTAATGTTAACGTAGCTGCAAGCCACAAGCAGCTCAACAGCTGGCCAGTGGATTTCAAAGCTTATGGGCTTACTGGAAAGAGCGTGACTCCAGGCCAACGTTTGTTCACTCACACTGGCGTTTTGAGGCTGGTGAAGTGGTTACAGCAGCAGCAGTGGCTTAGCTAATGTAGCAGGTAGCTAGCTATTTAGCATACAGGTGTGTTGTCTGCAGCAGCACTTTAATGTGTCTTCAGTAATGTTAAATTAGTCCCGCCGACCTACCTCGACCAGCCAATCGTGTGTCCCGGACAGTATCTGTCCTGAATAACCTCCAGTGGATGGGCTTGGGTCCACAGACCCATTATGAAGAGTGCTGACAGCTGTGATTCATATGGGGCTGGATCCCAGGTTAAATCAAGTCATAGCAACTCATTAAATGATTTAGCATTAAATACTGAATCATTATTGGTGTACCAGTACCTTGTATTCGGAGGCATAGTGCGAACGCTTGCTGCAGAAAGATGCACACTTCGCACAGTAGATGTTTTTGCACACATTGGAACAAGAGGAGATACACACACACACACACACAACCACAACCACACACACACACACACACACACACACACACACACACACACACACACACACACACACACACACACACACACACACACACACACACACACACACACACAACCACAACCACACACCCTTCCTGTGCCTTCATGTCTATCTCCTTGATCAGTCTGGGAGGTGATGGCTCTCCTCCTCCCTTCATCTCCTTCAGAAAGGAAAGGAGCTGTCAGCACGTCAGACACCTCAGGAGCATAGCCACCGGCCCGGCCTGATTGGTAACTGCTGCACAGTTTGTTGGCGTTCATGTGTGTAAGAGAGAGGAGTGCGTAACGCCATCTATGTGCTTTGGATTGGGCCTGTAGCTGCCTGATACAGTAGAAGCACTAACTGTTTGAAGCACTTTTTTCCCTTTTATGTTCAACGCTGGCCTCCATCTATAGACCATATATGCATATCTGGACGTAGCTACCGTGATGTCACCCGTTGGTTTTTGGACTCGCGTGTGTTTTGAAGCCTCGAGGTTGGCATTTTCACCGTCGCGATCTTGGTTATTTGGAGACGGAAGTGTGTATTTGGGCGAGAAGCCGCAGCGTGGCCCTACTATTGGTCCGTGATTGGCAAGCTGCACGATCACTGGACACGTGACCTGTCAATCGTGCCCCAAAACATAGTCCTCTCTCACAGTTCAAGCACAGGGCTTCATGGTCACGCACTCCAGCTCTTCAGTTGAGCCAGGAAAAAGCTGCTGGATATTTGAAACATGAGGTTTGGGCTTAAAGGCCTATGTCCACCAGCTGCGGTATGGCTCCCTGCCTAAACAGACCCACGCGTCATTTTGTCAGACGCATGCGGGTTCCGACAAAAATAGAACAGGTGCATATTTTTTGCCATACCGCATTGATATCGAGTAGTGATACCCAGCCCTATGTGTGTCCCATATCCCACATTTTATCTTATTTCCTCCTGTAACTCGGCCTCTGATCCTGTCTCTCCCTTCTCTCCACTGAGTTCCCTCTGCTTTAGTTTGCAGCCTCTCTTTCTGTACTTCCCTTCATTCCTGTGTGAGTGTGCGCGTGCACGTGTGTGAGAGATACAGTACATACTGTACACACACAGGCATTTCTTCACTCATCCTATATTCTATCCTACTTTCAACTACAAGATGAAAGTGAGTTTTTGATTGGATGTATTTGACTGATTAAAGGGGGGATTAAAAGAGGTTGAAATTGAAAAAATATCAAGAAAAAAAGCACAAAAATTTGACGAAGTGTATATAGAAAGAGACAAGAGGACAAATTGTCCCCAAGGTCATGCTGCTGTGGGCCTAATGTGTTGTTTCTGGGCAGTGGCATTTCCTGGCATCAAACACACACACACACACACACACACACACACACACACACACACACACACACACACACACACACACACACACACACAGTTCTTTAACCAGATTACTGTTCCATGGCCGTCACTTCCAGAGCCCAGCCGTTCTAAAAGGATTACATGGCAGAGACTTGTATTGACTCAATGTGTTTTAAACCCCCTGTTTCACAGCAGGCCTGAAAGCCACCATAGCTGCACATTGTAGACTGGCCAGGCTCATAGACCTGAGAAGTTTTCACTTTTATGATTTTTTTAAGCATACAGTGGCCCAGAGAAGTTGGTGTCACACCAAGTGGCTTTTTTTTTCTTTTTCTTTTTTTTTTTCTTTCTTTTGTTCCCCCCAAATGCCATGGCATGGCAACAATGTGGCTCTGTGGAAAAGTGTGCAATTGAAACTGGAGACCACTGTACTGTAGCCTACATGTGATTGCTAAAAAAACAAGATTTTCACAAAAAATAAAAATAATAAAAGTGGCATTTTTGAAGATTATTTTGCTGAACACAAAGTCACAGTTTCACAAACTTGTGTTAATGACAGACCTTATTTCAGGCATCTAACCAAAAATCCCCATACCAAAATCCCATTGACATCTAGACGGGGGTACCAGGCGACGCTAACTTGATGCTAACTTCCCGGTTTTAGGACTCATTCCTGTGGCTCTACACATATGTTTGGCCTTCATATTGTCTCTGACTTACAGTACATAGCTGTCTTGGATGACATTGCCCTGACTGTTGGGCATACACAATTGTTCTATCTGTTGTGATTTTTAGGTAAATGTACTTTAATAATTCTGAAAACTGCATTACAACCATTATTCTTCATTATCCGTAGTGCACCATTTTGGAATAGTGTGATGATTGACTTGATGATCAACACAGCGTTGTTGTGTGGGTTTATCTGTTGACATGCTCCGGATGAACATGTGGGACATGTGGGACGCTGTAAATGCCATCTCAAATTGCACATGCAATAATGGACCAAGATAATGGTGTTCAAATGGCGCACAGAGGGAACATTGGTGGCTGTGAAGCAATTTGATAGAGAGGGGTCACGCTAGCTGAGGTAATGGCACCAAAAGTAGTCTCTACTTTCAGCTCCTAGAGATGCACTACTGCTCATTTGGACAGATGCTTTTAGTTTGAACACTCCTCCATGTCTCTCTGTAGCTCTCTCTCAGCCCCACAGGGTGGGGTGGGGGGGGTGGGGGGGGTGGGGTCCCCTGTGCGCCGAGCGACTCTGTGTGCAGTCAGCCTTTTCTTATCTCTGCAGGATAATAACTCACCATCTCTGAAAGTAGAGCAACACAACAACACATGAAGCAGCCTCTCAGCCACTTGAGGCAGCAGAGGCAATAATCTGTACAATTATTTGTAAAGAACTGTTATTTTCTCCTTGTGCCCCCCCCCCCCCCCCACACACACACACACACAAGGCAGGGTGGATGGGAAAACAAGAAGCTGATAAAAGCCTGACCTTTGGCTGGACTCTATCATGGGACTGCAGGGGCAACGTGAGGGGTGGAAGGTCGAGGAAAATGTCAAAAACGTACCCCAAAAATGGCACTGTTCAGTGAGGTGCAAAAAGAAGCCGAACTTTGATGTTTGAACCGGTGCCCAGCCTACCTCCTTTCAATGTGTTTACACTGTATGCGTGTGCACATGCACATTGGTTTTCTCTCCGAGAGCGAATGTGTGTGCTGGCACTTGTGTGTTATTTAATCACAGGGTCGGAGCTCTCGCTGTGTGTGAGCTCTCGGGCTGGTGTCTGCGCTTACTTCTTGGATTTGTTATGCTCACGCTCAGGCACCGTGGGGTCCTGGCTGCTGCGCCGATGTGCTCTCCACCGAACTGAGGGCGATGCCAAGGCTGCCACCACACACAGAGGTGAACTGAGGGCGAGGCCAAGGCTGCAGCCACACACAGAGGTGAACTGAGGGCGAGGCCAAGGCTGCAGCCACACACAGAGGTGAACTGAGAGCGAGGCCAAGGCTGCAGCCACACACAGAGGTGAACTGAGAGTGATGCCAAGGCTGCAGCCACACACAGAGGTGAACTGAGAGCGAGGCCAAGGCTGCAGCCACACACAGAGCCCAGACGCTGGGACCATGGCCAGAATGCACAACCCGCCTTAGGCTAGGAGCGGCAAGCACACATACACACACACACACACACGGGGGACACCAAGACATGCAGGAGCAGATACACACACATACACACACACACACACACACACACCTAGGGCATTTCAGGGCATCCTCCGAATTGTTAGGTTATTCCACTCACAATGAAACTCAAAACTCTTTATCTCACCCTGCCTAAGGCTACAAGGCTAGCTCACGACCTCAGGAAACTATACATAGCATCCACAAAGACCAGGAAGGGAGTGAGGTGCAACAGGTGAATTATTTCCAGTGGCAAGATTTTCAATTACACCCCAGAGGACATGAGATGTTTCTCAGATTGTCCGTCCGCAAATTGTGGAATTGAGTTTGAATGGAAACACAGCAGCAGTAATGTCCTCCAAATGTTGTTCTGTGATGAGAGGAGAGCAGAACGTGATCGTTACCGGTGCTCTCCAGAGGTTAGAGTGTCATTGTCTGAGAGGGGCTGTGGAGGGGTGGCCTTGGTGTGACCCAGCTGGTTTGACAGGTACATGGTGTCCTTTGCTCTGTCTGTGCTCTGACTGAGTAATGAATATAAACAAGTGTGTGTGTGTGTGTGTGTGTGTGTGTGTGTGTGTGTGTGTGTGTGTGTGCGTGCGTGCGTGCGTGCGTGCGTGTGTGTGTGTGTGTATATATATATATATATATATATATATATATATATATATATATATAAAACGAAAGCTATACTTATGCATATTGATTAATCTGCTCCAGATGCTTTCTTTATGCCCGTGCTCGTCTTTCAAAACGAAGCGCTCTGTGCAGCCAATAGAAGAGCTCACTGGTCGGGCAACAGAGATATAAAAAAGGCTCCCCACCTTGCAAATAAAGGGAAAATAAAGAAAACAGTGAAGAAGAAAAAAATGGCATACACTCCTCTGTCAGTAGTGTGACCTTTATGCGACAAACAGAATGAACAACCTACATAGCGAAATTCAACATATAAGAATAATAAGCAATAATGCTAATATGCATGATGCAGTATGCACACAGAGTCACCCTCACTTGAACTCATACATTTTACAAGGTCAAAATTAAGTCATGTGCTGCTTAATGCTTATACATAAAACTGACATAGATTTGCATACTACAGTACAGGGTAATCCCCATCCTCTCCAGCTAAACGGTCTCAGGACGAAATCAATGCTGAGAAGTTGAGGACTCGTATCTTGATGAGGAATCTAGGAAGCTTTTATATTTAATAAAGCCCTCTAACGGGCAGATGGTTCCTGTCAGCTTGCTCTGTGAAGCAGGAAGCCAGAGAGCAGAGAAGATTAGAGTTTGCAAAGATCTTCAAGGTTCAAAGGAGGCAGGGACCGTTGCAGTGATAGAGTGGTTGAGAGGGAAAGGCAGGAGAAGAGAGAGAGAGCTGAGGCGTGTCCCCTGACGTGGGCGGGGCAGAGATGTCTGTCAATAGTTCACGGTGACCCGTTGATGGACATCCCCGAGTGTCTCTGAGCTGGCATGGCCTCCCAGCTTGCCATGTAGCTGTAATTGCCTGTTGGTCGCAGTAATGGCTAACTGTCTCTGGCGCGTTTACTTTTCATTATGCTGATGTATTCATCACAGTCCCTTTTGTTGACCTTATCTATCAGAGTTTAATTTCCTACACATTTATTTTTAATTACAACTGTTTCTCTTCCTCCCCCGTCCCCCATAGCACGTTCACATCGCCCCGCTCGCCCGTTAAGAGGTGACACCCGCCAGCCAGCAGTTACCCTGCACACGCTCGCCCTGGTCAGAGACTAATCAGCCATTATAGCTCCGAGCGTCCAGTCAAACTTGTGACTTGCGGCTTAATTGGCGGTGAAATGGCGCGAGCGAGATAGTCACTCTGACCGACAGCCGGCGGTAAAGGGCACGGGTGCACCGGCGTTTGGTGCATACAATCTGGGCTTGATTGTATTCGCCTGTAGTACCATGATAACGGCAATTTAATTGATTTGAGGAACAAAATGATTCAGTGGCCTTTAACTCTCCTCATTTGTGAAAAGATGAAATGACACGTGAAAGTGGTTATTATTGAAATATATTAGTCATTTTTCGTGTCTAATCTAATTCATTTAGTTACATCGATGGGAGCACGTCCAAGAAGAGAATGGAGAACACCTGCAGGAAATAATGGGGGACATCCACCACTACCATTTCTTACAACATGTATCAGGTAAAGCTGCGCGGCCTTCCCTCCCACGCCTTATGTGGGCGGGGGCCGGGTCGGGGGGCATCGGTGCTCTTCATCACTGGTCGAGGGCTGCCGGTTGGTTTAGAACAGCTTAGGTAGGCGATAGATTAGCTACAGCCTAAGGCTGACCTGTTAGTGTTCAGGCTAAAATCAGACTAGAGCAGGGTAGGATAGGCCAGATTAGGCTGTAGATTAGCTAGATACTATGTCCCAGTTAGCTCTGGTTAATGCTTAGAGTAGTCAGTTGTCTGATCTTCTCCCCCCCCCCTCTCTTTCCCCCTTCCCCCGCTTCATCCCTTCTTCCCCCTTCTTGTTCTCCTCTCTTTCCATGCTCTTTCCTCCCCCACATCCCACCGCCCCCCCCTCCCTTCTCCTGCTCTCTCCTCATTCTCCCCCCCTCTGCTCCTTCTCCTCTTCTCCCCTATTTTCCTGAATCCCTGCCACTTCCTGCTCTCCCTTCTCTCACATTACCCCTGCTCTCCTTCCCCTGCACCCTCCCACCTCTCCTTCTCTGCCTCTCTGTCCTCCCCCCTCTCTCACATTCCCCCTGCTCTCCTTCCCCTGCACCCTCCCACCTCTCCTTCTCTGTTCTCTCCTCCTCCACATTTCCCATTTTCCCCCCACCCTCGCCCTAATCCGGGCCCGTATCCTACTCCCTCCCTCCACCCTAGACCCTACCTCTACTCTACCTCCCCTGTACCCTTCCACCTCTCCTTCTCTGTTCTCTCCTCCTCTCTGTCCTCTCCCCTCTCTCACATTCCCACTGCTCTCCTTCCCCTGCGCCCTCCCACCTCTCCTTCTCTGTTCTCTCCTCCTCTCTGCCCTCTCCTCCCTCTCACATTCCCCCTGCTCTCCCTCCCCTGCACCCTCTCCTTCTCTGTTCTCTCCTCCTCCACATTTCCCATTTCTCCCCACCCTCGCCCTAATCCGGGCCCGTATCCTACTCCCTCCCCTCCCCCAACCCTAGACCCTACCCCTACCCTGGCTCTCCCTCCCCTGCACCCTCATCTCTCCTCCTCTGTTCTCTCCTCCTCCACATTTCCTATTTTCTCCCCACCTCCCCCCTCTCCTCCCTCCTCCCTCTCCCTCCCTCCTCCACTCTCCTGCTTTCTTCAAATGTTCAAATGTTATCTTTATTCTGTATATTCTTGTTACTGTGTGTTAGCTAGAATCAGCTAGACATACTTTCTGTGAAGCCCTCTGAGACATGCTTGTGAATTAGGGCTATATAAATAAACTTGACTTGACTTGACTTGGCCTCACCCGTCCTGCAGCTCGCAGAGCTGGCCCTGCAGCTCGCATTCGCAGCTCGCCCGCTGCGCGGCCTTGCCCGCAGCTCGGCTACTGTTGGGCTTTGCCTGCCCTATTGGCGCGCGCACAATGTCTCTCCCTCTCTCCCTCAGTCTCTCCCCCCTTTCTCTCCCTCTCCCTCAGTCTCTCTCCCTCTCCTCCCCTCCCTCAATCTCTCTCCCCCTCTCTCTCCCTCTCCCTCAGCCTCAGACTGATGACATCACTGATGACATCATTACTGATGACATTATGATATCATCAGTCATGATGAAAATAGGGTCCAGGTTGAGAAATATGCCGGTCTGTTTTGAGCCACTCCTTTGTCGAGCCTTTCCACTCATATCTTTGCTGTTTTCCTCCCGTGTGACACCGTGTGACACCGTGTGACACCGTGTGACAGCGTGTGACAGCGTGACAACGCGCACGCTATTTGAATCCTGGCTCAGGTCTAAATAAGCAAACATAACAAGCCAGGATCAAACAAGTGGATGAAACAGAACTGATTCCCGCAATGTCCTCAAGATGTGAAAAGCCCTTTAACCTGGGCTAATGGTGTTTCAGCGAGCAGTCACCAGGTTTCGCGACACGCCGGAGATTTGACCTCTATCACAAACAGGGGTTATCGCACGCCATTTACTGAGTGCTTAGTAGGCTTTTAGTACCCAATGAAGGTGGTTGCTTTTCAAAATGGGGGTCACGTGGAGTGCAGTGCTGCTCTGTGCTTTCTGTTTTGTTTTGTTTTTAATCACACATCCCATTCGAGGCTGTCAAGCTCCCCGGAGGCTGAACGCTCGACGAGCGATGTGCAGTTCAAACTAAAAATGGTCTGGAACACGTCTTCTCGCAGGTGTGTGTGTGTGTGTTTTAAATACTGGATGAAGACACAGAAGCCAGAGGACTGTCAGTCGTCTCCACTGACTCTCGCTGCAGAGTGAAAGGCTGTCGACAACTTTGGCCACGCGAGTGTCATGTCCCCCTCCATATTATCGATCGGGAGGATTAACAGAGTTTAACTTTGATTGAAGCTGCCATGGAGGAGTTTCACAGCTAATCACTTAGGGGCATTAGTCAGGGCATTAGCCGCGGGTTCGATCGCGGCGGTAAGCGGCTGAAAACGCCTCCCTCCGGAATCACGGTGACGGATGACCCCCGGCTGTCTCGTTTCTCTACCTCTCTTCCACCCAGCGTGATCTGCAAGGAGAGTGGGAGCGTATCTATCTGTCTCCCGGTCTTGTGTAGTGGGGGTGGGGGGGCGGGGTGGGCGGGGGGGTGGGGGGGGCGCTGAGGCTTTGAACACGTGCACCTCATTCCATTAAGAAAGGGGTCAATGTTATATCAGTGACATCATGTGAGATCTGAGAGGGGGGGGGTGGTGGGTAGGCGATGACATGTAGGTGGCACCTCATTGTGACACGGCGGCGATGACAGGGAGGTAGACTCCTCTTATAGGGCTTTTCCACTGACACCTTTGGCCGTGCCAAGTCATGCCATACTGCGCCACTTTCAGTTCCCATGAAAATAATGATGTGCCAAGCCATGCTCTCGTGATGGACTACCTCCGGAGTGGGGCCAGAGTGTGTGGGACCCGCCTCCAAGCCAGCTGCCCAACCACACGCAACCCCTGACGACCCCCCTTCTCCCCCTTAGCTGAGCAGAGTGATTCCAAACTTATGTCTCTCTGTGTAGCTCTCAGTATTTTTGTAGATTCTAACTGAATCTCTGTGGTTTTACGGTTAGGGTTAGGCTCTCCTGTTTCTCTTTGTAGGGTTAGGGTTAGGCTCTCCTGTTTCTCTTTGTACGGGATATCTGCTTTATTTTAGGTTTCCTCATTGCTCGGACCCGCTGTATCAAGTTGCTGCCGAGCTGATGAATTTCCTGCTGCGACTCCTTCATACTAAAATCAAAATTTCCAATGACAAACTAACGGAAGGCATTTCTTTGATTTGTTCCTTTTATTTTGAAGCACTTACAAGGAAATTAAATGTTTATCCACCATTTCAGCTGTGACTTTTGACTCCGCGCTGCTTTGTGACTTGAGACCCACGATGCTCGAGACAAGCGAGCCTTGTTCTAATAGAACAAATCACAGCCGTGCTAGTAAGCCGTGCAAGGAAGAAGGCCATTAATGCCCCCATCGCTCAGGCCCGGTGAGAAAAAACAACAACATTCTGTCCCACACACACACACACACACACACACACACACACACACACACATGGAGAGAGAGGCGGGGCTTTGACATGTCATTAACCCACAACAGTGATGGGGTGGACCGGGGTGCCTGATGGAAGATGCGCTCAATCTGGTGTAGTGTCAGTATCGCACGCTTCACCAGCGTGGCGTTGTCAATCAAGAATGGTGGCACGTGCACAATGTGTGTAAGCCTCCATTTTCCTCCTGGTTTCTTATGTGCAACGTTGTGCTCTGTGTCTTTACCATCACAACATTTAGGTCAGAGCTGCACAAGCTGCAGTGTAGGATTCAAAGGTCAATAGGGCTTCTTAGGTAGTGGAAGAATATGTAACATAAAACCATATAAGAAGCACTTTTAATAATACAACAAAACAAAACAAAATGGGTACTCTGAGTACTCAAATACGCTTTACATGAAAACAAATAACCACAACATAAATGTACACAGATACAGAACAAATACAAATATAGAGGTTACAGAGTGAAAGAGGATGGTGGAGGTGGAAGCCAGATATTGTAGGCTTTCTTGAAAAGGTGGGTTTTGAGTTGGTATTTAAAAGAAGGGAGTGTGTCAGAGTTTCGGATGTTATAGAGGGCAGGGAATTCCAGAGGTCTGGGACAGCGATGGTGTGGTACTTGGTCTTTGTGATGGGTGTGAGAAGGTTGGCATCGGCAGATTGGAGGTGGCGAGTGGTGATGGAGGAGATCTGTCAGGTATGAATGAGGGGGCCAGATTATTGAGAGCTTTGTAAGTGATGAGGAGGATTTGGAAATGGATTTGGTGCTGTATTGGAAGCCAGTGAAGGCGTTGGAGGATGGGTGTGATGTGTTCTCTGGAGCGGGAGTGGGTGAGCAACCGGGCAGGCAGCTGAGTTTTGAACATATTGCAGTTTCTGTACAAAAGGAACCGGACAAGGAAAAGGAAGGAACTACCGTACTGTAATCAAACTAACATTATCTGCATGGACAAGAAGTGATTCTTAGCATTCATTGGCCTGGTTATAAACTGTGCTGTTGATATGAAGGGGAAGATGGAGGGAATTGAGATGGTGCTTGGTGCAGCCAAGAGGTTCCTGGATGTGGTGGACGTATCTGGAACAGATATAAACAATATTCACTGAGGGAAGCAGAGAAGGGCAAGTAAGGGGAATAAGCCTCTTTGTGTTATTCAGTAAGTGCTAAACAATCACTTGACAACACTAAAATATGTACTTAGCAAACAACACTTTTACAAAGAACATTTTTACCAAGCCTCATGTTCCTCATGCAAAGAACATTCTGATGCCCAATGTAACTGTAATTATGTTTCTTGTCCTTACTTGATTCAATTACTTTAGTTTATTGCAAGTCTTATCATTCTTTTGTGTGAAAATAAGATATTATTAATAAATGCATTGCAAAGATTCGAGACAAACTAAGATGAGACAAGTAAGAGAAAGGGCCAAAAACGGACTGACTTCAGCACCGAATGCTAATTAACTTTTAGAGCGCTCTGGATGACAGTAAGAAGCTAGGGAGAACATGCTAACACTACAGTGATGCATATTCATGAGCGCTGTCGACCCAGAATGCACTCAGAGGAGATCATTTGCAGGGGCCAGAGAGATGGGAACACATTAGTCTATTAGGACCCAATAAATATTTATGACTGTGGTGCTGTCATAACAGTAAGGGGTAAAATGATACTGTTGGTCTAATTTCAACTTTTAAATGCCAAACCAAGTCATTTTGGGTCCAAGTCTCCAAAATGATAGATTTCTCCTCCATCGTGTTCCTGCCAAAAGATGCAACGAGTGGAAACAAAACCATTGACTCAGACTTTCTCGAACTTCCCCATTGGTAATACTTCATTAGATTATGGCACAAATATAATGATGGACATGGACACAATGGTGGAAAAGAGCTGACTTGGGCATACTGTAAAATATCTAATAAACATTCACTGAGTCTCAGGGCCGGTTCCAGAACAAGATGACTAGGGATGCATCCTAGATAGGAAGGGGTGCAGATGCCCGGCCAAAGGCCGGGCCCACTCGGGCCGCCCGGATTTTTTTTTGACATGTTATTTTACTAAAAAGAATGCATTTTACCATCATTTCAAGTAGAATGATACCACCCAAGCAAGAATATTTCAAGTGTTTCAAGTGCTTTACTGAAATATTTGGACCATATAATGATAATACAATTATCCCAACCTTAAAAGGTTACATATAGGTGCCAAAAAGCCATGAATTCACATCAAAGAACAAAGAAAAACAATTATAATTCAAGTTTAAACAGTAAGTGTGCAGCTGCAGCATTTTTTTTTTTTTTTCTTTTTTTTTAACTTTTCAACTGAGGATGCAGACAATTAAAATAAGGGTGCAATGCATGCTTTTGCACCCCCGTAGAACCGGGCCTGCTGAGTCTACAACTTCATCCTCTCCAACACAGTAACAACGTCATGATCTCACTGCAGTGTTTTGCTTGTCTCCATGTGAAGCTTTGGAAGAGGATCGTTCATGACCAAATTGTCCCATAAATTGTGACCAAATTATCTAACATCATAGCCACAACATTTCACATTTTTGTTTAGGGGATCCATTCCCACGAACCATCTGCCCGTAAAAGGACTTGAAGCTTCTTAACTCATTGAGTGCCAGCCACTTTTGGAGAACGGACGCTCCCAGTGCCAGAGTTTCAGAGCGTTTTCAGTGATTTCTCGAGGCCCACAGAATATTGTGTGATATTACTATGTAAACACTGAACACGCACAAAGAACGATGAGACTCTATTCTATCATCTGCAAAAAAAAGTTTATTGATCCCATTTTCCGTTCTTTAGTTATGAGCCGGAGAAGATAGCTTGATTCATCCAAAAATAGCAATTTTTTTCTAGAAGCTGAGATAATTGGCCTTTTGTGAAATTAATCATTTCAAGCACATCACTGACTCTGAAGCTAATCTTTTCTAATGTAGTCACACCTCAAAAATAATTTCCTTCAATAAAACAGTTTAGGCCAGGGAATTTTGTTTGGCAGAATAATATTTTTAGCTACAACCAGCAGCGCTGGCCCCTGCGTGCGCTGCTGGTTGCAGCTTCTTGCTGGTTTTGATTTGCTGCTGGTGGGTATCGGATATTCTGGCTTGCGTTTGTCAATCCTGTCCTGCTGCCTGGGTCTGTCTGGGTGTTGTGTGTGTGCTGCTCTGCGTGCCCCCTCCCCCCCCCCCCGCCCCGCCCCGCCTCGCCTCGCCTCAACTGCACACTCCTCCTCCTGTCTGTGGTGGCTCTCTGCTGAGTTTGCTGTGCGCACAGTGAAGGGTGCGGAACAGCCAGGCTTTTTTACAGCGTTCCGCGTGTGTTTGTCACCGGCAACGATGCTTCCAGTTGAGAATAATAACTCCACGGTGTGGATGTGCAGATGTGCTGTCGCAACCGACACAGAGCGGCTCAATTGTGGGAGCAGATTGGCTGCTGCAGGCACAGCTGCAGTAACGTGCTTCAGCATATCGATGCATACGGATGCGATGCGATTTCCGTTTCCATAACGACTTCTTCTTTGTTTTTTCCTTGCCTTTCTGTTATGTGGAGAGCACTGTCGCCACCTAAGGGTTCTGTAAAATAGGTTATAGACCTCCAATAGCTACAATAGTTGTACCAGAGATGTATCAGGGATTGATCCACGTCCCACCGTCAAAAAACGCAATTGACGACAACCGTCGTCATTGGCACTCTACGTCAGTATTTGAATTGACGACAGCTGTCGTCATTGGCATTCAATGAGTTAAGCAGGGGCCTACATATTCGACAAGGCATGCTTTTCCATTGACTTAAAAGCTCAGTGCATATGAGCTGTTTGTAGCATCCCCCCTCCCCTCCTCAGTACACCACACATAATAAGCTTGTTTGCTGTAATGTAACTCATTGCTATGGACTTTAGAAAGAGGACAGGGTTTAATTAGGGCTATGCTGCTGGCCCTGAGTCAGCTAAAGTACTAAGTGGAGGAGTTGA
>NC_139642.1:29353802-29361302 GCF_964638095.1 Poromitra crassiceps
ACACACAGCACAGACTGACAGCACAGACTGACAGCACAGACACACAGCACAGACACACAGCACAGACACACAGCACAGACACACAGCACAGACTGACAGCACAGACACACAGCACAGACACAGCACAGACACACAGCACAGACACACAGCACAGACACACAGCACAGAGACACAGCACAGACTGACAGCACAGACACACAGCACAGACTGACAGCACAGAGACACAGCACAGACTGACAGCACAGACACACAGCACAGACACACAGCACAGACTGACAGCACAGACACACAGCACAGACACAGCACAGACACACAGCACAGACACAGCACACAGCAAAAATATCACAAAATAAGCTTCAAAGGCCTGGGAAACAAATGAAAATCACTTGGCAGCTTGTCATTGTTTGAAGTGTGCAGCTTACTGTCTCTATTGACTAAAGAGACACACGCGTTTGCAACATACTGTACAGCACCCACACGATTATGCATATTCAAAACCCAAATGAGATTTTGTACTTTATGAAACCAGAACCCAAACTTCTTCCTGGTATCAGTCCAAAACAGCTTCCAAAGTTATTTGAAACATGAATGGATTTGGTACTGCGCTGTGATATCACACTGAGAACATGGCGCGCGTGTTCAGGTCCACGCTGAACTTGGCTTGCTCCCTGCATGTCGCCGGCTGTCAGGTGCCTGCTGCGTGCATTTGAATTTGAAAACACGCATTTGGGCATGCTTCCATCTGTGCTTACATGATTCATTTATACAGAACCCATTAGAAAAGCTGCCTGCTTCCACCTAATTCAATAGGCATGACCGGAGAGCCAGGCGAGCACAAGCCTCCATATTGCCCTGAGAATAAAATGTCGGCATCGTATGTTTCTGCAATCCACGGATACCCTACGTAGAATATCAACATAAACCAAAAATAATTATACTTCAATCATGTTGGTAAGATTTAACAAGCTTTATTTAGCAAACGGCATGCATCTGTATAGGCTAGGATAGAGAATCCCCCCCCCCTTCCCCGTGAGGGAATTCTTCAGGAGTCAAGGCTCATTGGTGGTGGACTGGGGAGGTGGGTGGGGCAAAACGACGCTTCAGAGGACAGTTTGAGAGGAGATGGACAGCCGTGATGCCGGCTGCTGCTATGATCCGCCAGAGAGGGAGGTGAGGTAGAACCCTCGCTATATGTACTAGGATGAACTGACGTCATACTTGAACTTGACTGATGTCATGGGCTGATCAGGTTATGCGAATATGGCCTTCTGCTTGAAATCTGGTCTGGAAACCTCACTACTACTTCCTAGATATGTGTATGTGAACGTTATACAGTCTGCTAATGAAATAGCACGGTGGCCAGTAAGGGCGTTGCGTAAACACTTGCCTTTCATACCGAAGAGTCGTGTTCAAGGCCCAGCCTATTTCAACCCTAAGTCACATTTAACCTTTTTGTTATTTAAGCCTAACCCATTTTACGTTCCTCAACTTTAAAACTTATCCTTGCTTGCATTCGACAAACAATTTGTGGACTGTGGAAACAAGATGTTTTTCTTTTCATATCTTGGTGCTCTCGACCACTCATAACATTTTCTCTCAAGAGAAGAGCAAAAATAAGAAAACATTGGCGAATCCCAGAAATCAATGGGTACTAACAAAATAAGAACAAACCAGGGATGCGAACAAAAATAAAATACAATTTGTCCATACAACGCTTGCCCATTGTCTGGCTATTATGGCCTGATGCAATACAATACTAGTTGCTTGAAATATTGATGCTCTATGAATTTAAAGATATTCTACTTGGCTCATTGTTAAATCACTCTGGGTGAGAGCATCAGGATCAAGATGCAAAAATGTAAAAATGCATTTTGATGTACTCTGTCGCAGCAGCACTTTTCAAGTGGTGTCGTGAACTCTGAACTCTCTAGTGGCAGATAATAGGCTAAGTCAGTCACAGTAGCTCAATAGTCCATTAGGTTATGAAGTTGAAGTGGTTGATTTTTAGGAGACTGCTACTCTGCAGTGAGTATAGGCTTTTCAAGTGCTGGGTTAGCAAGGTTAATGGGAGAAGCTTTGCTGAGCAGCATAAATGATTTGACACACAGGTGAGGTAGTTATTGTCAGTCACTTTCCACTGTACACACATGCGCACGCACACACACACACACACACACACACACACGAGACAGACTCAGAAACACACACACAGAGACAGACACACTGTACTACGCTGTTACATACTATTCATGCATCCCCAGGGTCCTGTGGCTTCTGCCTGCATGCCACTCTAACGTCCCACCAGTGCCCTACATATATGAGACTCCATCAATGGCACCGCCAGCCTGGACAGGTTCACAACTCCCTTGTGCATCTCCCTCTCTCTCTCTCCCTCTCTCTCACACACACACACACACACACACACACACACACACAGATAGCACAGACAGGAGCCGCCTGGGTAACTTTTTTATTCCAGACTTTTGTAATCATTCACAGCAAATAAGGAGTCACACTGCTGCTTCTTTCAACCATACGTTTATTCCAGCTGCCTCAGCTGCCGTGTGCACCAGCAACAAGTTCATGAATTACAACAGTATGGTTTTGCTGTATAACCAAACTGCACCTCTCCAGACGTTACTGTAATAAAACTCCATTATCTTTGACCTTGGCTTTCTTCAGAGGATCCAAACGGCTTCCCGGCACGTTAAAAACAGCAGGCAATCATATTGTGATCCTCATTCAATCAGCTCCATAAAGCAAAGTAAATAGATCTGAGTAAACATACAGCCTGGCTAATGTGCTGTGATTAATTAGCCTCTCACTGTCTTTCTGATTGGGAAACAGATCTCAAGCTAATTGAAAAAAGTATCTCATTAGTGTGGTAGCAGCTAGCTCAGTGCAGTGTGTAGGGTAACCGCAAACTTTCCTTTCTTGTTCATCAACAAGAAAGGAATGAAAAGTGTCTGCTTGAAAGGTGAAGTGTGTTGTGTGACAGAATGATATTTTGAATGGGTGAAAGATAAATACTGTGATCACTTTTGAGGTTTAATTGTTGGCTTGTGTCTCTTTGAAGACTAGATCATGGGAAATTGCAGAAATCCCTCACATCACAGCTGGAGTTTGCCTTTAAACATGCAGCCATAGTCAGTGCCGATGCAAAACTATGTCAAATCTGGGTTTTCTATAGTGGAATAAAATGATTGAACAAAATCCGACTTATATTGCAACCACAGTATAAAATCAATCCATCTCAGCCCTCATATTAAAAGGTGAATCCTAATATGTCTTTACTTCTGAGTCCGTTTCCTGGCCTGGCTATGCCGCCTGTCACTGTATTTCTGCTCTATTTCCTACAATTATATCCTATCCAGGAAGGAAAATGTCAAGCATTATGTAAAAGCGCCCCATGATCCCATTCGTGCAGTCTCAAATGAATTTATCACAAAAATGCATCAATCTACAGCTCACTAAAAAGCTGTAAAGATGTAAAGTTAAAGAAGGAGCTTTCTGATGAGAAACGTATTCTGCCTTTAAAATCTAATTTCATGAACTGAACGAAAAATCGGAGGGGCCAGAGGGCTGCTTTTAATAAGGCAACAGTTATCATTATATATATATTTTTTCAGACAGGTACCGCTGTGCCAAATCCCACAGAACCCCCAAGTTCAAAGCTGGAGCTTAAAAAAACATGATTAAAAAGTAACAGATTTAAATCATTTTCAGGGAGAGATAGCCTCTCTATCTCGACAGTTTCTTTCAGGCACCTTTCATCCTCCATGTGCATCCTGTAATTCAGCTCCGCCATCTTGTTTCTGCCGTTTTGCTTCTACTTTGACACGGAGCCCAGCTGACCGTCCAACACGTTCTTACTCCGAACTTGTGTCAGAACCACTTTGGTGAGCTCCTTAATGCTCCACGGATCCTCCAGCGTTTTATGGAATGGCTCTTTGGAGCAGAACTCCCCATGCGTTTTATGCAGCAGTCCGCACCTATGGACCTTATTCACAGCGCGGCCATCTTGGGATGACGTCATCCGCTGGTTGGGAACGCAAGGAGACTCATCCAAAGCCCTGTCTGAACATGGAAGAAGTAGACCAAAAGATTGAGTTCTGTCACACGAATTTCGATTGGTCACATCGGTAAATGGGCATATGGATGTGTACAGGATTAAAAAAAATGGCTAGAGCAATTGGATTGAGTCTTATATCCATGATATTCAAGGAAGCGCAGCCGATGGTCTAATTTGTTAACTTACAATACACCCTCACACCACTGAGCACCGAACCGATACATCTGGCGCTGTGGAGCAGTTGATCCGGAAATGACACAGCCGAAGAAGGCTGTTTGAGCTTAAATTTAAGCACTGGCATGTGAATACATGTGAAACTACGCAATATTTGGGACTGCCATGGCATCAAAATCTTGGATAACAATATTGTGTCAGAGGTGACACCTCTGACAACTTTAGTAGCGCTAACTTTGATGCTAGCGTTAGCACCTTCGCTAGCAGTGGACCTAGCTAGCGAAGATGCTAACGCTAGCGCTGGACCTAGCTAGCGGCAATCACTACAAGGAGGCAATCAATATGTTTAGGCTTCACTTTTGGGGAGCTGATGACGTCCTTTTATCTATGTGCCAGATGCAACATTGTCGGCAGCAGATGAATCATTTCCCCAACAAATTAAGACTCTTTCATTTTTTGGAAGAATCGAATCGAATTAGATCTATTTTTGACATAATTTTTGACATCATTCATGAGCGGCCAACAGAAGATGGACAGAGCTGCATGACGGCACAGAGTTTTTGTCCAAAATGAGGACGTAACCTCCAACACAGCAAACCTGTAGTGGAACTCAAGCACAGTGTTCCTCAGCGATACTGTTACTCATGCAAACTTGTTTCAGGAGAATTGTAGCTGAAAAAAAGGCAACATAATGACTATGTTGCTTGTGGCATTCAGAGTGCTTCAGACTGTGGCTTCAACACATGCTGCCATTGTTCACATACTCATTTATTAATGAAGTACTGAAATGCAATCTGCTTCCTCACTGAACCACACAGATGAGGGAAATAGTCTTTGTAATGAGATTCTTTACAGGCTTTTAGCTTTTTGTCTCTTGATGAGCTGGAGAACTGGTGGAGTCGGTGGCATGACTCAGATCTTTGTTCTTTTGAAAAGGAACACATCAACCCTCCTAAAGGCTTGAGTGATGTAGTTACATTCAAACTGCCTCCTAACGGCTTGAGTGATGTAGTTACATTCAAACTGCCTCCTAAAGGCTTGAGTGATGTAGTTACATTCAAACTGAGTTAACCCTCCTAAAGGCTTCAGTGATGTTGTTACATTCAAACTGAGTTAACCCTCCTAAAGGCTTGAGTGATGTAGTTACATTCAAACTGAGTCAACCCTCCTAAAGGCTTGAGTGATGTAGTTACATTCAAACGGAGTCAACCCTCCTAAAGGCTTGAGTGATGTAGTTACATTCAAACTGAGTTAACTCTCATAAAGGCTTGAGTGATGTAGTTACATTCAAACTGAGTTAACCCTCCTAAAGGCTTGAGTGATGTAGTTACATTCAAACTGAGTTAACTCTCATAAAGGCTTGAGTGATGTAGTTACATTCAAACTGAGTTAACCCTCCTAAAGGCTTGAGTGATGTAGTTACATTCAAACTGAGTTAACCCTCCTAAAGGCTTGAGTGATGTAGTTACATTCAAACTGAGTTAACCCTCCTAAAGGCTTGAGTGATGTAGTTACATTAAAGGCTTGAGTGAGGTAGTTACATTAAAGGCTTGAGTGATGTAGTTACATTAAAGGCTTGAGTGAGGTAGTTACATTAAAGGCTTGAGTGATGTAGTTACATTAAAGGCTTGAGTGAGGTAGTTACATTCAAACTGGGGCGTTCAATTCTGCTCAAATCACAAGCTGGTCTTTGGTCTGAGGCTTTGGTCCTTTTTACTCTGCAAGCTGCCTTTCTGAAGTGGGTGTCCTCTCCTCTGTTGACTCTGTTCCACTGGATTTCTGCTGTTCAAGGACGATCTCTGTTGACACTGCAAACACTCACAAATGACAGAACTTTGTTCTTGCAGAGTAAAGGGATTCCACGTTAAGCCCCAGTGTGTCATGACATGACGAACCATCAGACTTGGTAAATGGTAAATGGACTGCATTTTTCAGTATACAGTATAACGCTGTCATCTAAAGCACTTTACAATGGTGCTTTTATCGAAAGTGCTATACAATATTCACACACACACACACACACACACACACACACACACACACACACACACACACACACACACACACACACACACACACACACACACACACACACACACACACACATTCGTACTCCAATGGGGTTGAGTATCTTGCCCAAGGACACTTCGACATGCAGACTAGAGGAGCCGGGGATCGAACCACCTTTTATCCAAAGCGATGAGTGGATGGGCCACTCTACCTCCTGAGGGAGCACATATGAAGCTACAGGTGTTGCCCACAAACAGCACTACATTTCTTGGCCTTGCCTGCGCGGCGTCGCACGGCTGCGGGAGCGTGGCGTACAGTCAATAATGGCATTCAACCGCTCAACTCTGAGCGCCCCCTGCTGGTTGGGTACAATTGTTGACTGCACGCCGTGCGCCCCAGAGGCAAGCCAAAGAAATTTCGTGCTAGGTCTTTGCACCGCTGCATCTGCTCTATACTGTAAACTGTGGGTCTGGGCTCGCTAAGGCTTTTCCATACTGCTCAAATCATTCCATAAACTAACAGCAATGTAAGGTGTGAAACCAGGTGCAAAAATAATAGTATGACAACATCAATTGCTGCATTTCTATGAATAATACATAGAGCAATGTGTAACAGAGCGCAGTTGAACGAATTCAGTGTTTCAGGTGCGTACCCGTCTGTGTGTGTGTGTGTGTGTGTGCGCGTGCGCGTGTGTGCGTGCGTGCGTGCGTGCACAATGCACATGCATGTATATTTTGCTGTTGGTGTATTTGTTGACGATTATTATTCAAGCCTCGAGGCTTCCAATTAATGTGTCTTCAAACTGTCACGAGCACTCCTCTTGAGAGATGCACACAAACACACACACACACACACACACACACACACACACACACACACACACACACACACACACAAGGAAGAGGGAATCTACCCAATCACCAAAACTCCACTCCGGGGCCAAACAGTCTGAGCTGGTGTTAGATAAGAGCTGCGTTTTATTTTTTTCCCAAAGACTTTACGCTGGAGCTTAGCTCTTCAAGCGGCACTCTGTGAGAGCGATCCATATTTCAACAGTTTGTCAATATCACATTCATCGCTTGCCAGTACATCATCACTGCACTTCTAAGCGTTAGAGGCTGCTTTTGATATACCGCTTAAAATCAGAGCACTTTTGGAAACTGTCCTGGCTACCCTTGAATGCTGGTGTTTTTCATTGTGCCGTGTCTGATCGAACTCCCAGTCCCGTCTTCAAACCGTCATTC
>NC_139642.1:29366302-29381302 GCF_964638095.1 Poromitra crassiceps
AACGTTGTCTAAAACCAGGTTGACATAGCTAAATTAGGATGATTTCAATTCAATGTTGGGGACATCGCTAGCTAACCACAGCTGTCTGTCAACAGTGAGTAGCTTAGCCTGTGTTTTTGTTCGTCTGCTAATACCAAGACATGGCCAAAATGTATTCATAGTGCAACGCTAGTATTTTCTCATTGTTAGAGTTGTTCAAACTAATTTCAAACGCTTGAATCACTGCTGTATTTTATAGGCAGGCAAACCAAGCTGTATGCCTGAAGCCCAGGCTAGCACCAGTGGGACAAAGAGGAGACAGGGTCGCAGAGAGGAAGGTCGGCTGTAGGACGATAGCAGATCTTGTCGACATCCTGAAGAACCGCATAGCTGATGGAACTGGTCACGTCATCCTGGTGTAGCCCATATTTTAGTTTTGCAAATAAAGTATTTTTTCTGATAAACGAAGTTGTGAAATCAATGTACTGAGAAACATCACATACACTGTCTATTATATAAAGTAGGCTATATATACACAGAAACACAAATACTGGTAGGCACTAGGCTACTGTAGCTAGACACACTCAGCTTTAGGCAAATCTAATGTTACAATGGAGAATAGTGGCCAAGAGACATGGATGAAGTCATATCAACTTTATTGGTGTACAGAAGATTGCAGACAGCAAACATCTAAACATCAAAGATGATAGAACATGTATTATACAGGTTTGCTATAAAAGCACAATTTCTCCATCTCAAATATCATAATGGTGGGTCCACTTGTTTTCTATCTTGTCATCTTCTGGATGACTGGATGACTGGCACCTTGAAAATCAGACAAATGGAAACGTGTTTAGTATTAATTTGAATCATCTATTTTGTAGCTGGTAGATATCAAGGCAGGGTTCCTCCACATTGTCATGAATTAGATACTTTTACCAAACCTTGATTTGTTTGGACGGTGTTACAGCTATTTTCTAATGTAACGTTGCTTAGTGAGATAACAACAAACTGCTAACATTAGCGAAGCTAGCTTTTCTCCATGGCCTTTCTAAGTGTTTACACATTACTATACCGTTCTGCGTCATAGTGACAGCAACTGGACGTAATTATAGACAGAAAATGCATGCGAAATTTGTAATGGGAAGTAACGTTATGTCATTCATGTCAGCTTGTCACCAGAATGTCTGTGTATAAGTTATACACGGACGACAAGCTAATCAAATCCTGCAGGATTTGATTAGCTTGTCGTTCGTACACACTACACTAGCAGTGTAAAGTCATTTGAATAGCCGTGAAAAGCAACAGTTAGCCAAGTGATTACAACATTCACAGAACAAATTCACAATATCGATAACAACTTGTACATTTCGCTATCATGCGTAACGTTACTGAAATGGGACATGCAAACGCGATAACGTTACTTACCACTGTGTACAGGAGAACACGGCAGCTCCGAGTCACTTTGCAGGCCAGATATAGCTGCTCGTAGGGCTCTCCATCTAGTGAAAGCCAGACCGGCAAGGTTGACTCTGGTCTGAGATATTTCTTTTCGGCGGCGATTTGGCTAAAGTATGAAACCGCATATATAAGGTGGATCACGGAATGTAAAAGTCAGGAATGCCCGCATCAGGGTTCCGCCATCTTGGTCTACAAAATTCTGTTTTGGGCTGTGGGCTGGGAGGGGCTCACTAGGTCGGCTTCTCGGGGGAGGGGTTTCTATGTAAACTGATTCGGGATGTTAGAGGGGAAGGACAGAGGGCCATCACAACACAGGGAGGGGGCGTGGCTTAGTTGTAAACACAGAAATAAATCACTATACCTCCTCTATATATACAAGTTATTGGTTTGGGGATATTTAATAGTGCAGAATCTTACACACAGTGCCTTTAATTGTGTTAAAGAAAACAGCTATTGGTGATTTGTTTCTGATTCTGTTGTTTGGCAGTTAGATTTCCCCCTGGATAAACATAGATGATCTACTGTAATGTCACATCAACATATTTTCATTAGATTTGATGAGTTCATTGAGGTTGATAGCAGAACATTTTCAGCCATCTAAAACATCAGCGGTAAGCAAAAGATTTCAAGTGTCAGTCCCTCAAAAGAAAGACCTCGGTTTAACGCCTGGCGCTCGCTCACTCACAGGACAGAGTTCCTGTCTCTGCCCTGGGGCATTGGGAAGATTATTTATGAGATCAGAGGGAAGAGCACCTCCTACTGGTCCTCCAACACCACTTCCAGCCGAAGTCTCCCATATCCATGGAGTATCCTAGGGCAGACCTGCTTATCTTCCCCAGGAAAGCCAGTAATGTAATGCAGGAGCCACTTGTGCTGACTCGCTTAACTTGGTTATTACTCTGACCTTTTTGTGTAAGCAAGCCACCATCACTGTAAAGCTACAGTACAGCCTCCATTACTGTTATCACAGCCAGGTCAGGTCCTCGGCCCCATGACACCCGGCGATATCCTGCCATGTGTCATGCTGTAAATAGCCTTACTGTACGTATGGCACGGGGATTACGCAGAGCTGCTTTAGTGTGAGTGTTCTAGTGTTGAAGGTAGGGCTGCACAATTAATCTTATTTTTATCGTCATCGCAATATGAACATGCACAATAAACACATCGCAAAGACTGCTTGAAATGCAATGAATAACAAAAGTGGTTTTATTTACATGCATCATGCATTCCCACTCAGCATCGGATCATTTTTGTTGTAAATCCAGCGTACACCTTTCCCTTGCAACAGTGTGCTCCTCCGCCCCTCTGCTAAAGCCCAAACACGCTGTGTGTAGTTTCAGCTAGAGTCAGTGTGTATTTCATTTCTTTATTCAGTGTGTTTGGGGTCTATGTTAGCATTATTAAAGCAGAATGACATAGGAACTGTATAGCTAATATGCATACTTTAATATCTGTTTATTTATCGCAAGTCGTATCGTCATCGCTATATTGAACAATGTTATCGCACATTGCAGATTTTCCTCATATCGTGCAGGCCTAGTTGAAGGCTGTCAGAGCGCCTGTCAGAACAACATGCATTGTCATATGGGGGCACGGTGGTGCAGTGGTAGTGCTCTTGCCTCACAGCCAGAAGTCCCTGGGTTTGATTCCTGGGACGCTGTTGACACTGGGGGTATGTCTCCCCATGCCTTCGGTGCCCGGAGCCCAGTTGGGTTATCTTGTGAGGACCTTTGTGTGGAGTTTGCATGTTCTCCCCGTGCTCACCTGGGGTTTCCTCCAAATATAACCCCCCACTATAAACATGCAGAAGATCGTCATCTGACCAGCGGCGGTTGGAAGAAGTTGGTCTACGGGCGCTCCACTGCAGCTGCGCATCGCTCATGGCCTGACCATGGAGGAGGACAAGCCAGGATGGGTCAAACGCGGAAGTCAAATTTGACGGCGCCTCTGCATTGATGTGTGTCTGTGAGTGAGTACTAAAGACCGTCCAATTTATCCGAGTGATATTGTATCTGAAAGCGAAAGCACTCACTCCAAAGAGTTTGAATGGTTTGGGGGGCCGGCCGACAAACCTGGTGGAGAATCTGCCCTCAGGGAGCACGGCCTCTGTCGCCTGAGCAGACTCATTTATAGGGATGGCCGACTCTTGATAAGTAATCATCAAGTATCTGAGAGTTTTATCTGCTGCATTTAATCACAGTCTGAGGCTTTACAACCCACAGCCCACCTCTTCCTCTCCCCGGCCCCTCCCCAAATAAAAAGGACGTCTCATTCTCAAGGAGCGCCTCGTGGCTTATCAGAGGTGATCTGCTGTCTGCGCTTCCCCTCTGGGCTGTAAACTGAATGCATTAGTAATGAATCACTCTGCAGCCGTACCCAAGTGGACAACAATTTGTGTCCATCCCATTCTGCTAACTGGACCTCTGCCAGTGTCCGTATGCAAGACCTCAGGGATCAGTGGAACGGACCAACTCCCAGCAGAAAATAGGGGGGTCCTGCTAGTGTGTTATTATCAGCGGGGCATGAGAGTCTTGGGAGCCATCTTAATATCTGTCAGACATGCAATGCAACCCTGCCCATCAACCTCATTGCAGTTTATAGAGTGGCACAGTAGCTGACAGGTGAACAATGTGTTGTACTTATCCCGCTGCCGATAGTGTCATCTTCCTAAAGCTTCCAGCTCATCCCTGTCATTTTCCCCTCGCCTGATCCCTTTTGAGATACTGACGGTTACGCGCCGACCCAGGAATAAGGAAAAAGGGTGACTGCGGCGCTCTCCTTCTTTGGACCTGTCATACTTCATTCAAATGATGCGTCAGCCGCTCCTAAAGAAGAAGGGGGTTAAAAAATGCAGAGGATGTGAGAGAGAGAGAAAGCATTTATCATCATCCACTTGACACGTGGGAGAGACGGCGAGCGGCGGTGATAAAAGAGAGGTGGAAAGTGATATATGTAGCTGGAGTGTAAACTTTAATAGCCTGACCTCGAATGGGAGCAATTTGCCGATATTTAATTAACTGTAATGTGATCAATCAGAGTGTTAAAGGATGGAGCAGTATCAGTCTGGCACAGTGCCAGCCAGTCTCATCCTATATCTCATTTATTTAGCCTTGAGAGGCTCTGAGGGAAACCGGCAATCAACAAAAGCACCTTGGGTTTGTGTCGAGAGGATCCCATTGTCACCGTACGACAAGAGCTACATATGTTTCCAAGTAAATCATCTTTGTTCAGCCGTCCAGTTTGGTCCGATGCCTGTGTGTCTGTAGACAGACTGATCTGATTTTGTGCATTTTGTGCTTACATTTCCCTCCAATTTCAGATTTTCCATGGTGGATGCCATAGATCAGTGGTTCACAATCTTTTTTGTCTTGTGCACCCCATGAGCTTTTTCCATGCCGTTAGTACCCCCTCACTCATGCATGTCGATTATTCTCCTAAATTTGTTCTATTAAACTCGTATCAAGCTTTTAGTAGACCTCTCTACCACATCTGATTATTAAATGGAAATCATTTGAATGACTCCCCTTTAATACAATTCTGACAGTTTTCAATTGGAAAAAGCAATCAGTTTTACCAAGATGGGACTATGAAATTACTTGGAATATTGTTTTTTATCATTTTGTAAATGAATTGTAATCTCCAATCTTTCCAAGTAACCCTTGCAAACTGTTCAAGTACCCCCAGGGGTACATGTACCCCAGTTTGGGAATCACTGCCATAGATGAATGTGTTTTCATGGCTAAATGAAATTGCCTGCCAAAGACCCTCCAACAGTTCATCCCCAGTAACTCTCCTCCTGCTGCCGGCTCCTGCTGAGTCGTTTTCTTTACTATTTCCCCGTCACGTTTAGTCCTTTATTTGTGCGTTGTTGTTCGGGAATGACTAACGTTCAGCTCTACCTCTCACCTCTCTAGATGGCCGGTGCCTCAACCCTGAAAGTACATGACATCGCTCTGTAGACTCTGGCTTTGTTATTATTGCCCTTTCTCTCTTCAACCTACAGTAACCTCCTACCTGCATGCCATCTGTCCATTTCAATGGGTCCATGTCCACTTTCAGCCATTACAAAGGAGAGGAGGGGCCTTATTCAGGCTTAACCAATATGGAGTTTTGAAGGTAGATACCAACAGATGTTGTGCCATTATTGAATATATGTTTTCTGTGTTATATATATATATATACGGTATATATATACAGTATATATATATATATATACCGGGTATATATATATATATATATACATATATATATATATATATATATATATATATATATATATATATATATATATATATATATATATATATATATGTACCGTCTGGCTTGAGATATATATATATATATATATATATATACACATACATACATATACATATATATTTACAGACATTCAGTGTAAACTACCTGTTTAAACCCAAACTAAGGCTTTTTTGTTTGTTTAAGTGGCTCCTCAAGGCCGGCCCACCTCACCTGATCAGTGATAGGGGAAACTCTGGGACACAATTAGCCTGTTAATGAAAAATTAATTTACAGCACTACATCATTAACTTGATAGACAGAATGTGCAATAGAAATCAAATTCCAGCCCCTAATTGCAGGTTTTAAAGATTGTTTTTATATAAGCTCATGAGAAACCTCCATCATACCGGAAGTGGACGACACTGATTGGTTGATATCTGTAATGAAGGTCCAATATTGACCTGATATATGGGTCTAATCCTACAATATATACCTTTAAAAAGCAATGCACTCAAATTGACCACAAATTGCTTCATAGAGAATAAATAGATGTAAAACTAAAAGCATCTTGTATGCTATGGTTTATTTATATGTGAAATAAAATTAACATTGCAAAATCACAAGGTTACCCGTCATCCCAACAGAGGCGGTCTTGACAGAAGGTTTGGGCCACAGTGGGACCTCTTGAATAAACTTCAGGCAGCTCCTATTTTTCAGATAACATCTTGATGCATTCTCAGATAAAACCTATTTTACAGTCATGCTGCCAAGACCTTTCTTTTCCCCAACCTTCCAAGGTCACTCACACTTTGCCGTGTGTGTGCTATTGTAATTCAAAACAGCTGCTTTGGTTGTTCAACAAAATCTGATAAATAGATAAATTAATAGATAAATTCAAATCCCAAATCCGGCCATTATTCTTTGAGACCTTGGCTGGAAGTCCCAGTGATGCCAACACTGCTGTCTGTCAAAAATATATTCTGTCAATAGAAAGGCACCTAAAACTGTCAGGAAGATAGACAAGGGCCAGGGTAAGTGAAAATGAAGTGCAAATTGATGGCATATATATTATCCTAACCTCCATTTTCTACTTGACCTTTACAACTCACCACCAAAAAATAAGAGCCTCCTCCCTTTCTTCTCAGTTCAGCTCCCCATCTGTCAAGGCAAGCGGGGCGACAGTGAGGTTAAATCACAAATAATATATGAATTGGCTAATAAAAGCTTGGCTGATTCAATTAGGCAGGTAATTGGATTCCTGCATGTGCAATAAAATAAAGCTGGATTGGGTTTAATGAAATTGTCTACTGCTTTAGTTCCTCCGTCCTCCGTCCGTTCCTTCCTCATTGTCAGGGTTGAGAGTGAGAGGGGTGGAGGGCTGCGGTGACAGGCAGAATTAGAGATTGGAAATAACAGGGCGGCAGTACAACAGGCAGGTTCATGTTTCACTGGGTGTTACGTCATGCTCACCCAGATAGAGTGTTGTTTACTGTAGGCGTTGATCCCTCACGTCTATTTATAAGGCTGTGATCACACCTACTGTACGCTTCCTTTTTCTGGAGGATGTTGGAAGCTGTGTGAAGTGAACTTTGAGCTAGCTCTCATGTGAACTTGCACAACAGTGAGTGGCAGCAGTCTCTTGTGGGGCTGGAAGAAAATCTAGTTTTCGGTTCCCACCCCCCGTTTTTATTTTTTGTTTTTGCTCCAAGTGAAATGTTTAATGGTCACTCACAATTCAGTACACCGCTGGTTGGCTTGGTTCCAGGCTTACTGTAAAACTCTTATTATATAAGAAGTTTTCAAAATGAATGCAGAATTCTCTTCCAGAACGGGAGCTGAGAAAAAGTGGGCCGTCACCGTTGAGCTCTATTCAACTTATGTAGAAGAGACCGTCTGGCTTGAGAGACTAACAGGAAGTGTAAATACAACAATACATTGTACAACAATACAATACAATACATTGTATTTACACTTCCTGTGACTCATAAACCTAGTCTGACTCATAATGTGAGGCAAACTAGGTTTGACCAGGTGAGTCAGACTAGTTTGAGCAGGTAAAACAGCCGTCATTTTGAGCAGGAACTCATGATACAATGGGTCAAGTGGGCGGGGCTGCATAATAGGGAAAGTCGAAACACTGGTGCCTTAATTGGGCCTGTGGTTTGTCCACCATTAAAGGATGCTTTACCGTAATCAACCCACTTTGTATCATTAATAATCTCTGTAAGCACATGGGCAGTGATTACCTTCTGTCTCTGTTTTCCTCACGGAGATCTCCCATTTCCTCCTCTGGCAAAGCGCTCCGTTGTGATGCGTTTTTTGTCACAACGCGTCACAACGGAGCTGCAGAAGTTCTGCTGGAGAGGCAGAATCTGCTCTGAGGGCGCCTGTTATTATTTTTTAAGTATGCGCACATCCACGGAGAATCGCATGGAGAGCCTTAACAAGCCTTAATGACTTGCAGCTGGTGTGGGGGCGGAGTTTCTGCAGGCAGCAGCAGGAGCATTTTTCTCCGTGAGGTAAACAGAGAGAGAAGGTAAAACACTGCCCATGTGCTTACATTACCGAGATTATATATGATACAAAGTGGGTTGATTACCGGTAAAGCCATGTTTTAAATTAAACAAGTATGCCAACTGCTGAATCCTAATGCCTTTTGGTGTGGGAGCAGGTATTTTCCTGATTATATTGGCTTTTACCTGGGTCACCAATTAATGACCAAATACTTAATGTTCTAGTTTAAAGCGAAGACACTTTAGCGTAGAGAAAATTGTTGTATTTTCCTGGAGGGATGACTTGACTCGTTTTTAAGTCTTTGTGGTCGTGCTCCTCATACCTGCTGTTCCCCAGCAGACACCACAGATTATAATGAGTTCATCCTAATGCAGCAGTTTTATTTTGTCGACCGGGGCACTTTTAGCCCGGCAACCTCAGTCAACCTTAATGACCTGATAACACACACACACACACACACACACACACACACACACACACACACACACACACACACACACACACACACACACACACACACACACACACACACACACACACACACACACACACACACACACACACACACACACACACACACACACACACACACGCACACACCAACACCACCACAAGTGATTCATGATATATTCCCTGAAGGAGTATGTGTTAATTACAGCGGGTTAATCGATAACGTGCACTAAATGATGGCCCAAAGACATGTGTGTGTGTGTGTGTGTGTGTGTGTGTGTGTGTGTGTGTGCATGCGCGCGCGTTCCTGTGTGTGCCCGTGTACACTCGTCAATGTGTGTGTGAAGCCTCTATGGGATAAGTCATTGCACCTGCATGATGGAGTGTTGTCACCATCAGTTGTGTTTTACAGGTGTTAAGTCTATCCTATTCCACCTTGTGAATAGTCTGACTCAACAGAAGCAGGCTGTGGGTATACATAGTCAGGGTATACTGTAGGCTCTGCCATTGACTCCGACCATTTCAGTCTGAGCGGAAGGGAAATCCCTTTCCGCTCCCTGCGTGCGTGTTACCGCTCTCAAAATGCCTCCGCCACTGTGAAACAACAACAACGCTAGCTAGCAAGCTAGCAACCTACATGCGGAAAATGGCAAGTTTTGACGAAGATTTGGATTGTGCAATAAAAGCAGGCCTGCTTGGTACTTTCAGTGCATGGTTGTAAAGATAACAGAGCCTTTTCTCTCTCTCGATATACCAGAATGAGAGTGAGTTGAGCCAGACTCTCTCCTGCGCTGGTACAGTGTGAAAGTGTGGAGATAGTCTGGCAAGCGAGACTAAGGGCTTTTGCACACCAAATCCGTGTTTTTGTTCCAAAATTGTCTCACGTTTAAAAATAACCACGACCTCATGTTGTGTCATCGCGCTTACACACTGACTCTGAAACCTTTGTCCGTCATTAAAGTTTTCAGAACAGTTTTGATTTTCTGCGTTTTTGGCATCAGTCAAAAGCCTTTAGCGAGCTGTTTGAGCCATGTGTGTCTGTGTTTGGGGGAGAGAGCCAGAGGAGCGGGCTCCAGTCTGAGCGGAGAGGCAGCCAGAGAGACACCGGTGCTCGCTCCACTCACTCCACTCACTCACCCCTCCCCCCCCCGGGGAACCACGGCTCACCACAGCCGGCTTGGCGAGGTGAAGGTGAGTACGGAGCCGCTGTCCAGTGTGATGGTTACTATTCCCCGACCTGCTGCCAGCTGCCTTCTCCAGTCCACATCACCACTGCTGCAGATCAGCCACTACTGCCTGTCACCTGTCATGTTGTAATGTGGATGCAGGAGAGGATGAATATTTGTCTTGCATTGCGACTAGAACGCCAAACATAATAATAAAATGCATCGGACTGAATGTGCAAGGTGTTTTTACGGATTAAAAATAATAATAATAAAAAATTAAAAAACAGACCGTGACCTTAACTCTGGAATTTATTTTTCAGGCTTGGGGAAGAGCAGTCAGTGGGGAAACTTCATATCACAGATGGTATCAGTCTGAGTGTGTGTGTGCGTGTGTGTGTGTGTGTGTGTGTGTGTGTGTGTGTGTGTGTGTCTGTGTGTGTGTGTGTGTGTGTGTGTCCCCCTTTCCACCATTCAACCCACTGAAACTAAGGCTTTCATAACTTCACAGCCACATCCATTGTATCAGATTGAGCCTATACAAGACGTACTGTCATTCACTCACATTTCATCAAGAAAGGCCTCTGTGATGTTAAGGTGTACATTTTTGAGATGAGGCCTTTCTGATTCGTAGGAATGTCCAACATATTATGTCAATTACAGAATTAGGAGGAATATTGTGGAACGAGGCATTACTTAGTTTAACAAAGTTACGGAGCTGGAAGAATCGGAATAGATGAGATATTGGAGCGTTACATTTTTCACATGCAGTAGTTCACTGATAAGGCAGCTGGATTTGCGTGAGACAGGAGATCGCGATCACATGACAAATCCATTTTGCCACACTCCAATCTATTGGTTTGAATCCGAACCACCGGTGGTTCGCACCAATCAGTGTCCTATGAGGCAGCTATGGGCGGGCTTTAGGTGTGATGCCATGCAAGTAGCGAGACTATGATAGACATGATAGGCAGATGGTTCGTCCAATCACCTGCCAGGTATTTTTTGAAAGTGCGTGCCCTTTAATTGAAATGGTTTCCCCTGCAACTCGTTCACAGATGTTATGTGAAAACAAACCATCTAGCAGTGTCAGGTTAGGGGGTCCTGCCTTTCCATACAAAAGAGCAAATTTCTTTGTTTATTGTACAAAAGGATTTTGGTCAAAAGATATAGAAAAGTGTGGAAGCACATTGCAATTTACCTTTTCTGCTTTTAACGCAGATTGGAAAATTCACCAGTGTGCACCATAGCTGATACGGATGGAGGAGCGCATGAATGAGGCATGGGAGGAGAGCACGCGCGGGCACGGTGGTTCGCCTGGGGAGGGCTGTTAAAGCACTAATAACACTGTGAGCAGTTTTGATCATTTTGGGGATGAAAAGCATAATTTAACTGCAAACAAATTTACCCAAGGCTCCATAGTAATTAGAATGAACAGCTGTCATTATAGAAGACAGAGAGAAGACGGCAAAGAACCACAATAACAACAAAAAGAAAGTTAATGTAAACAGATTAATGGAGTCTTATCAGAAGAGTCCGCGCTCATTTGGAAATTCTAATTCTAATTTCAAAGTGTTGGGTGTATTATCACTAAATGATGTTTCAATCAACATTTGACTATTTGCATATATCCACAATTTATCAAGCCACGCACAAGAAGTGGGGGAGTTGGGAGTTTAGGAGAAAGTTGGAGTCATGGAAAGTTGGATGCTCTATCAGATTAAAAATCCATTACATTATTACATTATGTCATTTAGCAGACGCTTTTGTCCAAAGCGACTTACAATATCGCATTTTGGCAACGTACAGAAAACAACTATGCAACATAATCAATGACAGCTAAGGGAGGAGAAGAGTCGTGATCGGGACGAGTGACTTTTGAGCCCACGGTGGAGGGGCGAGGCGATCTGGACGGGTGGAGGAGCGAAGGGAGCAATGGGAGGTTTAGAACCTGACCATATATTGCAGATACGGAGGGGCTGTCAGGAGCAATGCCTGTAGGCCAGTACCAGTGTCTTGAATTTGATGCGTGCCAAGATGAGAAGCCAGTGAAGGTCACAGAAGAGGGGAGTGACATGAGAGAATTTAGGTTGGTTGAACACCAGACGGGCTGCAGCGTTCTGAATGAGCTGTAGTGGTCGGATGGCTGTAGCCGGTAGCCCAGCCAGAAGAACATTGCAGTAGTCCAGGCGGGAGATGATAAGTGACCAAGAGTTGTGTCGCTTCTCTCATGAGAAACGGACGGATTTTGCGGATGCTGTACATGGAGAACCTACAGGAGCGTGCTGTCGCAGGCCGAGTTGGACAGATGATTGTCTAGGATCACCCCGAGGTTCTTAGCTGTTTGAGAGGGTAACACAGTAGTGTTGTCAGTGGAGATGGAGAGGTCAGTGAGAGGGCAGTCTTTCCCCGGGAGGAAGAGTAGCTGTGTCTTACCAAGATTCAGCTTGAGGTGGTTGGCAGACATCCATCTCTTGACCCTGGCCTTGGCTCAGTGCCGCTGCACTCGCAAACTTTTGACAATTTGTTTGAGGAGGAGGTGCATCAGACCTTAGTGAGAGAAAAGAGAGGTAAAGAAAGTGCAGAGCAGGAAGTCTCAACCGGCAAGATGTTTCAGAGCGTGCTGTCCCTTATGCTCTGGAGGGAGTGTGTGTACTGTACTGTACTGTACTGTACTGTACTGTACTGTACTGTAGTGTCCACAGGACAATTCTTTTTCAGGTTGGAGTGCTTTGGATGCATGTCCAGATCGCTTCCAGCACACACAGACATACAGTGCACGCGGAGCGCTTATTTGTTGCTGTTGGAAAAAAGTGACATTGACGAGCAGCGCTCTCCTCCAAAAGTTTAACTTTTTTTCTGCTTGGGGCGCCCAGGGCGCTCTGCCCAAGGGCACGTGCCATCGAGGGCGCTGAGCACCGGGTGCGGTGCTGGGAAGAAGAGTCGAACCTGGGTTGGCCACAGTGGTACGCGCTCTACCAGGTGAGCCACCGGGATGCCCCAGGCTTCTGTACTGTTTACGCTCAGATGTGGGCCACACACACATTTTAGAGATTTTCAAGCAGGCCCTGAGTCAGAAAAGGTTGGGAACCGCTGGAAAGCATGAAGTGTGTGTTGGGAATACGCTCCTTGTATACAAATGCTGCCTTGTTTGTTGATCCGGTTTCCTCTCTGGGTATTCTGGAATTCCTTGGTGTTGCCATGTGTAATATCGGCAGCCGCTTTCATATAGTTTTAGGCCGTTTTTGACCGTGGAGTCCCTGCTGAACTCCATTAAATTGCATTCTCCACAGAGAGACGAGAGGGGACATATTAGGGACGATCCAAGTACTCGGATGAAACGAGTATCCGGTACAGATAATGTACTTTTTACGAGCACGACTATCATCAGAGTCAAGTGTCATGTGTCAATAATATCCGTACTCGTCATTAGGGCTGGGTATCATTTAAAAAATGACAATACCAGTCCCCTTAAAGTGATACCGATACAACTTGATACAACATGAACAGTACTTCATTCGATACATTAGTCATACTTTGAACATTTTGGTGGCATCTCGGCATGTTGAATTGCCAATAACAATCACCACAAACAAACCAAATGTAAGCCACACCCACTTTCAGTCTAAGCCCCACCCACTTTTGATTTAAGCCACGCCCCCTCTGAGTACAGCTTCAGATCATTTGTTGGCTAAACACATACAGATAATGGTGTACTACTCGCTCATCCCTAGAAAATAATGGGCACGTGTGTGCATGCATGTTCAAGGAGATATGTATGCTGTTACTCCAAAAAAGATGTTTACTGCGCATGAGGAGGTAAAAAAAAAAAATCTATGATTTATAACTGACGTGCACCGGGGGAGGAAAAAAGGTGAACAATGCGTTTGGCTGTCAGGTATTAGGTAAGCCTTTGTGTGTAAGTGAAAGAGAGAGCGCGGGGGCAGTGTCAAAGACAGAGTGAGGAGCTGTGATCTCCAACCGGTCTCTCATCATTCATAATGATACATTTTGATGACCACATCTCTTCTTGTCATTTGAAGCATCTCCGCCTGTGTCAGACCTTTAGACAGCAGGATGGGAAATCGGGGTCTTAGATCGAGATATTGTATTAGCTGCCAAAGTGGTTAAGATGTCTATTTGATTTGCACTGCTCCTCTCATTGACTCTGTTTGATTTGTGATGTCACTTTTCCTCTGGAAGAAATTGATAGTAATTTCACAGTTTGCGCTCGCTGTCTGGTCTCCGTTTGTCTTTGTCTGTCTCTTTCTCCCTCTCTCTCCCTCTGTCTGGTCTCTCCCTTTGTCTTTGTCTCTCTCTTTCTCCCTCCCTCTCCCTCCTTCTGGTCTCTCCTTTTGTCTCTCTCTCTCTCTCCCTCTGGCTGGTCTCTCCCTTTCTCTCTCTCTCTCTTGCTGTGAAATATGACAAGCCTTATGGACTCCTCTCATGCACACTCAGGGATTCATGTGCGCCCTCAAGGCAGGATTGCAGTGAACGACGCAAATGAATTGGTTCCAATACAAATGAACCCATGATAGTAATCCCATGCTAAGTGGCTGATAGTTCATTTCATATTGATGAATGAATTGCCTCAGCCGGTGCTCAGAACGATGGTTTCCAATTATAGCGACAGCTAATTCCAGACACATTGATTGGCTGGCAGAGTGATCCTGTGGGGATCCTATTGAATCAGTTGAGCTGTTTCAGGAGAAAAGACTGAGGCCTCCGTGAGTTAACATTGTTTTTCAAGAACAGCGCAGCGCGATCATGCCACAGTTCCAAAAGCATTTATCACTATTAGTCTGTACAAGTCTCATGCATCATCATGAGGTTTTGGAACTGTGAGGAAGAAAGTGCTTCTTCCCAGCTTCTTCCCAACTGCCATCGGCCTCATCAAGGCCCAAAAGTCCCTGCTACCAAGGACCCTACCAACGCCCTCCCCCCCACACACACACACACTCACACACACACACACACACACACACACACACACACACACACACACACACACACACACACACACACACACACACACACACACACACACACACACACACACACACACACACACACACACACACACTGCTACAGCTGAATCCCCCCCACTGACATGAGCAACCCCCCCATCAAACATCACTTTACAGCTACAGCAGCTGGACTACACTCATTACATTAAAGTATTATAGCTGCTTCT
>NC_139642.1:29386302-29441302 GCF_964638095.1 Poromitra crassiceps
ATCCACTTGCATGGGGATCCCGGCAGCTGTTAAACCCAGTGGAATTTTTTCCGGGTGTCACTCAAAGTATAAAACGACTCTTTTAATTATCAAATATTTTTTTATGGGGTCATTTTTTCTTCAGAAGCCACTAAGAGCCGTATACGGGTGTATTTCCTTCTTATAATACAATCCATGGGTGGGAGGGGTGGGAGACGTCATCGAATACGTCATGGCACACATGCGCACTTCGCCTTGGGCCGCATGGTCAGGAAGTAAAACCCGGAAGAAAAACCCCCCATGATGGCTTCATGCGCCAGTGAGCAGCGTCCGTCCGAATGCATGGGTGGGCGTGACTCGTCCCCTATCCAGTTCTTTTAACGGTACATAACGGTACATAACAACAACATGCATATTAGGCTTTATATAAGTCTATAGATCAAATTAACAATTCATTAAACAATCGAATAAAAATCAAATATTAAAATAATAAAGGGTTAGGGTTAGGCACTGGAAATCGAATTGGATTATTGAGGAAGATTGACAGCCCTACTTCTCTGTGTATCTGTCTGCTTGTCACTGCATATCTCATAGGGATTATTCTTGTTTCTACGAGCTTGGCCTTGTCGTGTGTGCCGGGTCGAGGCACACACTGGGATACTCAGTGTCGCTCCTCACTGACATGCTGACACTTAGTGCACCGCCGCTGTCTTTGTGCTGCTCTCATCACCGTGACAGCAGACTTACAGATCTCCAAAGGTCCCAGAGCCGTATCAATCTGCTCGGCCAGCTCGCAGTGGCTGACACACACACACGCACACACGCACACGCACACACGCACACACGCACGCGCACACACACACACGCACACACACACACACACACACACACACACACACACACACACACACACACACACACACACACACACACACACACACTTCTAGAGAGACGCTGTGTAGAGTGTGTTGAGCATGACTGACATATACATTACATAGACATACACAAAAGCACACACACACTTTGAAGTGGATACTGGAGGGCAAGAAATCCAAACCTCAATTTGGCGGGTGAGATAATACCCTCGGAGGAAAATGAAATCTGAGAGTGGCATTTGTGTTTTGACTGGCCCTTGACTCACATCACTATTATGATGTTATCTCCTCCTGAAATGATCCAGGACTCTTGCAGAAGACAGATTTCAAAGCCTGTAAACATGGTAAACATGTCTGGCGTGAAGATGCATTATTGACATGCATGGTCCATTTCTCATTATCTTTTGCAAAATTGATCAGCCATCAAAAGAACATGATGCAGTGAACACTTCACCCACAGTACAGTACAGTATAGTGAACACTTCACCCACAGTACAGTACAGTACAGTGAACACTTCACCCACAGTACAGTACACTACAGTGAACACTTCACCCACAGTACAGTACACTACAGTGAACACTTCACCCACAGTACAGTACAGTGCACACTTCACCCACAGTACAGTACAGTACAGTGAACACTTCACCCACAGTACAGTACAGTACAGTGAACACTTCACCCACAGTACCGTACAGTGAACACTTCACCCACAGTACAGTACAGTACAGTGAACACTTCACCCACAGTACAGTACAGTACAGTACAGTGAACACTTCACCCACAGTACTGTACAGTACAGTGAACACTTCACCCACAGTACAGTACAGTACAGTGAACACTTCACCCACAGTACCGTACAGTACAGTACAGTACAGTACAGTGAACACTTCACCCACAGTACAGTACAGTACAGTGAACACTTCACCCACAGTACAGTACAGTACAGTACAGTACAGTACAGTACAGTGAACACTTCACCGACATCACCGGCAATTTCAGGCCGGAGGCAAGGAATGATGCATTATTTATCCCCTCTCAACATGTTGTCTGTTGTTGTCATGCATAGTTTATAGATACTCATGACTGACTAATGAATCAGTGTTCAAACTGTAATTAATAATAATTAAGTATGAAGTACTCTTCTTTAATTATGGAATGTTTTCTATATCTATATTTCTCAGACAAAATCACCACTTGAGAGTATTTCTGCACTTTAATTTCCTTTCAGTATCCCCTTTGAGTAAGTTTAAACTTTCAGTGATTATTGTGGCAACATTTCAAAGCAAATTACCTACTTTTTACACCACCGCATTCATCTCACACCTGCAGTTGCTATGCTATATTTTTTTCATTTATTTATTTATTTGTTTGTTTATGTTTTTGTTTATTTATTTATTTACTACTATTCTTTTTTTGAGGCTGTGCCAGCCACCTAGGGAAGCTTTAACTACGGCTGTTTCCAGAAGAGCTGACAGCATCTATTCTGTAGTTAATGTGGTGTACTGAGGGGCTGCAGTAAAGATAATGTAAGGGGTGTAAAAATGCTAAAGCTAATTAGCTCGCTGGCAGCGAGCCACCAGGTGTACGGAGCCGGCTGAGACGGAGGACAGACAGGCAGAGTGATGATGGAGCTTCTGAAATGGGGAATAGCATAACGAGCTGTGGCCAGAATGGAAAGACTCTGGAGAAGGTAAAAAGTGCCAACTCAAGTATCAGAAGAGTGTAGTAAACTAAATAAATGTGCATATTGTACTTCAAAAATATTGATTAACCTCTAAGGAGAAACGCCAAGCCTTGCTGCCTGGCTATTTTAATAACAGCTGCCCCGTGCCCCATGACATCCTCTAACACAACCAATCTCTCTCTGGCAACGCCTTAGCAGCTTCACTGTCAGAGGTTATGAAAGAATGATGAGCGGTTAATGGAAATAAATTCACATTAAAACCTCTTGCTCCTAATCAGCCTGCATTTACCTGTGTACCTACAGCAGTGCAGCTGCTTGTTAGGTTGAAGGCCAGAAATAATAGTCCTGGCTGAAAGCTTCTCTATCTATCTAGCTATCTCTATCCTAGCCTATACAGATGTCCCCCTCCTCTCACCACAAGAGGAGCGTCATCTTGCAATGGAGTCATACGCCAAAGTAGTTTCCACGCCATTTATATACTCTATATATACTGTATATATGAAGGATATATGTATATGAAGGGACAAACTAAAAAAGTACATCTTATGATCTACAGCAGTGGATGGTAACCCTGGCCCCAAGCAAATATATTGAACTAGCACAGAAAGCGAGGTCTCGACATGGCTGGCTTTTTTTCTGTCTTTCTCTAAAAGCTGTCAAAAGCACTTTGTACCTGCTGAGCCACTGTTTTCCTAAGGAGAGAGCGGTGAGGCATTTGCCACTGACCTTTCAAAGGACGTCCAATCAGATTATACCTTTGTCTGCCGTACAAGGGCTGGAAGATGGAGGAAAGTTAACATTGTACAACATTAAAATGCTTCTTTTTGCTCCAATTTCAAATACATGTTGGATTTTGAGACGATCAATTTGTATGTCCTGCCTTCCTGACAGGAATTATTCCATGATGACGCATCAGCAAGCCTCCCTGTGGCCTGCGCCTTATAGCCAGCAAGGAGCAGAGCTGCTTGTTGGTCCTCATTCCACTGCTAAGGGACACAGAAGTAATTGGGTTATTTTGTAGGAAGGAGCTTTTATGGTGCTTCTGATAATGGGTGCACAGTGCGGACAATGGCCCAGTCATTTTGCCAATCAGAGTCGAGTTGGTTTTTCATTCAGAACCTGCAGTATTTTGGGTCGGCTGGGCTTCCACTTGCTGAGTTCATTTGCGATAATTGTTGCACTAAGGGAGCAAAATTGCTCCCACGAAGCTGTACTATAAGTATATGAATACAATGGCTCACTGAAGGAGAATGTTATTGAAAAATGCCATCTTTGTCAGTGCCTATATACACTGAAACAACAAACTACAGTAACAGGATGGGATGCACCATGTCACCACATGTCAAGTGATTCACTCATTGGGAAATTATTATTCTCATTGAGAAGTGTTGTCACGCTGTAAAGAAAATCCACAAGACCTTGGTAGTACCATTTTATTTTGCTGTTCTACCACAAAGAGACTATAGAGTATAGGAGCTATATGGAAAGCGGCCAGAAGAGAATAGCTTAGAAAATCCAATTCCAAGCCTAATGTGTTACTACTAGCCATCCTGTCAATGCCACACATTATGATGTGTGGGTACTTAACTGATTATTTCTCTCCTTCAGTTAGACAAACTGTGTGCCTGCTTGTAAAAATCCTATATGCCAACTAAGCACTTGTCCAGACTTAAAGTTGCCAAGTCCTCCTGGTCTACAAGACTAATCAGCTTTCTTGTAGAGTGGAGCACTTACATGAGATCAAGAGAAAGCTTTTTCATCACAAACCGGTACAAGGAGGAAAAAGTCCTCTTTGTGTTGCCAACTTGAATCACCTTTCACTCAGTGTTGTGCCAGCACCCTCTGCACCTGTGCTTTGAATAGTTAGAGATGATAATCTGAGGAAGAGGGAGGCTGACGTCCAGGACACATGGGTATTCAACGATCCCGCTCTGTTCTGCTGCCAAGGATGAGAGGAGAGACAGCAGAGACAGAGAGGGAGAGAGTGATGGAGATGAGAGGAGAGGCAGCAGAGACAGAGAGGAAGAGAGTGGTGGAGATGAGAGGAGAGACAGCAGAGACAGGGAGGGAGAGAGAGAGTGGTGGAGATGAGAGGAGAGGCAGCAGAGACAGGGAGGGAGAGAGTGATGGAGATGAGAGGAGAGACAGCAGAGACAGGGAGGGAGAGAGAGAGTGGTGGAGATGAGAGGAGAGGCAGTAGAGACAGAGAGGGAGAGAGAGAGTGGTGGAGATGAGAGGAGAGGCAGCAGAGACAGGGAGGGAGAGAGTGGTGGAGATGAGAGGAGAGACAGCAGAGACAGGGAGGGAGAGAGAGAGTGGTGGAGATGAGAGGAGAGGCAGTAGAGACAGAGAGGGAGAGAGAGAGTGGTGGAGATGAAAGGAGAGGCAGCAGAGACAGGGAGGGAGAGAGTGGTGGAGATGAGAGGAGAGGCAGCAGAGACATGGAGGGAGAGAGAGTGGTGGAGATGAGAGGAGAGACAACAGAGACAGGGAGGGAGAGAGTGGTGGAGATGAGAGGAGAGACAGCAGAGACAGGGAGGGAGAGAGAGAGTGGTGGAGATGAGAGGAGAGGCAGTAGAGACAGAGAGGGAGAGAGAGAGTGGTGGAGATGAGAGGAGAGGCAGCAGAGACAGGGAGGGAGAGAGTGGTGGAGATGAGAGGAGAGACAGCAGAGACAGAGAGGGAGAGAGTGGTGGAGATGAGAGGAGAGGCAGCAGAGACATGGAGGGAGAGAGAGTGGTGGAGATGAGAGGAGAGACAACAGAGACAGGGAGGGAGAGAGTGGTGGAGATGAGAGGAGAGGCAGCAGAGACAGAGAGGGAGAGAGAGTGGTGGAGATGAGAGGAGAGACAACAGAGACAGGGAGGGAGAGAGTGGTGGAGATGAAAGGAGAGGCAGCAGAGACAGGGAGGGAGAGAGTGATGGAGATGAAAGGAGAGGCAGCAGAGACAGGGAGGGAGAGAGTGATGGAGATGAGAGGAGAGGCAGCAGAGACAGGGAGGGAGAGAGTGGTGGAGATGAGAGGAGAGGCAGCAGATACAGGGAGGGAGAGAGAGTGGTGGAGATGAGAGGAGAGGCAGCAGAGACAGGGAGGGAGAGAGAGTGGTGGAGATGAGAGGAGAGGCAGCAGAGACAGGGAGGGAGAGAGTGATGGAGATGAAAGGAGAGGCAGCAGAGACAGAGAGGGAGAGAGTGGTGGAGATGAGAGGAGAGGCAGCAGATACAGGGAGGGAGAGAGAGTGGTGGAGATGAGAGGAGAGGCAGCAGAAGTCGTGTTTCCATTACTCTCAGAAATGCGCAAAATCTATATATCGCAATAGAAAGTGGGTAATGGAAACACGTGAATTTCGAAAAACCTCCCAAATATCGCAAAAAGTTTTTTCGCTCTCATGAGGTGGTTTTTCAGACGTGTCGATATAGAAGTTTATCGCAAAAGTGTAATGGAAACACATTTTTCGCATTTGCACGTCATGTGACCCATATTATCCCTTGGAAAAGGAGCGGAAAATAAGTTTGGTAAGTAAGGTTCGATAGCCGTGTCAAAACCTCCGCAGCAAGTGGAAAACTTTGAAGCAACGCTACCTAGCAGAAAGACGAGTGTTATGCAAAAGCGTAGCCGGGCAAATTAGATAATGTTTAATGGCAGAAATCGGTCCATGGTGACAGCAGGCTGCCTGTGTGCGCGCATTTGGCACAGCGGCGAGATGAGAGGATGAAAAGCACACACTGGTGCGGTGGTGCTGTCTGAAGTGAATACAGTGACTGTGAGTAGGCTAATACATTGCACACGTTTCAGGTGCAATTATAGAACCAAATCAGCCTTTTCCCCCCTCCATCTCTAAATCGGACCAGTTGTAGGCTATTAGGCTACCTTTTTTCCTCTGCCTGTCGCGCTGACTGCATTCACGCAGCCAGCAACATTTTGCGACTCATTTTCTTTTGAATTGATAATCAGGCTCGTTTATATGCATTGTAACTTCATGTTGGGATTTGCATTGACCATTGGTTGGATTTGAGCATGCAGGGGACGGGATATGGGGCAGAAGATCCCCGTGCGTAATCACTGTGGCAGCTGCTGCAACGGGGAATCACTCAAACGCAACTTCAATGGAAACGCCTACAAGTCGCAATTGTACATTGTCGAAGTTGTAGAAATATCGCAATTCTTTTGCGAAAAACTGTAATGGAAACACAGCTAGAGACAGGGAGGGAGAGAGTGATGGAGATGAGAGGAGGGAGAGAGTGGTGGAGATGAGAGGAGAGACAGCAGAGACAGGGAGGGAGAGAGAGTGGTGGAGATGAGAGGAGAGGCAGCAGAGACAGGGAGGGAGAGAGTGATGGAGATGAGAGGAGGGAGAGAGTGGTGGAGATGAGAGGAGAGGCAGCAGGTGGCCGAGTTCCACGTCGACCCAAACATGAAGCAACAATATATTATGGCACAGGTGAAATTTCAATGGTGAAACTTCATGTTAAAATAGCTTTGGAAAGAGATAGCAGAAAGATACTGAGGTCCTGATTTCCCCAAAATTATGCAGGTAGCAGCTATCGACGACTAGGGACGGCATCTCAACTTTCACTTTGATGCTACTGTAGCCTATATTTACAGTACACTGGTTTTGAAGGTTAGTGCAGGCCATATTGACATATTCAATGTCCAAATGTTTCGTGTGACTGTCTGTCAGGATGAGTTACAGAGCTAATTTACTGCATCGCCGAAATTACAGCGCATGATATGATGCACAGTTCTCCATTACAGAGCGACTATGTTGTACCTTGCGGTGCTGCAATGGCTGACATCCCTACCGGGTCAGGGATGAGTCCAGCACGCAGCCTGCTGACAATCCGCTGAAACCCACGCTCTGATGGAGGAAGAGCTGTCTCGGATCCGGAGCTAACGTTTGAATGGCATGACGCCACACTGGAGAGTAGAGAGGCAAGAGACACACAAGCGCACAAGCGTGGGCACACACACACACACACACACACACACACACACACACACACACACACACACACACACACACACACACACACACACACACACACACATCTACATATCTATTCAGGAAAGGAGACAGGTGTAGGAACAGCAAGAGGCCAAATCATCCTCGCTGTTATCAATGAATTCTAGCTTCCTCCTTCCTTTCTGTTTCTCTCTCTCTCTTCTCACTCTCTCTCTCTTACACCAAGCCCCAATCGTGGAAGGACCCAAATCTGCAGTTCCTCAAATGGCCAATTGGGTTTAAAATTTTGTTTTGGCCAGCCACAGCTATTTTTACGTGGGATTGGGCTGAAACTTTCAGGAAGTGTAAAGAGCACCCGTGCAGGTGACCTGACAGATTTTCTTAATGAGGTGATTGCCCTAATTACCTAATGATGATGATGTGATGTCATCAGTGATGATGTCATCAGTGATGTCATCTTTCCTGGCTGAGGCTATAACTTCAGTGATGATGTTATGTCATCAGTGATGTCATCTGTGATGATGTCATCAGTGAGCTCATCCTTTCTGGGTGAGACTATTGAAGATCATGCGACGCGCAGCGGGCGAGCTACAGGGTGGGCGAGGCCGCGCAGTGGGTGAGCCTAGGAATCGAGCGGGCGTAGCGCACTAGTATTATTATTAGTTAGTATATAAAAGGGAGTAAGTGGGCTCTGTTTGTTTCAATTTGTGTCCCACTGATGATGTTACCATGTCTATGACATCATCAGTGATGTCACTGATGATGTCACTCAAGCACTCGATGATGCGAAGTTGAGCAATTGTACGCTGCGCATGCCAATAGAGCAGGCGAGGCCGAAGTTGAGCAATTGTGCGCTGAGTGACCTCACTCGAGCACTCCATGATGTGATCAGGGATGGTCACTCCAGCAATTGTGATGTCATCAGTGATGCGAAGTTGAGCAAATGTGCGCTGCACATGCCAATAGAGCAGGCGAGGCCACGCAGCGGCTGAGCTGCGTATGTGAGCCCGCGCAGCCAAACTCGAGGCTTCAAAACGGGAGTCGACAAATCAATGGTTGACGTTATGCAGGCTACGTCCATATTTTTATAGTCTCTTTTACACGCACACACACACACACACACACACACACACACACACCTACACACACACACACACACACACACACACACACACACACACACACACACACAGGTCCCTGGCCCAATTTGAACAGTATCAATGAGTGATGGTGGCCCACTGGTGCCAAAAGACCTGGGTGGAAAAAGTGGAATCATTTTTCACGACTTGCCCCTGTGCAACCCAAACTTCTCTCCAATGAGAGTCCAGAGAACATTTTACCTCTAAGCATTTTAGTTTGCTTTTCATGGTGTGTATGTGGGAACTGGAACTGGAACACGTGTGACCCTACTGATGCTTTCACTTTTGTTAGTTTATTCTCAAAAACTTCTGAACTGATTTCCATAAAATTTGGAAAAAACAGATCGGCGTTAGACCAAACAAAAATGGATTAGATTTGGGTGGTCATCTGGGATTATTGTTTTTTTTTTTAACCATAACTATGAAACTAAGATAGAGATAGAAAGTTGATTTAAATCCATTGCAGGATCAAAAAGTGCTTTTTGGTTTCACAAAAGGCTGAACATCCTGAAGGCTGAGAACTCTCAAAGCACATCCGTCTCACTGCTTTGTCTGACTGTCTTCTCCTTCTGCACCTCTCCTAGTCCCTCTCCTAATCTTTCATGACCGCCCTCCAGGGACATCCTACAGACACGGAAACAAGTATTTTCTTTGCAGCTATTCTCAGACACCCACCCATGTCACTGTATTAGTCCACTCCTCTTTCCTCTGTTCCATCCCTAGTTTTCATTCCCCCCCAAAAAAGGTAAACAATGCCGGCAACAGCTACCGAGGCTGTCGTCGTTCATTCTGCACCAACTGCTCGACAGTGGGCTCATCCATCCATGCTCTCACTGCGCCATCATCCTACAGTACAGCTCCATCATCCTACTGCACTCATTACCACAGTCTCACTATACAGTACAGGCTCCTGCCATGCAGTCACTGCAGCTGTGTGTGTGCGCACATGTGCGTGTGTGTGTGTGTGTGTGTGTGTGTGTGTGTGTGTGTGTGTGTGTGTGTGTGTGTGTGTGTGCGTGTGTGTGTGTGTGTGTGTATGTATGTGTGTGTGTGTGTGTGTGTGTCTGGGTGTGTGTGCATGCGTGCGTGTGTGTGTGTGTGTGTGTGTGTGTGCGTGTGTGTGTGTGTGTGTGTGTGTAAACCGTGGGGTGATTTACGATTATAATAATTTACATATAAATTAGGGATATTGGTGGCCAATAGTGGCAGCATCAACATCTTGTTTATGTGATTTTCCTAAATAGAAGATGTGCATACATTTTGTGTTTTTATGGGCGAGTGGGATATGATGTCCCCTCTTTCTCTCTCTTGAGTGCATGAAAAGCACTGTAAATAATTTTCCATTAAGAAAAAAACCTAACTTAGCGTCTGTTTTTGTTCTTGTTTGTTACTGTACAGACAATGAATGTACCGGACAAAGCCTTAAGTCTTGACTTTGGCCGCGGCCCAGCTTGTGTTGAATCATGAGCAGACTAAGTCAGTCTGAGCCAAGCCGTATCCATTGTGTGGGTTCTGTTGTGTTGGAGCTGAGCCTGCAGCACTCAGCAGCACTGATGGCGAACAGCTGGGCCGGGCGGCGTGCGTTGAGATGATCGATAGCTTAATGGCATGCGTTCAACCTGTATTTGGGCAGCGTGGCACTGCAGAATGTGGAGAGAGGATCATTACTTCCTCATGGGGATCTGGAGTTGGGGTTTTTAATTGTCTGCTGGTTTCTGTGGAGGGGCACGAGGTAATGTCTTCCAGTAAGCATGGCAGAGATTGTATTTAGCGCAGTCAAATCAGTGATCCCAGTGGGGTCTTTCCGCATCAGTGGCCATGGCTAACATGCAGAGTAAATTTGGCCGTTCTCTGGCTAAGGTCTTATTAAGAGTATGCCTGTTTGAATATGTACTGTATGATGGTACTGTATGCAAAAGCTCTTTGAGACTTGACTGTGATAAAGGGCTATACTAGACTAGCCCTAACAGAATATTCTCATTTACCTGTCCCGTCCACAGATAGAGCAGTCCATCAATGCAGGGGAAAGAAACGAGGATCCCATCAGTAATAATAATAGTGAGTAGGTCTACTGCTCACCGCCGTGCTTCTTCTTGACATCAAATTGCCCATAAACTCTACGTGAATTTGCAAAGATGACGAAAATGTGACGTGAAAGGACTAAGATGTTTCCATGCCATAGTACTGTAACCCATTTATTGTGGGAGTAAACCAGGTATCTTTACCATAATCAGAGAATAACCTGAACCAGGTTCTCCTAACCAACTTATGATGTTTACATGCGTTAGAACACTGGAGTCGCTAGGTGTTATAGAATGGAATTTACCACTCCTCATCCACCTCATTTTTACAGGTCTCAGAGAGGAGAATCAGACCAATCTTTTTTTTTTTTTTACAGTAGGTCTATGAGACAGGAAAAGAGGGAGAGAGCTGCCTATCTCAATTGTCTTTTTGGGGCTGCGGTCCTTGAGAATTGTCAACACTGCTCCAGTGTATGCATTTGTCTCTCTCTCTCATAAAAACACTCCACTCTATTGCCTAAGCAAAGCACTGATTCAACTATTTTACTGTGAATGTCCCATTTTATATCAAATGTCTCATTGATTCACATTCAAAACAGTTTATATTTCAGTCTTGCATTATGCACTAAGGGTGTTAAAATCCTGTATTGAGAGAGAGAGAGCTACTGTTTTGTTTATCTTACTTGTGATCCGGCTTGCTTTTTGATCCGTTGTCCGTGTGTGTAAAGTAATTTTCAACACCTTACCTTTTTTCAATGTGGGGAATCTGGTGACACAGGAAGGTTGTTCTCCTGCTTGACCAGTTCCGTCCATGCTTGGGATATTCCTGGAATTTACAAACTTGGTGACAGATCAATTTGTTCAGGGGACATAATAGATTCTGTATTTTGGGTATGGCTAAAATATCACTAATTGCAAACTTCCTATTCAATTTTGCTCCTTTAAAATTGGCTTCTTAAGAAATTGTTTTGTTTTATAGTTCCAATATGAAATAGCATCAATGTACAGAGTCCAAATATTCAGTGATGACTGACAGTTGACATTGATTACTTATACTCAGGGAGAGGAGGAAAGGCAGAGAGGAGGGGGGATGAACTTTGGAAATGTGTGTGCGTCGTGCAGTCTGACCGAGAGACTGTTATCAATTGTTATGGGACACGATGCACTGTCCAAGGTCTCAGCAAAAGAGAGAAGTCCTCTGCCACCGGGGTGAATCTATATGTGTGAGATGTCATGTCATGTTAACTCATAGCATTAATTATGCGTATGCAATTATTAGCTTATTGATTAGGAAATGCCAATGGAACTTATATTTTCTACAACACCAGGTTAATAGCAGACTTATCTGCGCATGTAAACGCAGCCACATTAAACCAAAGAGAATCAACTAGTTTTAACTTTTTCCTCTCTCTCTCTCGCTCTCGCTCTCCTTAAACTCATGGTTATTCTGTATAGTTTAATGTGCGGCTGCTGTTGGATTTGCTAAAGAGAAATCCAATATTGTAATGTTCTGCTTTGTTGACCTTACATCTAATAGAGCTTATCCACGGCCAGAGGAAGTGTCAGTGTGGTGATGGTCTTTGTCTCATCATGTGGCTCATCTGTGAAGGGAATGTCCTCAGCGGCATTACTGGGGGTCATAAACATTACTGGGGGTCATAAACATTACTGGGGGTCATAAACATTACTGGGGGTCATAAACATTACTGGGGGGTCATAAACTCTGATATGGATATTTGAACACATTGAACTCTAACTGGCCTTGCTCAGACAAGGACACATGCCCTCCCCCTCGGGCCATTTCCATGGACACAAGTGGAAAATAGAAACTATTGATTTCTCTCTGTGTTTAATGTGATTGCTTTGGCTGTGTTTTGTTAACATTTAGCAGTTGTTTTGATCGTTTTCTCTCTTTGCCTGTCGTTATACAGTATGGAAGTGAAAGCATTTGAATAGCCATGATTGCATCTTTAATGACCTACAATACAAAGAGGACAGAGTAGACGCAGTGTCAGTAATGGTCTAAAATCATCTCACTGCATACTTAATGCAGCTTGCCATCCAAAGAGACCATAGCATGTGAAGTGACAAGTTTAGGCCAAATTCAACTGGACAATGTCTTTAGCTCAGATTTCCCCAGATTGGAACCTTAGTTCTACAGTCTCAATGCAATCCAGGAGCAATTCGCAGACAAAATATGGGACAGAAGGGCAATAATATACTGTACCATAGATCAGTGGACTTTTTCAGGCGAAGGGGTTGTAGACTAACAATGTGGCCTGATAACATCATAAACATTGAAAAGAGATGTGTGATGTGACAGAAGTCTGGAGAGACTCTTCAAAGAAAGCTTTGAAGTATGTTCGACCTCAGCCGGACATACCCGTACGCCATTGGTGGACACAGAGATGTCAACTCGCAGCAAACAGCAGTATCGCATGAACTTCAGGTTCACCTGGTAGCTGCGGCATGTTCATTTTGTGATTTGTTTTGATTCTAAAAGTGAGTTTTGCATTCTGCATGCTCCTCAAAAAGAAGGATTTCGAAGTGGAATCGAAAATGGCAGCCTTGTAACAGATGAAATGTGCCAGTCTGTCTATCTGGAAGAAATACCTATAGTCCTTTTGTTTGTCACATCTATGAAGTTTGATTATTCGTGGCAACTCATTGCATGAAAGACTGGAGTGAATTGTTGCTGGGTGGCAGCAATCAGATCACATAACCAATTGATTAGTTGAGGGTGTTTGTGTTTCACAGTGTTTGCTGTGATGTAGTGGTTGCTGGTGCATTGGATGCCATTGTTATTGATAGCTTGATGCTCGCACGGCAGTGTTTTGGCTTTGTTCCTGGTCCAGGCTGCAGTAATTGACATGTTGCCCGCTGGGCTTTGTGATTCACTTTATTGACACAGGGGAGGAGGCAGGAGGGAGGAGGGAGGAGGGAGGAGGGAGGAGGGAGGAGGGAGGAGGGAGGAGGGAGGAGGGAGGAGGGAGGAGGGAGGAGGGAGGAGGGAGGAGGGTGTGAGTGGCATCACATGGAGCTGGCAGAGCTAATAGACCTTTCAAGCTGCCTTTCAGGACCCCGGAACACTGCTGTCCTGTGAAATGGCAGCAGAAGAAGGGAGATTGAGGTTCCTCACCCCCGTAAAACTACTGTCACTGAAACTACTCCACATTTCTGTATCTAATTCAATGTCCACTGACTCTGTACATGTTAGAGATGTCACACACATCAAAATGTTTCTTCCAAATCCATTCAGTCTATTGAGTCATAAATCAAATTCAACTTGTTAGAAGAATTGCCTTGAATCAAATCACATAAGCCTGACACGAGTGGATTCACCTCATTTCATGATATTGCAACTTCAAGAAATACTTGCAGTAAATTGTCAGCAAAACTGCAGTGGGAACAAGTGAAATAATTGTATCCCATGTGGCATGTGGCATTCCCCCACTTTTAAGGAAAATATGATTGTAACACTCATCACTACACTAAAGTAAATGCAATACTTATGACTAGACTAAATGTAACACTCATCACTAGACTAAATGTAACACTCATCACTAGACTAAATGTAACACTCATCACTACACTAAAGTAAATGCAACACTTATGACTAGACTAAATGTAACATTCATCACTAGACTAAATGTAACACTCATCACTACACTAAAGTAAATGCAACACTTACAGTATGACTAGACTAAATGTAACACTCATCACTACACTAAAGTAAATGCAATACTTATGACTAGACTAAATGTAACACTCATCACTAGACTAAATGTAACACTCATCACTACACTAAAGTAAATGTAACACTCATCACTAGACTAAATGTAACACTCATCACTAGACTAAATGTAACACTCATCACTACACTAAAGTAAATGTAACACTCATCACTAGACTAAATGTAACACTCATCACTAGACTAAATGTAACACTCATCACTACACTACAGTAAATGTAACACTTATGACTAGACTAAATGTAACACTCATCACTAGAGTAAATGTAACACTCATCACTAGAGTAAATGTAACACTCATCACTAGAGTAAATGTAACACTCATCACTAGACTAAATGTAACACATCACTAGACTAAATGTAACACATCACTAGACTAAATGTAATACTCATCACTAGACTAAATGTAACACATCACTAGACTAAATGTAACACACACCACTAGACTAAATGTAACACATCACTAGACTAAATGTAATACTCATCACTAGACTAAATGTAACACATCACTAGACTAAATGTAACACTCATCACTAGACTAAATGTAACACATCACTAGACAAAATGTAATACTCATCACTAGACTAAATGTAACACTCATCACTAGACTAAATGTAACACACCACTAGACTAAATGTAATACTCATAACTAGACCAAATGTAACACATCACTAGACTAAATGTAACACCTCATTAGAAGCTGAGGGGGGAGGGGGGAGGGGCTGGTGGAGCAGCTCTGAGCCCGGCGCTAAGGAAAGGAGAGTGTCTGGTGTGATCAGTTAGGCTGAGGAAAGGAGAGTGTCTGGTGTGATCAGTTAGGCTGAGGAAAGGAGAGTGTCTGGTGTGATCAGTTAGGCTGAGGAAAGGAGAGTGTCTGGTGTGATCAGTTAGGCTGAGGAAAGGAGAGCGTCTGGTGTGATCAGTTAGGCTGAGGAAAGGAGAGTGTCTGGTGTGATCAGTTAGGAGGAAAGGAGAGTGTCTGGTGTGATCAGTTAGGAGGAAAGGAGAGTGTCTGGTGTGATCAGTTAGGTGTGAGCTCACGTTCAGCATGAGTCAAGCATCAGTTCTGCCTATGGTGTGAACAAAGGCTAAATGTAACGGCCAGCAGGTAGTGCTGTGTGCAGGAAGTGAACCTCACCAGCAGGTAGTGCTGTGTGCAGGAAGTAAACCTCACTCTCCCAGACCTCAAGAGACGCTATAGAGCCCACTCATTAGTGTAGAGTAATAGAGTAATAGAGCCTCTGTGACACTAAATTATTGATTGATTGCTTATTAATTGGTTGTAGATCATTATCGACTCTGTTCCATAATGATCTATGGCTCTTCTAAGATGCTCTCCATCATGCAGAGAATTTCCTGAAGCAGATAACATGTATTTTGTCTTGTGACTAGACCAAGGTTGTATTGTCTCTTATGAAAGATCAAGGTAACTGTGGAAATATACTAGAACTTGTATGAGCTAATGGAATTTCACAGCAGAGATCAGGGTGGGGAGGGCACCCTACTATCACTATATGAGAGTGTGAAGATGAGAGCTCGGGGCTCTCTTGACCTAGCGTTTTGACTGTCAGGGAGACTCTGTGCACAGATGTAAACATGTGGAATAAAATCCTCCTAATATACACTTTAAACGGGCAACTCATTATTGATGGCAAGGCATTTAAACTATTTTTCCATTACACCTCCCATGCCGGAGGTTCTGAGTTTGATTCCCAGCTGCGGGGGACTACACAACGCTACACAATGCGGGTTAGATAAATGACTACGATGGATATGTGTACATTATACATCCATTCCGTGGTTCTGCACCATCCATCCTGCGTTTACTTTCCCATGCTTGATTACAGGCTGCGTTCAAAAGGTGTTGCTTAAAGGCGCTCCTGTACTGCGACAAACTGAAAGCATCTGATAGCTTGTCAGACAACTGTCAAAATGTCCAGCGTAAGCGACCAGACAAAGGAAGTGGGAGTGTGCAGCATTCAGCCTGCCCACCGATGTAGCTTTGATGTGAAGGTTTGATTGACAGGTGCGGTCCTCGACCTTCAAACTGGCACTAATCTCTCTCTCTCTCACACACACACACACACACACACACACACACACACACACACACACACACACACACACACACACACACACACACACACACACACACACACACACACACACAGAGGGAGCGTAGAGAGACCATGGGTTGTCATTAACTGTGTGAGAGGAGCCTTAATGCAATTAACGGTGAGGAGATGTTAGGAGTGAATTATGTGCCTCCAACCTCCCCTCTCCCACACAAACATTGTGCCCTGCCAGCTCACCATGTTGTGACTGTTGAGGAAGTGTGTAGGTCTTCACTGTAATTACCCCCCCCCCCCCCCCTGCCACCCAGTTCAACACTCCAAACACTCACACAGAAGCACCCACATACTCTACACACACACCACTCCACAACAGACAGGCATGATTAGTGTTAATCCTTATCTCCAGAATGGATGGACAGCTTCTCACTTGTGTTTTTTCTCGGCTGGCTAATTTCATGAAGAGCATAATTACAGCATTTTCAATTTCGGCCCACTGCAGAGCTATAACAGTCTATCTCTGCACTGCAGCTGAGAGGCCTGGTGTGTGTGTGTGTGTGTGTGTGTGTGTGTGTGTGTGTGTGTGTGTGTGTGTGTGTGTGGGGGGGGGGTGTGTGTGGGGTGTGGGGTGTGTGTGTGTGTGTGTGTGTGTGCGTGCGTGCATTCGTGCGTGCATGCGAATGAGGAGAATTAGTGGGCTCTGCGGGTGAGTTAATACACGAGATAAATTCATGCAAACTCAAAATTGGAAAAGCAGCTGCGATCATATCGGCCATGCAATTCCACGCAGTACGCAGCAACTAGTGTGCAAATGCCTGCAATTTATCACTAATGTCGGTGTCATGGCCTCTGTACGCCATGTCATAAGAAACACATTAATCTATGTCGTATTCTTCAGTTAATACTGCCACCTACTAGTGGCGCAGATGCAGATATATGCCCAGTGGTGTTGGTGCACATCACTCAGACTTCCAAAGGTTAACCTGGAGTAAAGTGCTTTGAATGTTTCTCAAGTTTGAATTCTTATCAGAGCAGTAGCATGTCTATCACACAGTGCCCATTCCTTTGGCCATTTAGCGGAAGGGAACAGCTGTCTATGCAAGAAGGGCTCTACAGAGAAGCAGGAAAAGGCAAGGAGACTTGTGATCAAAAGGTGTCCAGCATGAAGTCTATGCTGAGGAGCTAAGGTGCATCTCCGAGAAGTGAAACCTGCCAACACGGCATAGCAGCATCAGAACACTGAATTCAATCATCCTCTTTGTAGGAGGGCACATAGCCCAATTTCAGCTGGTCTTAAGTATTAAAAAAAACATATCATTCCAGGCCACTTAGCAACTCTGATCATAAGACACCACCATGAGATGGTAAAGCACCAAGGAAGGCACTTCATAGAGGGTGCCATCATTGCCGATCAATTATGGCTGGTAGGAGGAAAGAGATAGCCTGACTCCACCAGACGGGGGCGGCATTGTTCCACAAATTCACAATCCACCTCAGTCTGGCCCTGGCCTCAGAGATGCATTCAAACCGGCCGCCACACAGGCGCACCAATCAGCGTGAGCTAGGGGCGGGCTTTAGGCGAGACCGGGTGTGACGCCACCGAGAGGCGCCTCTGCGTTTGTAGTTCTTTCACTATTCAACATGGCGGCGGCTACCGAGGCTAGCTCCAGTGTGCTAGTCAAACATTCTATTCAAAACAATAAGCTAACATAAACGTTAAACACTTGATCTTACAGTGAGTACGAAACCGTAACTGTATTGCTGTAATGTTATCAACTATGAACGTTAGTAAACAAGACATTGTTGTAGAATTTGGGGAGATAGCGACCGCTAGGCTGGGATAACTTATTAGCTGTAAGGCTGTAATGGCTAACGGCTAGCCATTCACGCAAGTCACACAAACACAAAGCCCTTCTCACTCTCACCACAGCCCAGTAAACATGCAATCTGTTAAACCATCATTTTTGTTCCAAATCGAAATAAATCATAACGTTAACCAAAATGCCACTGAATTATTAGCTAATCAACACAGAACTGCAAAGAGTGATGTATTGTCCCTTTACTGCTAGCTGAAGTGTATTCTGCTATGATTGGAATGTTGGCTGCTGTTTAATAAACCACGTTAACTCACGTTGGTGTCCGAGTGACATATTATGTTATACAGGCGAGATTAAAGATCTCAGGATACAATACAACAATCAGTTTATCTGATATTTTCCCCCGCTTGCATAAATTATACTGTGAAGTGTGAAAGCTCTAGCATATAGTAGTCCTATATGTCTGATATTTTGGAGCTGTTATTCGAGAAATTGGTTTATCGATAGAACATACCGGTAGCTTAAGATTTTGCACTTGTACTTTAGATAGGGGGTAAACAAACGTCATGGGAGCCAATACTAGGAATACGGTATATCAACAAGGAACCATTCTTAAAGTTAGAGATTATATCCAAATACATGCTGCATGGTGTAACCAGGGTGTTTTTCCTCTTCTCTGTTGACGTCCTCTGGGCTCCAGGCAGCTCCCTTTCGCAGATTCATCTGACAACATCTTTATGCATTTACATCGTCTTATCATTTGACCCAATCGTGCCTCAAGACCAGCAGATTATGTAACAACAACACCACACACGGCCGTCATTTCTCCGTTTAGTTTATTATTACAAAAGTAAGCAAATAACATTCTCCAGTCATGCGTAAATATCTACCATTCCACTGACACATATGCTAAAATTCACCAGTTAAATAGTAGCGTTAAATCATTATATTGTATCAAAGCATTTGGTTGTTGCCATGATCATAAAGGCTAGAGAGCGTTGCGTCTCCATGACGTTAGCCGTCCAGGGTGCGTGCCACTCGGTGTCATATCGTGTCATCAGTTCCCTGAAGAAACGAACAACGATATGTGTTATGAATGAATCGCTGTTAACGTTAACATTAATCATCAATCATCAGACGTAGCACCCCAACCTCCAAATGTTGCTATCGTTAGCGTAACATCAGTTAATCCAATCAGTTACATTTAACGTGCAAAATGGCCTACCTGCACTTCATCCTCAGTCAGACATCTGCAGTAATTCTTCTTTCTTTTGGCAAATTGAATAGTCAATGGTTGCACCCAATATTCACCTTACAAAAACAGCAAAAAATCTGCGACCTCCATGCTAACTATTAGCAATTGTAGTCCTAGCTGATCAGGCGCTGCTACGTCATGAAGGGAAGTCGATCTGATTGGTTGGCGCTGGCAAGCCCAGACGGTGACAGACAGACGGTCCATCCAATCACCTGCCTAGTAGCTTGAAAAAAGTGACCGCCCTCTTCAGCAATGTAGCTTGGCCGAATCCAGATGGATGTTGTTTGTGAAACAGATATTTGAAGCAAACTCATCGATCTGGCAGCGTCAGGTTAGGAAAGAGATGCATTCAGAGCACAATCTGTAAATGTGTCACCTGCTTTGTGAAAGCTTTGTGGCAAGATCAAGCAGGAGCAGATGTCAGATCTACCAGCTGAAAGGCTGCGTACTGCACCTGCTTTCACTTAACGTCGGACTTGACATCTTTGGACCTTAGTAAATTTCTGCGCGGCACACTCGGGGAGGTCACGCAAACAGTAAGAGGTGGGCGGTGCTGTTCACCTGTGTCATGTGTGTAAGAGCAGTCCATATTGAGGCTGTTGAATCTTTGAGTGTCTCCAGCTTCATCAACACACTCAGGAGGTTCTCTCTCAGATCAGGTCAGATGAAGGTACTAATTTACAGTAATTGGTGCCTGCAAAGAATTGAAGATGGATGAACCAAACACAGATCTGAACGGGTATCTTCAAGAGCAGAGATGCAGTTGAGTATTGAACCCACCACACTCATCCCATATGGGTGGGGTGTGGGAACGCCTTATTGGTGTTCCTGCAGATGAAGGCCCCTCAACTTACACATGAAGTCCTCACCACTCTAATGACTGAGGTATGCGCTATCATGAATGCCAGACCCCTCATATCTGTGTCGTCAGATCTTGAGTCTCCACTCATTCTTACACCAACCATGCTGCTGACACAGAAAACAGGCACCCCCCCCCCCCCCTCTCCTCCCTGTGAGTTCAGAAAGACAGAGCTTCTCAAGCAGCATTGGAAGCAGGTTCAGTCACTTGCTGACACCTTCTGGGAAAGGGTGACGCCGTAAGTATCTCACCACACTGCAAGTCAGGAGCAGGTGGCAAGACAAGAGAGCCCACCCAACTTGAAGGAGGGAGATGTAGTCCTAATGAAGGATCTTCAGGTGAGGAGAAACAAATGGCCTATGGCGGTGGTAATAAAGGCATTCCCCAGTACGGATCAACTCACACGGAAGGTGGAACTCAGAGTCATTCGACAAGGAACACCCAAGGGTTTCTCCAGGCCTATCAGAGCTTATTCTCCTCGTATCCCCAGCAGACTTGAATGTAGTAAGCTAGTACCTGATGGACTGGTGGATGTGCGCCATGTCATAAGAAATACATTAATCTATGTCATATTCTTCAGTTAATACTGCCACCTAGTGTCGCAGAGTGAAAATGCTGTTTTAGTCTAGAGTTCAGTTTCACTTTTGTTTTAGAAGCACATGTCCAGTGCTGCAGGTTACTCCATGTATGTGCTCCATGGTAGATAATTAGGGGTTCAAGCCCCGAAGGGGCTGAAACCCTATTGTTTTTGTGCTGGTTTATTATTCTCGTTCTCGTTCTTGTTGTTCATCTGCCTTGACACAAATTCCCGTGAGTTGGTAAATGGCAGAGACCTGAAATTTGGCACAATGACAGATATTGGTGGCTGGTTACTGCTCAAGAAATGTTTTTTGAATCGGACTGAAGGTGGCGCTATAATTAAAGGTTTTACGTTAAAGGCCATAACTTCCACGCCGTTTGTCCGATTTTCAAACCTTTTTTCCCCAGATGTTCAGGTGAACCTGCTCTACAAATTAGCCTCAATGACCCTTAAGGTCCATCTGGAAAATGTTTGAGATATTTTGAAAAGTTTGGAAAACATATTTTTGACATCTCCTCCTAGACCGTTTGACCAATTTCCACCAAAATCGCCAGGAAGCATCTATGGACCAAAGCTCTACAATCCTGAATTTTGGATTTTTTAAATCTACTTTCGTTATGGAGATATTAATCATTAAATTTGTGAGAGGGCGTGGCCTCTCAGCTAAATTATCATAACTTCATGACCGATTAACGAATCTTCATGAAACTTGCTGGAGGTCTTTGGAGATCGTCACAGACCGTGTCCACACCTGTTTGTCCAATGATCGTGAAACTTGGCAGATATATCAAGGAGGATGTCCTAGTCAAAATCAGAAGTTTTGTCATCATTGGTGAAAGTGGGCGGGGTCTATGGTGTAAGCATGTAATAGCGGTAAATCAAGTCCATTCGCCTAATCGGTTGCAAACTTCTCAGCCTAATCTGGAATGGCATTTCTGACATGCTATTTCACGATTTGACCAAAAGGGGGCGCCGCAGACGTAACTAGTGGGCGTGGCCTAACATAAAATATGCTGTAACTTCACACCCTTTTGTAACTCCCAGGCTGTTTCTCCAATTTTCAAACAACTTTTTTCCACACATTCACCTGAATGTGCTCTACAAATTTGCCTCGAGGACTATTAGGTGTTCAATTTGTGCAAGGCTTGAACCCCTGCCATTGCCGCTTGCGGCTATATTTTTCTTCTGCATTTTGAAGCTATCGAAGGCAATATCCGTAAGTTTATTATGATCTATTGTGATTGTGCAAGATTAATATTGTTCATTTTGTAATTGCTATTTTCTCAGTTGAAGCAAATCTGTTAGTAGCTACCAGTCTGTAGCCTGGAGATGATAAAGTGCATGCTGTTTCATGGCATATGTATACAGCCACTTACTGTGATCAGTGTGATATTTTATTAACATAATTTTGATTATAATAAAGATGTATGTTTTAAGAGCCTTTATTCAAGGACATTTTTTGTATAATTTGTGTTTCAGTTTCACAGTCAAGTCATGTCTCTCAGTAAACGCAAAGACAACGCAACCCCTTCGGTCTGAGAGTCTTTCTGGGCATATTGGATTGTTTAGCTAGCTGGATAAACTGCTTTACCCACGAAGAGGCGAGGGAGGCCAGGCCACCATAGCCGGCTTATAGCCTTAACGCAATGTATAAGCACAAACTATGTTTTCCATTTCAGTGTCGGCAAAGCAATGTCTGGTCCAGAATATATCTGTTGAATAGCAGTGTGATATTCAGTAATCTGATTTACTTGCTGTCTATCCAGGCTGTGTTCCAACAGTTGGAGGGTGAAAGCCATGTCAGCTCCGATTAGAGCTGCCGAACTGGCATGGTGTGTGTGTGCGTGCGTGCGTGTTGGTCACTCTCCAGCAGGGAGATCAGAGCTGGCCTAAGGCAGTTGCCGTGTTCCCATCCTTCCCATCTCTCTTCTTTCATCAACCCCACTATCTCTCTCTCTCTCTCTCTCTCTCTCTCTCTGTCTGTGCTTATCATCAGTGTGACTCTTTCCCTGCTCATATCGCCACCCTCATGTCTCACTCAGACGCTCCGTATACAGCCACAGCGCCAACAGACGCACTTATCTGTGTGAGCATCCTTTCATAAAACAGCCGTGTGGGAGTGTACTGTGTATATTCCGGCCAATCCAGGCTCTCTCTCTCTCTCTCTCTCTCTCTCTCATCAGCGATGCTCTCTGTCTGCTTTGATAAGGACCCGGGGCCCCTGGAGGCACTGTGGCCCCTGATACTTTGTCACAGTCCTCTGGCTCTACAAACACACAGCAGTGATGGCAGTAAAGCAGCTCTCTGCCACCACTGATAATGAGCACTGTGTCCTGAAAGATACAGTGGAGTGTGAACGCTGCCACATGCCCTCGAGGTGCAGAGTGCAGCGCGAGCGATAGGAGCATCGGCTGTGGCTCAGCACCTGCTGCCATTGGCTAATAGCCAGTCGCTCCTTTGGATCAGATTGGATGTTTCTAATCTAATCATTAGATGAAACTTTAACGATACCCGAGGGGACAGTTTGGTCATCACAGGAGAAGAAGACGAAGGAAAGAATAAGACAAATACAGTCTGAAACCACCAGCTGGAAGAGTATTGAAGCTGCTTGTCAGAAGTGGAATTTAAGCCCATGGTTCAAGATTCAAGATTTTTTATTGTCACTCCCTAGTATAAGTATCACATGTGAAATTCTTGTGCTGTAGACTCCGTTACAACATAGTGCAAAATAACAGGGCATATAGGTCCAAAATAACAGGGCATATAGATGCAGGAAAACAAGGGAAACAACAAGCAATAACAGTAAACTTTTTTTTCCTTTTCTTTTCTAACATAGACACCTTTAAACATACTTAAACATTCTGTTTGCACAGGTGCAAATAACATAGGCATAATTAAACATATGTAATGGTAGCAGCTGCCGTACAGCTACTACATGATTGTTTATTTGTGTGTGTTAAGGAGTCTCGTGGCCTGCGGAAAGAAACTGTCCCTCAGGCGATTTGTTTGTGCTTTTGGGACCCTGTATCTCCTCTCTGAGGGTAACAGGGAGAACAGGCTGTTGTGGGGATGGTTTGTGTCCTTGATGATCTTCAGGGACCTCCTGAGGCACAGCTGGTTGTACAGTTCCTGCAGTTCTGGCAGCTCACATCCTGGTTCCTGGACCTGAGACGAGGGCATGGCTACACGACACAAAGCTGGATATATGAATGACGATACACGAAAGACATCCTGGTTCCATTTGAGATGAGACCCCCTGGACAACTAGTGTGTGAGGTAAAAACAAGTGTAATTATAGCTGCTGCGCAGCATTGTTGGGACCAGGCATTTTGACGCAACCTGTTCTCAATCCTGAATAATCAAATAACCATTTGCCATTTTGCCATTTGTTCAGGAATCCTTGGCATCACTTCTTAACGCACGGGATAAACATTTAACGCCATTTTTGAATGGCACAGTAGTCCAACAGAACTCCCATAACATCTGGAATCGATGCCATGGGAGTGCAACATTCAAATAAGCTGGGGTGGTGCATAGGGTGTAGTGGAGGTGTTCAAACCCTAACCCAAACCATAGTCCTAAACAAGTTATGGGCAATGTTGGCCTAAAGGTTAGAGAACCACGCTTGTGACAGGAAGGTCATCGGTTCAATCCCCTGGACCGGCAGGATAAATCTGTTTGGGAAAGTAGCGCTTGCTCCTCCCTCATTACCACCACTGAGGTGCCCTTGAGCAAGGCCCTTAACCCCAACCGCTCCAGTGGAGCTGCTCAGTGCCTGGCCAGCAGATCAGACTGTGGTTGTACTGGTCAGCTTCCAGGTATGAATGTGTGTGTGAATGTGAACAGGGCAAAACTCCTCTGAATATATAAAGGTAAAAAGATGTGTGGCAGAATGAACAGTTTTAGAGGGGGCTGAAACTAGGAATTAATGAGATACTACTTTGTGAATCAGCCAATTAGGTCCTTTCCGATGAAGAGCACTTAGTCCTAATCATGAGAATTATGAAACATAGTATTACTTCTCTTCATCTATTCTAGTATTACAGTATTGTTTCTGGGCATACAGTGGTGGACATTTCTCCAGTTCCTCTTATGTTTTTTGTCAACGTCTTTGGGTCCTTGAAAAGCGCTTTATAAGTCTCATTAATTATTATTATTTATTATTATGCATGTAAAGGCAGATTATAAACTAGTGTATCAGCGTTCAAGACAAAAATAGAATTTGCGTACTCATGCAGACAACATAATGCTATGGCTGTAATTTCTTTTTACAAAGATTGATTGCTCCATAAGTGGAAAAAAAGACAGATCCTCTATTACCATTGACTACAATAGTTACATGAAAATTTCAAAATGCTGTCAAAAAATTCAGTTTTTGAGATACAATTATGACATTTTACACCATGATATCACTATCCATTACTTTGCATCATTAGTTCTCGATGGCCCTCCTTCGTGAAGACGGGCCTTCCTCTGACCATAAATCTACCTCATAAAAGGCTAATGTGACACGGAGACACATATTTAGCTAACAGTTTAGCATGGCAATTAGCGTTTTGCGAGCTCTGTGCCTCTGCCAAGTGCCAGCCGTCCAACATCTGTTCCTCCTCCACCACAGCCTCAGCCTGTTAGGTGGGAGAGTAGTGGATCCATGCACAGACACTTGGTAAACTGGAACTGGAACTAGCAACAGACAAACCTGCGGGCAAGAATAAAGACTGTATGTAGGCTGTCCCAGAAGTAGATCTTTAAACTGAATTTACGATCTGACAGTGTGAAGCTGGCCGAGCTGATTCTTATAGCCTTCGAACGTGACATCACATTACAGTATGACGACATCATAAGTGAAATCACTAACCTTCAACAGTGACATCATATGTCAGGTGTAACATCATCAATGATGACGTTATCATCCATTATGACATCATCATTGTGGCATCATAACCTACAACACTGACATCATGTCAAGAGTGACATCATCAGTGAAATCATCAATGAGGACATTATCATCAATTACGACATCATCACTGTTGACATCATCACTGTTGACATCCTTGGTGACGTCATCATCAGTGATGACATCATCTAACACCGACACTGCACTCCTCCATCCTTCCCTCCGGAAGCCATCTCTCCCTCTCAGCGGGCGACAGGACAGTTATCAGGCCCTGGACTGAAGTGATGGGCGGGATGGGTGTGTTGGGGGTTCTGGGCTTGTTACTCCCGCTGCAGCTGCTCATGTGATCACTGGACTCTGAAAAGTGGGAGGTCCTGCTCTCCGACTCACCTTGACCCCCCCCCGCTGCTACCACCTCCTCCTCCTGCTACTAGAATTAAATGATGGAGAGCGTGCACGTCCATTAGCATAACCTCAGCATCTTCACCCTGATGGGAAGCTTCTTCTGCACTCGCCTGTGTCTATTGGATTTATTCCCCACTCCAGCAGTGATGGATCTTCCATGTTAATGGTGGCACCATTGAGAGAAAGTCACCTCACGTGGAGAGAGACGTCACATCTGATCTCGCCTTCCCAACACACAGCCCTCGCTCATTTGATGATTTTTCTCTCTCTCTTCTCCTGCCCTCCTGCTGCATCACGCGAGCCGCGCTTCTCTTCTCCTGCCCTCCTGCTGCATCACGCGAGCCGCGCTTCTTTCTCCTGCCCTCCTGCTGCATCACGCGAGCCGCACTTCTTTCTCCTGCCCTCCTGCTGCATCACGCGAGCCACGCTTCTTTCTCCTGCCCTCCTGCTGCATCACGTGAGCCACGCTTCTTTCTCCTGCCCTCCTGCTGCATCAGGCGAGCCACGCTTCTTTCTCCTGCCCTCCTGCTGCATCACGTGAGCCACGCTTCTTTCTCCTGCCCTCCTGCTGCATCACGTGAGCCACGCTTCTTTCTCCTGCCCTCCTGCTGCATCACGCGAGCCACGCTTCTTTCTCCTGCCCTCCTGCTGCATCACGCGAGCCACGCTTCTTTCTCCTGCCCTCCTGCTGCATCACGCGAGCCACGCTTCTTTCTCCTGCCCTCCTGCTGCATCACGCGAGCCACGCTTCTTTCTCCTGCCCTCCTGCTGCATCACGCGAGCCACGCTTCTTTCTCCTGCCCTCCTGCTGCATCACGTGAGCCACGCTTCTTTCTCCTGCCCTCCTGCTGCATCACGCGAGCCACGCTTCTTTCTCCTGCCCTCCTGCTGCATCACGCGAGCCACGCTTCTTTCTCCTGCCCTCCTGCTGCATCACGCGAGCCACGCTTCTTTCTCCTGCCCTCCTGCTGCATCACGCGAGCCGTGCTTCTTTCTCCTGCCCTCCTGCTGCATCACGTGAGCCGTGCTTCTTTCTCCTGCCCTCCTGCTGCATCACGTGAGCCACGCTTCTTTCTCCTGCCCTCCTGCTGCATCACGCGAGCCTCTTCTCCTGCCCTCCTGCTGCATCACGTGAGCCACGCTTCTTTCTCCTGCCCTCCTGCTGCATCACGTGAGCCACGCTTCTTTCTCCTGCCCTCCTGCTGCATCACGTGAGCCGCGCTTTTGCATATTTCTGCAGCTTCATTTACCTCTAATAAGTCATTGTTCAGGTAATACCAGCTGGCACACATACAGTGCAGCCCCCTCCTCTCCTCTTACAGTATGTTTGCATCCTCTGTCTCCTTTCTCGTTTTCTGTGTAGCTCCTCTGTGAACAAACTGTCAATTCACACCCCTCTAAGGGGAGATGAGGAGGAGTGAGGCAGTGGCATTATGACAGAGCAGGGTGAAAGAGAGAAAGGAGGTGAGGTGGGAGAAAATAAAGTTGCTCTTATCGGAACTCGCCAGGAGCAACGCGCACACAAAGCTCCTTGGGAATCCAATTTACTCTTTGCTGTCAGTTTAAGTCATATCAGCGCAATTAGCCTTCACAGGTCAGAGTGTGAGCGCGCTGCGCTAAGTGATTTCCTCAAATCCCACTAGTGAAAAGAGCGAAGGAGCACCGAGCCTCTACAGGAAAAGAAAAGAAAAACACAACTGGCCGTTTCTTTATACGACCTGGCTGCTAATGGATGTAGGGCTGTCCCCGACGCGTCAACGTCACAAGTTTGTAATGGCTTCTGTGTGCGTTAGACTGGCTTTTATTTCGGGGGGAAAGTCATATTGTTGTTGCTGGTTAGCAGAATCGGCTAACGTTAGAAGTTGGCTCCGTCTATCACATGGATTTGTGATTCCCAACTCCCAAGCGACTAACCTCGCGTCACCAGGCTCTTCTCGGCGAGAAAGAGCCTGGCCTCCTCCGTTCACAAGTGATTTTGTCACCCTGCCTGCTTCCGGCCTAGAGCCCGCCCTAGACAGGAAACAACAGCGGAAATAGCTCGTTAACTTGACAATTAGACACAACGAATCAGAAAATAAAACGGCAAACGACAAAACAAAAGATTGACGTACCGAACAAAGTTTTTGAAGAAGTTCTTGTAGAAACATTGCGGATTCACAATCTCACATATTTTAAGCCAATACAGAAGCTTTACTTTTCAAACAAATCAGTTAATGGAATAGTTATTGTCTGTCCGCTGTTATGGATAATGGAGGATCGAGTACAACAGTTGAAGCATCTCTGCTGCCTGTGCTGGGAAAGACATGGACATTGATCATAAGATTTCACATGGCGAGTACGCTATTGTCTTTGGCTCTCCAGAAACCTTCCTCGGCAGTTACTAGAAATGTGCTAATGCTACTATACAACTTGTGTTGTTGTTCTTTTCAGGCTCTAGCTAACGTAACCTCGCCGCGTCAAGCTAACGGCAACAAAGACGTTTTTGGCGCACTTATTTCCGGTGTTGTTTCCAGTTCCTTGGTTTACGTCCCCATGACAAAAAGCGGGGTGAAAGGTGCCCAGACTACCAAGCGACAGGGACAGGACAAGCTACAAAACATCCAACTGTGCTGCTCTCTAACGTTAACTCCGCAAAATGGAAAGGACGTAAACATAACAATAACGTTATACCCGGAGCGCGCGTCCTGTCGATCGATGGGCAGCAGACAGCACCAAGTCAGTCCTGTTTTAACACTTTTTGATCACGCATAGGATTATCAACACGTGGAACGTGTTTTTTAGTATAACGTTAGTCACTTACAGGGATGTAAACTAGTCACCTTTAAGTGAGTCACCCTTTTCATCCTAAAATAGGAGGATTTATGAGTGGTTTTATGTCTACCCTGGTATCTGTCACCTTTTTCACTACCAATGATTTTGCATCCCTGCACTTAATTAATGTAAGTTAAATCATTTCAATGACTCCTTGCCCCACACTAATGAAAGAACATTTATTTGCCAGTGATTATCTTAACTGCATATTAATCCAGTTTAAACATTAATCTGTCAGCAATCCTTTTGAATTTGCGAGGGGGTACGGTGGCGCAGTGGTAAGCGCTGTCGCCTCACAGCTAGAAGGTCCTGGGTTCAATTCCCACCTGGGACGCCATGAGCGCTGAAGGGGTTTCCTTCATATAGGAACCCCACACCAAAACATGCAATATCCTGGTTGCTGATGTGGTGCCTCGTCTGGTCGTTAGGGGCGCCTGTTCGGAGGGAGGGGAACTCATTGGAATAGCGTGATCCTCCCACGTGCTATGTCCTACCGGTGAAGCTTCCCCTGTCAGGTGAAAAGAAGCGACTGGCTACTGCCCATGTCTCGGAGGAAGCATGGAGCCAGTTTCGGCTCTCCCCAGATCGGCAGAGGCGTGGAGCAGCAACCAGGATAAATAAATTAAAATTAGCACTAATGGGGGAAAAAAATATGATAAAAAAAATAAAAAATAATCGTTCGATTAATCGACTAATCGAAAAAATTGTCGTTAGATTAATTGGGAAGAAATTGATCGTTTGGATACAGCCCTAAATGAATGTCAGCCTCTTTGCTCTTTTGTTTTGGCCTTGTCAGCCGCTCGCTCTGGATTTAAATGGATTTTCTCTCGCTCTCTACAGTATCTCTCCATGATGTCGTTCTACAGTATTCAAGCCTTGTGTAACACAAGTGTTGGTTGTTTTTACAGAGTCACAGTGGGCATCTAAACAGTATAGGTTATTTTTCTTTGTTTGAGCAAACAGTAGTGGAGGGTGGGCGCCTGGGCGGCAATGTCCTTGTTGTTTTTTTACAAGAGCAATTAGAGGAGTGGAGAATGCGACCTTGACCTTCAGAGCTCCACTGTGAGTTGCTGTTGTCTTAAATGGTCTCTCCATCTCTGTCTGTTAGGGACTTTACATGCACAACCCTAATGGGAGAGAAGGATTTACCCAAGGTGCATGATCAGACTTGCCTGGCTCCACACCTTCGAACCCACCCACTCCACCAAGTTGAGTTTTGGCTGCTTCTGGTTTGGCATCGTGACGCAATTTCCTCGGTTGAAAAAAAATTATTAGCCAATGAGCACCAGTGGTGGAAAGAGTATGAAAAAATCTACTCAAGAAGTACTGTTACTTTGATGACATTTAATTACTGGTTTAAAAATCTACTTAAAAGTAGATTTTAGTAGAAGCAAGTTATTTAGTTACTTTGTTTGTGGGATTGGGGGGGGGGGGGTATCATCGCTGCCATGCAATAAAAAAATATAATACTTCAAATTCATCATCAACTTCAACCAAATCCGATGACTTTTTGAGCAACCAAAGCTACTTTCCTTTGAAACAAGTTGACAACACTGGAATTTAAAAATGCAGTTTTATTCCATACACTTGATCGGTAGGCTATAATATGCTCTTATGCTGTAACACAGACATGCAGAGAGTACACACACACACGTACCAGTCTATCGCCACGTGGATTTCACCGTGGTCAGCTGACAGCGGTTAACTAACACTGACCTCACCCCTCCCTCCCTTCCCTTGTGTCTGGTTCCCAGGAGAGATCTGTGCGTTCAACATCCACGGGCTGGAGGCTCCATTCGAGGCGGTGGTGCTGAACGGGACATCTGGCGAGGGCCAGCTGAGGGCCCGCGGCCTGGTGGACTGCGAGCTGCAGAAGGAGTACACCTTCATCATCCAGGCCCACGACTGTGGCTCCGGCCCCGGGGGCACAGAGGGCAAGAAGTCCCACAAGTGAGTAAGACAGAGGCAGTGTTGGGGGTTGTTACTCAAAAAAGTAATACATTACACATTACTTTCAAAAAGTAATGCCTTACTTTACTTAATTACACCATGGAGAAAGTAATTTGTTACACTGCTCGTTACATTACTTTTGCGTTACTCTGCAACATCGCCTGAGATGCATTGTCACGTATAATTCATTCAAGAACACTCAAGTCATAGAATTAACCATTTATTGCATAAATGAATATAATGCATACAATTATGTTTGGCGTTGAAGGCTCCGCTCTTAGAATTAATTTAATTTAATATTTAATTAATTTAATTCTCCCTGAACTCGGCTCAGCAGCATGCTACGCCGAGCAGGGAGCGCAAGCAGAATCCCCCATGGGAATAAAATATTCCAGATACATTTAAACCATAGAAATTAAAAGAGGGAGCCTAAAAGCAAGACATGGAAACATGTTCATTTTTTGAGCCATGCAGACTCCAGAGCTACAATACATGATAGCATTTGCATTTGATCTAAAAGGTGGAGGTTGGGGTGGCGGTGGCAAAGCGTTTGCCAGCAGCCGCACGATCCAGCAAGGATCCAGCAAAGTGGGGAACAGATCAGTGAGTGAGAGGCTGCCCTATTTAAACGGACCGCCTTGTTGTGAGAATGACTGATTGGAGAATTGGTTAAACGGTGAACCAAACAGAGGCTGTCAGCTGGTACAGCTGGGGCGTCGACTATGACATCATGTCTTGAATGAACTAACGCAGGCTTCATTTGCCAGTTAACAATAACATTAAACCTTACATATGCCCACATAATATCAGCACAAATCCCTATCCTAAGGACATAAACAAAAACTCTACGTTATACCATGTACAAACAATTTAGGCATGCATATGGTCCAAATACTGGTATATTATGTGTTGTGCAATGATGGCTGTTTAGCAAGTGTGATATTTCTCAGGGCGACTGTGAAAAAGGTCCATTACTTTATAGTATGTTTAAAATACATACTACAGCATGCGCTGGGACGCGTCATCAGTGATGTTAACTGGGGTCGTAAGGTGTTTCGGGTCTGTCCAACATCATACACCCTCGCCCAGTAGACCCACCCGAGGCCGATTAAGACCCCGACCCGCTGCAATAGAGTTAGTGCTACACCGCAGTATTGAAAGACCCTTCGGTGCATGGAGGGTCTAAGGCCCTGTGGGTGACTCCAGGCCGGGCTCCTCCTTCGTCTCACCAGACCCTCCCGGAGAAAAGGTAATCCTACCATGTGCATATCAACATACTGTAAGTCAGAGCCTGCGGTGACGCAGACTTCTTTTGGTTTGTATAGACAGCCACTGGAGGCTGAGAGTATTCTGGGACACTGTAAATGGCCTGTCCTTTAGCCGGCGAGGATCAGGCTGGCCTTCCAGTGATTTAGAAAGCAGGGAACAGGGAGGAAGACTTGCAGAGGATCAGGCTGGCCTTCCAGTGATTTAGAAAGCAGGGAACAGGGAGGAAGACTCTGCCTAAGGCTGTGCCCAAATTACACATGACACGTCAATGGCAGAGAGCCAGGGGAAGCAGTCAAGCAAATTAGCAGCTAAAGAGGAAAGGGGAGGGGATGAGGTGTTACACACGGGACACGTTTTAAATCCTATCTACCCTCGATGCTCACTCCTGGCTGCTGCCCTACTTATGCCTCTCTCTTCTTTTTTAGTTTCTACTTATTTATTTATTTTCCTCCTGGCTGCGGCGCCTCAAGCTCAGCTGGTTCCTGTTATCTCTCCATTTCTGTTTCTTTCAATCTGTCTGTCTGTCACTGACTCAAACTGCCTGTGTGCTAAAAACTGGATGCTCTCGTTGCCTTGGCTGCACAAAACTGTGTCATTGAGGCCGAAATTGAATTTCTGTGCGGCTCTGTGCACGACAAATGACATCTTGTTCCCTGTTGAAAATGCCTTGTCTGATTTGCATGAGCGTGGTCGACTGCCCCCTTCGCACAAAACCATTAAAGGAGTCAAAAAGATTACCATAATAGCAATAGAAGGTCTAATAAACTTTGACGTTTATAATTGCCTTCTCTGAGTCAAAGTGCCCAATGGACAATGCACAGATTTCTGCCAAGTCTGAATTACCCCATGTGCACGGCACGGCACCCTCCAGACTGTGAAGCTGTTGCACAGAGCCGCCTCTGGAGGCTTGAGGCACTGGTAGCAGCAAAGTTCTGAATGTGTTCTTCACACAGCAAGTCTGTATCTGCTCAGGTCAGCTTTAAAGGAGAATTTCACTATTTTTCAACAATTTAGCTACTGTGGTAGCTGTTCTACTGTGGTAGCTGTTCTACTGTGGTAGCTGTTCTACTGTGGTAGCTGTTCTACTGTGGTAGCTAAATTGTTATCCTCGGTGGCTTCTTGTCAACTGCGCATGTTCACGATGTGACCACTTGAATGCCGAGCACGTTGTGTACACGACTTCCGGTCCCGTATTGACGGTAAACACGAGCCGTCTTGAACGAAGCATAACCTGCGATCCAGTAGATGTCATCATCAACGTAAAAAAAAAATCTCACAGTCTGAAGACTGAGGGTGTTACACGACAGCCAGAAGAAATATGTCAATACTTTGCTGAACACAAACAACTTGGTTTTAAAGTGATAAGCTGCGACATTTGTTTGTCTTGCTCCTCTGTGTTGAAGACTGGAAGTCGTCCATGTGGTTTTTGTACTTACAGTATCTATTCCCCTGCACACCCTCACTGGAGCAACTTGCTCCTATTGCTTTCCAGTAATTAGACATAAGGGACATGTCACTTCCTGAGAAAGCGTGTCACAGTCTTAAGGCTTCCCCAGACTCACGCCTAACCGTGACATGTTTATTTAACACACATCTACAGATGAAACACTAGGAGGCTGTCAGGGGGAGGTACCCCAGGGTCGTGTGTGTGTCTGTGTGTCTGTGTGTCTGTGTGTGAGATAGAGAGAGAGAGAGAGAGAGAGAGAGAGAGAGGAAATGTAGATGTGATACTGTATAGACACAGACACGGGCATTTGCTCATGTGCAAACACACTAACAGTCCAAACACACCAGATGCATTTCTGACGCTGAAGCAATGCCTCGCGGAGGCAGTTTCATTTCGGCATCCTGTTAACAGGGAGGACCGATCACACCGGCCGCAGCGCGTCGCCTCGTGCAGCGAGAGTTTCGGCGTCGGGTCTATTTTTGACACGTAATGTGAGCGGCCGCGTGCAGTCACGCATGAAGTCAATACCGATTTGTGCATCTCAAAACCAGCCACACGCGCACATACACACACACACACACACACACACACACACACACACACACACGCGCGCACGCACGCACGCACGCACGCACGCACGCACGCACGCACACACACACACACACACACACACAACATTAAAAAAAAGAAAATACATTAAAAAAGTAACTTTCTTATTAGGCAAAACTTGGCCAACAGGTGTGGCTTGTTAATATAAGCTGCCCCATCAATGTGTCTGTGCTTTATTCAAGCATCATAACTTCATGCTTGTCACATTTGATGCTAAACCTCAATGTGTCAGTTGATGTTGATGAAGAAAACGACTTATCTAGTATAGGAATATGTTGTTTATCTTTAGCTAACATAATGTAATGGGATAATTTAGTCTCTGTTTCAATTATGAATATGCGCTGCAAGGAACTGCACCATCTGTGCATGTCTGCTTGAGTTAGCAGACAGAGGAAAGTGACACCTGGCTGCTACCATCCCAGATGCAAACCACCATAAGGCTTTGCCGCGTGTCCGCAGACTCTTGGAAGTCAAATGGACATGCCCGCAAAGTTTTATCAGATGTACGTTAAGATATCCCTTCTATTTATGATTGTGTGCATCTGCAATCACCGCTATACTGTATATCGGTGGTTCTCAACGTGAGGTCCGGGGACCACCACGGCTCTTTGAGGCCTTCATTTAATTTACAAGAAGTTCACACAGAGAATGTAGAAGAATGACTGTTTTGATGGTAGTTTCACTCTTATCTCTCTACTTAATTTAAAGAAAGCCATGGAATTCTGGGCAAAATTATCTCTAACAATAAAAAATATTCTTAGATTTGGGGCCGAGAGACAAAAGCGTATGAATTTGCAGTCCGAGGCCCTAATGTGGACTAAATTAGGGGTGCTTGATATGAATCACTGCTCTATATCACTTCCTCTATCTCTCTCTTTCGGAGGTGTGCATTGATGTGTGCTGTGATGGCCTGTGCTTTCATTAAAGCTGTCAATGTTGTGGGATCCATATTATCTGATGCGTAACAGTGTCCCCTGAGCTGTATGAGTGAGCAGGGGTGGGGCATGGAGCAGAAGGGGGCGGGACATGGAGCAGAAGATTGAGCAAGATTACCAGGCATTATAACCACCTTGTTTTGTGATTACACCGCCGCCCATGTGGCTGTGTGGTATAGCACCTCGGGGCATCAGGCAGTGTGGATGAGGGATTCCCTTGCATATCGATGAGTTTCCCAGCCTGCGTTTGCGTTGGATCCCATGGGCATAGTTAGGGTTGTTTATCTGTGTTCTAGCGTTACACAAGGAAATTGATGATTCCACCTCTTGGCTAATTCCTGACAAAGATTAATTGAGTCCTGTGCATTTATGCTGCGTGTGGAGGAGTGTGCATGCGTGCGTGCGTGCGTGTGTGTGTGTGTGTGTGTGTGTGTGTGTGTGTGTGTGAGTGAGTGTGTGTTTGTGGAGGGGGCCTGCGTGCGCGCATGTGTGTGTGTGTGTGTGTGTGTGTGTGTGTGCATGCGTGTTTGTGTGTGTGTGTGCGTGTGCGTGCGTGCGTGTGTGTGTGTGTGTGTGTGTGTGTGTGTGTCAATAATGAATGTGTTTGAGTGGCTCTGTGTGGATGAATAATGAATGTGGATGAAGATGAAGAGGTAAGATGGGAACAATACTAACCTGGCATTAACATGCATCACCTGTCATCAGCATGCACCTCGCTTCCAGATTGTGTCTAGATAGATTTAGCTGGATTACGTTCCCAGCTGGCAGTAAAATACGTCTCCAGTACACACTACAAAGTGAAATTGGATTTCTCTTGGCGCACACGCCATCTCCTCTTGTGATATTTACATCCATTAAAACTGACTGTAATTGCTGTAAACAAATCAGACCGCCATGGGAAATCTGCTGGATTGATTTATGGCACAAAACAAGTTTTCAAGTACACACCTTTGTTCCAGTTCCACTGTTCTAACTACATAGTTTCTACATGTTGAAGCGTTTTCTGAAAATCGCATTTAAAGAAAAATGCATTTACGTTTCAAAAGTCATAAAAGTGATTCACATTTGTGAAGATTATCCTGCTGAACACAAATTACCGCTCCCATAAACCTTTGTTAACCACAGACCTTATTTTATGCATTCAAGTGAAATCTCCATTCTAAAACCCAATTCACTTTTCCCCTGAAGCACAATATACTCCTGAACTCATTCCTGCGGTGCTCTACGGCCTCATTCATGGCTGCATCCAACTAGAGACAACTTTTCAGACCCTCCTGGAGAGAATATTTCTCAAAAGAGACTAACGTTGTTAGCACCAAATCTGGAGACTTTCTGGTCATGGGATTAACATTACCAGCAAGCAGCAGTAAGCCAGGCAATGACGATAGAGTAGCATGCACTTTTACCACATCTAAAAGTCTGCTAGTATTGATGCTAACTACAGTTAGCATCAATGCTTCTGGACTGTTATTTGCATTGATGCTAGTGGATTTTTAGCTGCGGTAGAAGCACATTTCCAAAGATGGCATTGACAACAGAAGACACCCAGGCTTAGATAAAAGAGTATTATGTGTATGAGGCAGGCATTGTGTCCATAACATGTATAACCAATGTTACTTGCTTATCTAACCAGAGAGATAGGCCTATGATGAAGAGCACAGCCACACTCAGGCAGTCCCAGATAGGGAGCGCTTGTAATTGACACCAGCGCAGGCTGAAACTGGCATGAGCGGGTGGAGTTTTTAGTGTTGCCGGTGGGGATGTTATGTAATTGTGTATGCCCCACCACCACCGTGTAAGATCAGCAACACCGACTACCATGGCAAGCCTAGTATGGAGATTTTTCCCTATCTTTAATCAAGAGCGCGGTCTATCAATTTGAGAGCATGATTTATTGATTTAATGTTCTGATTTTGTAAGGCTTTCCCTCAAGCTCCGCCCTCACCCTCAAATAACCCCCCGCTTGGTAGATTTGCTATGCTTGTGCTCAAACTGTGCTTGCAAAAAATCCAAGTGCAGAGAATAAATCCAAAAGCAGTGCCAACTGTTAGACACGTTTCCTGTCAGGTGCTTATTTGCGGCGGGACGGCCGCCAAGGGGCCCAATCCAGGGCCAATCAGGCCGGCCGGTTCCCTGGATCTACCACAAATAGTGACATCATCAGTGGTATGACATCATAATGGGGAGTCACAGGCGATTGACAGCGATGACCTCATAATGAGAGTGATGATGACGATGTGACACAGTGATGACATCATCAGTGATGTGACATTCCCAGCGGTGATGTCACCAGAGAGGTGAGATCATCAGTAACAGGTGTCACAAGTGATATCACAATCACGACATATCGGCCATTATGGCATCAGGCCAAGGTAACACTGCCTGCAGAAGTACTACAATTACATCAGCCATCTAGCATGGGTGCCCATTAGGGGTGCACCGATCGATCGGCAAGCAATCCGTATCGATCCGTATCAAGCAATCCGATTTTGACCTCAAATATGCGATCGGCTGATTGCTGATATTTCGGCTGATTGCAGATTTAAAAAAGAAAAGAAAAAAAAGCCCTATCACTAATCAGGCTTTCCAACGATATAAAATACAATGCCAATTGGTATTATTAAAGGGGAGAAATAATCTACCTAAAATAACGTTTCCAAACTTTCTTTGAGGAGTTTATATATCGGTGATTGGTGATCGGTGATCGGTAATCGGTGGTCGGTCGATGATCGGTTGGGCAGATATTTCCCATAGGCGATCGGCAATCGGTGATCGGTGGCAAAAAATGTGATCGGTGCACCCCTAGTGCCCATGCTGACCACCCGGAAGAGGGCCTACACCAGCAGCGTCCCAGGCGGGAATCGAACCCAGGACCTTATCTTATCCAAATATCCAGCCCTATCTAGTCTTAATCAACTTTTTATAGTGGTGTTGGAATCATTCCTGCACCCCTGCTGTCTTTCTGTGTCACCCTGGCTCATTGCAGAGTGCAGACCTCACGCTCACAAACTGAGGCCTGTCACAGGGAAGGATAAAGGCCACGGGCTTAGCTTGCCACTGTGCCTGCTAGTACACGGAGAGACACACACTCACACACACACACACACACACACACACACACTGGCCCCAGAGAACCAGGTGTCCGTTTCAGCCAGATGTGAGCAGTCACACGCGCGCACGCACACACACACGCACACACACACACACACACAGACACACACACACACACACACACCCTCCGTCCATACAACCCCCAGAGGAGTGGGACATATGTTTGCTGGGTAGTGTGGCGACGCAGGGGGGTAATGTTTACGAGCGAGCGTCATTAATATGACAAAACAAGCCTGGCTGAGGGATTTACTCTGCACACTGCTGCTGCCACGTCTGCCAGTGCTTCTCATCACTGTCATCACTGTCTGCTGTTAGCATCTCTTGCTAACATCCCACCAGCAGTAGGCTAATGCTGTAATGCGTCTGCATGTTCATTTCTGTATTCCTGTGTATGTTCTGCAAATGTGTGACCAGGGGCGACGGCAGGGGATTTGGGCCCCCCAAATTGTTTTTGGCCATTTGAAGCTAGATTTCGACCCAAACCATAACCCTAAACATGAACCAAAGTTGTTTTAGTTGCCTAGACATAACTGAAATTTAAACACAACCACGTAACATTTTCAAATTAACCGATTCGAGGTGTTTCACCTGCACGCACCGTTTCGCTCATATGTCATTTTGGGACTCATTGGAAAATGACTTATTCTGTGGTTTCGGTATTAGGACGTGTTGTATCTACATTTGTTGGTTGTGTTTGTGTGCTTCTGTTGATCTGCTGTTTGTCTGTGTTTGTGCATGCTGCATTATGCATGTGTGTAATGTGCATATACTGTATTACGGTGTGTGTATGTTTGCATGTAGAGGCTCAGAAACGTATGCGTGTGTATTTGTGACATGCAGGCAGAGATAAGACAGTGTGGAAATCCATTCTGCCTGGACTCTGCCTTCCCCCTGTCTCTCTCTCTCTGTTGTGAAGTCTCCATCTCCAGCCAACCTATGCTGGAGAATCATCCACAGCTCACTTAGGATCAATTCACCGCCATTGCTATTACCATCACTTTGAAGCAGTGAAGGTTTGACCCTGACTGACCCACAACAACTAACCTACAGATACTCCATCCACTGCCCCACTTCTCACAACACAGCTCTTATAGTCTCCCTCTCCACACACACTCACACCTCTGGAGGCGGAGCCCCGCTTCACAGCACAATTACCAAACAGGATGGATTTTATTTTTTTATCTTTCCATACCTGTTTTGCTTAACTCACCACCGGGAAAACTCCTCCTACCCCAGATGGCCAGTGTGCCCATGCTATAAACCACTGTTTCCACTCCGTTTGTCTTTTTCCACAGTGCTAGCATAGAGCTTGCAGTGTGGCGTCGCAGGGCAATGTCAGGTGATCATGCGGAACGGAAAGGACGGAAATGTGATGTGCTTCATCACATGACCTCTATAGGGTGGCATTGACTGAGTCTTGACTGTCCGTGGCTGCAACACGCGAGTCAGAGGGTCAAACAAACCCCGTGGCGCTATGAAAGTGAGGGCCGGTGTAGATACAGGATCGGCTCCCCCTACCAGATGTGCTCGGCTCGGGGTTGACAACTATTAGATGAAGTTAAACTCTCGCAACATTTATTTTCATGTAGAGGCTCAGAAACGTATGCGTGTGTATTTGTGACATGCAGGCAGAGATAAGACAGTGTGGAAATCAATGAGAAATGGTCCTGTAACACTTATTCATATTTTTTATGTTTAATCATGTCTGATAACATCAGTAGCTTAGCTTGTTGGCTAATCTAAAGCTGCCCGCGTTAATCCCACGTGCCCGACGTACAGCCAATCACAATGCGTGCCCGAGCCGATCTGGTAGGCGAGCCAAAATTGCACCAACACCGGCGCGCGCCGGCTGAGGTGGGATCCCGGTGGGCACCATGGGATGCACAGGTTCTGTGCTGTGTTAGTAAAGCAGTGGTTCTAAATGCAGGCCATAGATGAGACAGCCAATCAGGGATTGATTTAGAACTGGGATGCAGGTGAATGCAATTAATAAGGAGCTGGTAACATTTAAAAAGAAAAAAAACAGCAATCCTCTGGGTCCTCAGGACTGGGATGGATGCATCCCTTTGAAGCTTAAAAATCTACTATCTGTCCTCATCCATCACCGGTTGTCAACTTGTCAGTCAATGAATTGAAGGATGGATTCTCCTACTGGCCATTGGAGAGTATTGATGAAGACGTTTAAAGTGATGAATGGTGGGGTTTTGTTTACCATACATATCATTTAACACACATTAGCATTGACAGATCACTTGTGGAAGGATTCATTGGGGAAATTGAGTGGGCTTGGTGAACTGTACATATGGATAGGCTTAGATACCTATTAAAGGGCTTATTTTGCCATACAGTACAACAGAATCAAGGCAATACAGTACATTGGGCCGGGTCAGAGAGTGTATTAAAAAAACTCTCGTAACGGACAAGCCCGTCTTTTATTGTCACATGAACACCACAATACATGCATGCGGCCACAACACACTCATGCTGACAGTGGCCGGTGAAAAGTGTCCTCTGCATTTAACCCATCCAGGCATGTCCTTTCCTCCGAGGGGCAGGCCAGGAGCAGTGGTCGCTTTCTCGTACAACGCCCGGGGACCAACTTCGGATGTTGTCGTCACTGGTCGGATGACGATGACGATCTGATCTTCTGCATGTTTTTTTGGTGGGGGGGGTTATATACGGAGGAACCCCCTGGGGGAGCACGGGGAGAACATGCAAACTCCACACAGAGAGAAAGGCCCTTACGATGAGATAACCCACCTGGGCAGTGGGCACTAAGGATATGGGGGGGGAACACAACCACCGCGCCCAGTGTCCCAGGCGAGAATCGAACCCAGGACCTTACCACTGCGCCACCGTACCCCCCACACAAAGTACACATGTGATTCCTGGTAACCTATTCATTCATCATCGGTACTGATGATTTGATATTCTGCTCACAGCTCAACGATCAGTTAAGAAGCTGCTGCAATTTACTTCTTCCTACCATTGTGGCTTTGAGCTAGGCATTCAGTCCAGACTGATCTCCAGGAACACTGATGCTTCCTTTGTCTTAACAGTGGGCCTACCTCTGTCGTGTGTGTGTGTGTGTGTGTGTGTGTGTGTGTGTGTGTGTGTGTGTGTGTGTGTGTGTGTGTACTGTATGTGTGTGTGTGTGTGTGTGTGTGTGTGTGTGTGTGTGTGTGTGTGTGTATCTGTCTGTGTTTGTGTGTGAGAGGGAGAGAGAGCGAGAGCAAATATTACATCTAGGGCAGATTCCGACCCACACGAACACAATCAACATCCACAATCCTATGACATCATCAATGATGTAATAGACATTGTGACGTCATCAGTGATGTAATAGACATTGTAAGGTCATCAGTGGTGTTTCACATCTGGAAAGTCGACAGCTCCCTTTTTTTTTGTTATGTATTTATTTTTTGCGGCTAACTGCCAAATCGGGGGGGGGCTACTGTTTCACCGTGGTAAGAACATTTCAATACCGTCACAACCCTAAGTACCATTGATGCACCTTATGTGTTTACTTCTGACTTACCGATGAAGGAAGTGACTGCTCCCATGTGTCCCATGTTTTCTTAAAACTATTCCCACAACTAAGCAAACAGACCATAGGTTTTGAAAATCACTCTATGCTGATAGACATTACTTTGTCACCCACCATGCCCTTCCCTCCTCTCTGTTGCCCCCTACTGTCTGCAGGGCAGTTGTGCACATCCAGGTCAACGATGTGAATGAGTTTGCCCCGGTGTTCCGGGAGCCCCAGTATCGCGCTGCAGTGACGGAGGGGAAGATCTATGACAGCATCCTGCAAGTGGAGGCCACCGACCAGGACTGCTCGCCACAGTACAGCCAGATCTGTAACTACCAGATCACCACCACCAACACACCCTTCGCTATAGACCGCAACGGTGAGTAGCAAAGGGGAACAATATTCTGGGTGCATACTAATAGGATACACTATTCAGAGGAAATACATACGGTGTATGGATGTAGAGATTTCATGATTTAAACCAGGGCGTTAGTTCACTAAAAACTAAGGTATGGTCCAATATATCATGTGGCACCAAAAACCTGCTCAAATCACCCGTATTTCAAGGAAAATTCCACCCTTAGATAACTACACTTAGATATCATCAATCTGTGATGGTCTATGCATTCCAGGAGGTATTTTGTGATGACGTTATTAATGAGAATATATTGATTCATTCATTCAACCTGTATTTAAATTAGGAAATACATTGTGGTAGAGGCCTCTTTTACAATATAGCCGAGTATAAGACATACAGTAAACATAAGACAAAAACATAGACAAGCAAACCTAGGTACCAAGAACCATAATAGGAATCAATCAAAACAACAGCTGGAAGTGAAATAAGGGATTAGAAATTTAAAATGTCCTAAGGATAAAAATGAGCAAGCCTTAGACTGTTCTGTATGTTATTCCAGCTAGCAGATGCACAGTGAGAAAAACTGGATTTAGTTCAGTAAAAGCAGCTCGCACTTGCAATGTAATCAATCATTTTAGCGTCAGTAGGTTCAAGATACAATGCTTCAGCATGCGCTGGGACGCGTCATCAGTGATGTTAACTGGGGTCGTAAGGTGTTTCGGGTCTATCGAACATCATACACCCTCGCCCAGTAGACCCAGCCGAGGCCGATTAAGACCCCGACCCTCGTCCCAGAAGCAGCCGCTCACGGATCAGCCTTCCTACTCTGTCTGCAGCGTTGCCCGCGGAAGGGTTGATCATGCCCAATCCGCTGCAATAGAGCTAGTGCTACACCGCAGCATTGAAAGACCCTTCGGTGCATGGAGGGCTAAGGCTCTGTGGGTTTCTCCCGGCCGCGCTCCTCCTTCGTCTCACCAGACCCTCCAAAAGGCAATCCTACTATGCCGTACCATCATGGCGTACCATGGACAGAGAGGATGCCTCAAGGAGGCCTGTGCACTGCACGTCATTCGCCTGCGGCGAGCACCTCGCTCTAGCCTGAAGGACCCCAGGCCGCGCCGATCTTTATACAGCTTTTCAGAAGGCTAATCCGTAGCGTTTGTGGATTTCTCCCTCACGAGAGAGCCAGGCTGGGGTGCTAACCCATCCCGTACCGGGTAAAGTAAAGTAAAGTAAAGTAGTCATGTAAAAGACCAGTAAGGGCCATATAAATAAAGAGAACCCAGTGCCTTTCACACCTTACAGAGATCCTCCTGACAACATACAGTACGCCCTCACTCCACCAGGGGTGTGGCTGCATCAACAGCCCTATTTGGTGGAGCAAATGTGGAGGACAGCACGCACAGCGCCGCATTGAGCGTTGCCTTGTCCTTTTGTACCTCTGGTGGGCAAGTAGTTGTCTCCCTCTCCCTAAAGCTGCGTTCACACCGACCTATTAAAGTTTTTCGCTGGCATCGAGTTTACATACAAAGTCAATGCAAACGAGCGATTGAGCGTATATTCGCCCGGGAGAAAAATCGCTGGGCATCTGAGCGACAGAGACAGAGCGATAGGGCGGAAATTTGCTCGTTGCCCGAGATGAAATATCCCAACTCGAGCAAAATTTCACTGCTAACAGTCGCTTGCTGCTTAACGCTGATTGGCTGCCGTAACCCCGGAGTATTTATTCATTCTTGCATCAGGGGAAAACACAGTTGTGTTGTTTGCGTTTTCATCCTGTCTAACGTTAGAGCTGTGTGCTGCTTGTTTCTTGACAGTGAAGATCTCTCTCATTTCTCAATGCACCCCGCCCACATCTATCAGCAGGCCGACACAGGTGCTGCCAATTGTGCACAAATAGTCTCTCCCTCTCTATGAGATACTCTCTCTAGAGTATGAACACCTCGGCCCGAGGGCGGAGTGCGCTCCCGGTTTGCGCAGCGATTTAAACACAACGACAGAGCGATTCCAAAGGGTTGAATCGAGCGACAGCGACAAAAATAAATATCTCGGTGTGAACACGGCTTAAGAGGATGGGGTGTGTATGGCTTCTTCTTACAGCTGACCTCTTGCACCTTGAGCCATATTCTTGTGCGTTAGCAGTGTCACTAGTTGCGGCAAGGGTGTACTAATCGGTGCTATTGCCTCTGTATGCAAGTGGTCTCCAGAGGGTGACAGATAGTTGGAAATATAACGGTTATGTCGTAACGGGAGTTATATGACCACTCTCAGAGCCCTCTGGACTTTAGACCTGCCACTCCTCTCCCGTGTCAGTCAGCTAAACTGACCAGATATGAGAGGACAGAGCGAGTGCAAGTGGTCTTATACCCCTTGCTGTCACCTGATTGGTTGAGGTGCATTTTTTGTTCAGTATGTGGATCCTCTGATGGGATTGGCTTCGGCAAGTGGCCTCCAGAGGGCTCTGATAGTGGTCGTAACTCCAGTTATAGTGACATAACCTTCGTTCACACCCACAGGGTGAACACACACACACACACACACACACACACACACACACACACACACACACACACACACACACACACACACACACACAGGCACAGGCAGACCAGCTATGCTCTGGTAGGGAAAGTAAATACTCTAGATGTCTCTCTCCAGGGTAAAACAGTTTCTCTGCTCTTTCCAAGGACAAAGTCAAGCTTTCCCCACAGAACCATCAGTCTCCACAAATCAGATCACAGAAGTCTGTGAGCACACAAACATCAACACACACACACACACACACACACACACGTGTGTGCACACACACACACACACACACACACACACACACACACTCTCTCTCTCTCTCTCCTTCCTCAGTCTGATTCATCATCTGAGGACAGACTGAGCTCCGCCTCCACCGCCTGCCATAAAGCTTGAAACAGGAAAGCTCTTATCCTCACATCTGATCTTTCCAGTAGCGTCATTACATTTGTAGCTCTAAATACTTTCTTTACTTACTTTATTTCAAAAAGTCAAGTAGGATTCAACATGTTCCTGGAGGGCACACTTCATACTTCCTCACTCTTCTTAAGCACCAGCTAGACAGGGCCAGAGCCATATTCACCTTATTCTTTGCCCACACATGGACGCTTCCGCATTACGTCATTTCGTAATAGTATTTCCGTTTTAGACTTGCCAAAAACCCCGCAGGCATAAACGAACATATCTTGGCCAATAAGTATGTAACATACAAAATAAAACAACCCGTAATATCTTAATTTTATGTAGAATGCAGAGGACATGTAACTGTTTAGTTAAACTTGCATTCCAGGAATATTGTGCTCTAAAGATGACGTTAGTGGCTCGAGACTGTTTCGTCCTGAAACCCACACGTTTTGCGCCAGCGTAACCTATGTGGGATTCGAAATAATGCATCCGAGATATAAAACGTTATGAATATAGCCACGTTATAAACAACAAACTAATGCTGGTGATCCGTATGGAAACAGTGTTACTCGAAATGGTTAAAAGTTATATCAATTTGGTCATTCAGTGGCATTTTACTGCTATATAACATAACTAACTAGCGGCTAATACTAGCCACAGTAGGCAACTAGCGCTGAACCGGAAGAACAAATACGTTTGCGTTGAACGCGGAAGAGAGAAAAAGTGGGCGTGGTGAATAGAGAAGAGTCGCGACATCTCCATTCACTCCAACGGACCCGTTTTTTACTCTCAAGAGTTCCAGGAAGTAAGGTTCTGGATTAAGCAGCACTGTTGAGTTGCAGCAAAATGAACAGTTTGTGTTGTACTTTGAAAGGGATTTTTTTTTAAGAATCAAATTGTACATTACATTATCAGCTTTATTTCAGCATTCAAAAGTAGCGCGAGAACCCCTTCCTGGCTGTTCATTGGCTAATGAGTCACGCATTTTGGTCCTCCGCTGACGCCACTCTCTCTCTAAATTGCTCTGGACGGGGCTAGTCCAATACAACTGACAAACGTTTGCCTCATATATAAAAAAAACACAGAAAATGTTTTGTTTCTGTTTTGGAGACACAGAGGCAAGGAACATTCTTTTCCAGGCTTTTCTTATTGCCGAGTGGCTAGCTCTGCAATAAAAGGGATGACTAGATGAGGGTTAGGGCCAGAGGGGCCTAGCCTGAGTGCTCCCCATCTCTGTCTCTCTCCATGTGAAGGGGGCTTGCTCGGCCATTGACCGCTGAGGGAAGGTGTTGAGAGCTCTTCAACTCAAGAGCACCTCAGGGAGCGAGCAGGACCATGTGGGGAGCAAAGGAGGGAGGGAGAGACCATGTGGGGAGGAAAGGAGGGAGGGAGAGAAGGATGAGCAGGACCATGTGGGGAGCAAAGGAGGGAGGGAGAGAAGAATGTGAGGAGTGAGAGAAAGCACAAAGAGACAGGATCAGAGGGAGAAGAGGATTGAAAACGTAGCTGTGTAGCGAGTGTAAACAAACAAAGATGGTTTGAGTGTCTCATGCAAGAAATGCTGACTGGTCAAAAAAATCTGATCATAATTACAATGGGATGAGAGAGGGAATTGAATGCGGATGCAGAGATGTGTGTCTGTGTGCACGTGCGTGCATGTGTGTGCACAGTATGTGATTGTGTGTGAGAGAGAGGGAGAGAGAGATGGAGGGTAAAGCAGTCATTTACCTGCTGGCCACCCTTGTCAGCAGTCACAGCACACAGCCTGCTGACACGGATAAGTTGATGTAGTAATTGAAGGAGGAGGAATAGGAAGCTCTGTCATGCAGAAAGGTGTCTGTGTGCGTCCGTACGTGCGTGCGTGAGTGAGTGTGTGTGCGTGAGTGAGTGTGTGTGTGAGAGAGAGAGAGAGAGAGAGAGAGAGAGACAGCAGGAGAGAGAGAGAGAGACAGCAGGAGAGAGAGAGTCCCACAACAGATGAGGCAGCAAACAGTGAAAAGGGATGCGGCTGCAAAACAGTGAGACAGCGATGTGCATGGAGAGAGAAGAGAGATGGAGGCAGCGAGAAGGGAGGGGGATGATGAGGCTGAGCTAAGCGAACCATAGCATCCTCATATGGATTACATAGAATCCTCCTGCTCACAGACCTGTATTCAAATAGAGGCGCGTACGTGGTGTCGCGATATATTCCCTCGCCTACCAACACGAGGGCCGCAGGTTCGTGCCCCTGTTGTTACCACTGGCTTTGCCGTGTCTGCAGGTGGGAAGCCGGACAAGGTTATGTGTCCTGGTCAGTAACGCCTCCTCTGGTTGGTCCTTGTTCAGCGGGGAGGAGAACTGGGGGAATAACCATGTTCCTCTGCATTCACTACAATACGTCCTCCTGGTGAAACTCTTCACTGTCAGGTGAAAAGAAGCGTCTGGCACCTCCACATACATCAGAGGAGGAATTGAGAGTCTAGTCTTTACGCTCTCCCAGCGCTCCCAGATTTGCAGCCACCCCCCTCCTCCCCTGCCTGGGCTCTGTGCACAGTATTGTCATCCATCTGTAGTCACAGACTCATCAAATATTAACAGACGCTTTAGGACTACAAGAGTTCCCTCCATGCACGCTGCTCAGCATGAGAAAAGTTGTCGGTTTGGTAAATGGCTCGTTGTTACCGACGTCGCAGGAGGCTCTTGGGGTGGTTTCACATTAAGGACGCGGGGCCGGTTCTGAGAACACTTGACCTCAAAGTCCGGTTTGTTTGATTAGTGTGAACACTGTGTTCCATGCAATTTGAAAAGGTGGTTCAGGTGTGCTCGGGGACAGAATGCAAGTGGGAACACAACTGTACCAAAATACTGCTATTTATAGTCTGACGACCAGTTGTGGACTCGACGGTGGAGGTGTAGAAAAGTACCAATGCTGCCTTGAACTTCTTCAGCCACCGTTGAAAGTACTCTGTGTGCTTCTTGGTGAGAGTTTTGATGTTCAACTCACATTTCAGGTCCCGGCTGAGGATTGAGCCCAGGAAGCGAAAGGACTCCACAGTGTTGACTGGGGAGTCACCCAGGGTGATTGGGGAAGGAGGGGCTGCGTTCTTCCTGTAGTCCACAACCATCTCCACTGTCTTTTGAGCATTCGGCTCCAGGTTATTTAGACTGCACCAGGTCATTAGATGGTCAATCTCCTTCCTGTACGCAGACTCGTCATCGTTAGAGATGAGCCCTATGAGGGTGGTGTCATCTGCGAATTTCAGGAGCTTGACGGACTGATTGCTGGAGGTGCAGCTGTTGGTGTACAGTGAGAAGAAGTATGGAGAGAGGACGCCACCCTGGGCAGCTCCGGTGCTGATGGTCCGGGAGTCGATGACATGTTTCCCCAGCCTTACATGCTGCTTCCTGTTCGTTAGGAAGTCTGTGGACCATCTGCAGATGGAGTCGGGCACGCTCAGCTGGGAGAACTTCATGAGAATGTAGTGGAGGGCCATGTTTATGGCATCATCTACAGACCTGTTGGCTCTGAAGGTGAACTGCAGGGGGTCAAGGAGTGGGTCCAAGATTCATTTTAGGTAAGGCAGAACAAGGCGCTCGAAGGACCTCATGACCACAGAGGTCATGTAGTCTTTTAGTGCCATGGGCCTTGTCTTTTTGGATACAGGGATAATAGTTGAGGACTGAAGCATGTGGCATGTCTCCAATGAGGAGTTGAGGATGTCGGTGAACACTGGGGCCAGCTGATCAACACAGTGTTTTAGGGTAGAAGGTGAGACAGAGTCAGGCTTGCTTCCGTGACTTCTAAAGAGCTTGTTAACATCTCTCTCCTGGATGCAGAGAGGTGTCAGGGGAGGGTAGATGGGGGAAGACATGGGTTGGAGCTGTTAAGAATGACATTTGAAAGTTACTGTAAGAGCAGCTGGAGATATGGAAACATATCTGTGTCACATGGTTATGACTGCTATAAAATGAAACTCATTTAGCTGTAAAAGCTCATTTTATGAGTCTATAAAGTCGGTCTCCCAATCACTGGCAATTGAGCAACTCCAGATAGTGTTGAGGACATCACAGAGATTTGAGTTTGTGGTTTCTCGCTTTTATCACAAAATAATTGAAGTGTTTTATAGGCCAGAGCATCAGCTAAATTGAAGGGTATTTTCTTTGTAGAAAACAAATACCAATTTTAGATTTGCAAAAGGCCTGTATTTTTGTAGAACAATAGTTCAATTGCTTTAACATCAAATAAAGTGGGTTTCAAGATTCATACTTTGCCATGCCAGCAGCATGACAAAGTCTGAAAGTCAGACTGCACTGGACACCAGTAACACCAGCATCCCACCCCCACTTAATTGAGATGCCTACAGTATTTGCCAAATTAAATGTTGGGGTCGGGTATGGCAAAATCTTCTTGGCAATGACAAATTGAAACTGAAACACAGCAAAATACAAAACGATTATCTACTGTAAACCGCAGCCAGTGATCACTGAATCCACCCGACGCCTGTTCACGACATCCACCCCCACCACCCACTGAGAAGAAGAGATTTAGGTTACTGGTGAGGTGATTTCTGAGTATTGAAGTCGGTGGAAATATTCACCTCTTGCTGCCAATTGGGACCAACCTGCCTGGCAGAGCTTTAAGGCAGTCAGTTTTGCATCAATCAGTAGGGCACTGGCATTAGACTACAACACGTGAAATGACTTTAAAGAGTCCATGGAGTTGAGTTTGAGCCTGTGCCACCCTCCCTCCCCACCAGGTAACATCCGGAACACGGAGAAGCTGAGCTACGACCGGCAGCAGCAGTATGAGGTCCAGGTGACGGCCTGGGACTGCGGCCAGAAGAGAGCCTTACACAGCGTTCCTGTCCGCATTGACGTCAAGCCTGTCTGCAAGCCTGGCTGGCAAGGTGCGTGTGTGTGTGTGTGTGTGTGTGTGTGTGTGTGTGTGTGTGTGTGTGTGTGTGTGTGTGTGTGTGTGTGTGTGTGTGTGTGTGTGTGTGTGTGTGTGTGTGTGTGTGTGTGTGTGCGTGTGCGCGTGCGTGCATGCATGCGTGCGTGTGTGTGTGCACGTGTGTCACTGCAGGGACAGAAGGTAAGGTTTATCCAGAAACGCAGGTGTGATTATTTGTGATTACTTACTCTCTCTCTCTCTGTCCCTCCCTGGGGAATTGTTACCGTTGACAGACACAAAAATAGATTTTCTAATGTCAAAGGTATTGTGGCAAAATTTTCTTTGACTCTCCAACTTCATCATCTAACCTTGAGTGACGTTTGTGTCAAATTTCCAAGTGAGAAATTAGTTTTTCCCAATATACCCCATACAGGTACCCCATACAGAGAGTAGCCTTACATGCAAAGTGACTTTTGAAATCCAGAACTCCCAGCAGCTGGCCAAGTAATTGTTGAGTCATCTATTGATCAAAAACCAACCATGTCTGTACCCCTCCAGATACATTATGGTCATTTTGTTATGTTATACTTATTGCCCCTAAGCTTGAATCTGCATGCACACACATACTGTACACACACACACAAACAGAAGCACACACACACACACCCACACACACATACACACACACACAAACAGAAGCACACACGTGCAAACACACATTCACAAACACATTTGCATCAACATGTACAGCTCAGCACCTAAGCCTTGACTGACAGATTGTTACAGTGATGAAATAATGATCTGCATATCCACCCCGTTCTGTTGTAATGTGGCTCTGAGCTGTGTGTGTGCATACAGTATGTCTGAATGCGTGTGTGTGTGGGTTTGTGCGTGTGTGTGTATGTGTGTGTGCATGCGTGTGTGTGTGTGTGTGTGTGTGTGTGTGTGTGTGTGTGTGCGTGCACGTGTGTGTGTGTGTGTGTGTGTGTGTGTGTGTGTGTGTGTGTGTGTGTGTGTGTGTGTGTGCGCACACATGCACCGGATACACTCGTGCACAAATATGGTGTGGATGCTGTTTTACTCCTAAACAGCCCCAATTAAAACTGACCCCATGGGTGTTGTCAGTCAAGGCAGTTCATATGAATGTTAAACCTCACACTGCTACAGTTTGAATTTACATAATAGCAGGTGCCCCACCCAAGCCATAAAGTGGGGAAAACTCTAGGATAAATGATTGCCTTTGGATGAAGAATTAATTTACACACACAAATTATTGAAACATTAAAAGAATGCATACTGTAAAATGTGGGGGGAAAAGGCATGAACTCATTTATGTTGGTAATAGAATAGAATTAAACAGAAATATTCACTGTTTCCCCCAAGATGTAATTCTTATCAGCGTGGAAATGCCTCTGAAACAGCATTCAGACACGCCTGGTAACCAGCCCCAATGAATCCTTCATTCCAAATGAATCCTTCATTAGGCTCTGGACGCTCTGGTATCCCCACTGATTCGGTGACGTATTTTTTAGCACCAACTGATTGGTTGCTGTCTGTGTCAACTTCGACAAGTCTGCACCAAAGAAAGATTGATAAGAACTGACGACTAATGGGTTGTTATCCTCAGTGGTTCCACTGCAACATCAAGGCAGGAGCGCTGTAGTAAAAAAAACACAGGCTTTTGTCTCTTGCCTTCAATCTTTGTCTGCAACATCCGGGTACCTAAACGTTAACTTAAGCTACAAGCTACAAGCAGCTCAACAGATTTCAAAGCCTATATGTTACTGGAAAGAGCGGGACTGACTGGTCAACAAGTGAAACGTTTGGTCACTCACACTGGCATTATGAGTCCGGTGTCGGTGAAGTGGTTACAGCAGCAGTAGTGGGCTTAGCTAACATAGCTAGCTAACAGCAAGCTAGCCTAGCTATTAACATACAGGTGTGTTGTTGCAGCTATGGTTGCAGCGCGCTCTCTCAGTAACATTAGATTAGGTCCAGCCGCCTACATTGACCAGCCAATCAGGTGTCCCGGACAGTATATTATGTCCTGAATAAACGCAGTGAATGGCCGTGGGTCCAGACCCCTAATGAGGATTCATTTAGAATGAAGCGTTCATTGGGGCTGGTAGCTGGTTACCAGGCTGCAATTCCTTCCTTCCTTCTTTCCTTCCTTCCTTCCATTGTCCTCATGTTGCTCTTAAGCTGCGTTCACACCGACCTATTCAAGTTTTTCGCTGGCATCGAGTTTACATACAAAGTCAATGCAAACGAGCGATTGAGCGTATATTCGCCTGGGAGAAAAATCGCTGGCCGTCCGAGCGGCAGAGACAGAGCGATAGGCAGAAAATACGCTCGTCGCCCCAGATGAAATATCCCAACTCGAGCGAAAATACGCTGGCATCAGTCGCTCGCCGCTCAACGCTGATTGGCTGCCGTGAGAGCGAGTCAAGGATCACACTGGCTTGGGACAAACCGCTGGTTTATTGTGTGGCAACAAACCGCATTGACAGGCTGACAGCTGACATGAAGTGAAGTCTGTCCTACCGGTATGGAGCTCGCATTAGGAGCATGCTGATTGGCTTTAGCTTGTAAACAATGACGGTGGCTCGTAGTGGACAAATATCATGACATTGCGTAACGTTATATCCCCCACATGTCCGTCATTTCGTGTGCCTGTTGATGAGCGATTTAAACAGAGCGACAGAGCGATTCCAAAGGGTTGAATCAAGCGACAGAGCGAAAAATAAATATCTCGGTGTGAACACAGCTTCAGTCTCTCTCCACCATCTCCTCCTCTCTCATCCAGTAGTGTGATGTGATGTGATGTGATGTGATGTGATGTGATGTGATGTGATGTGATGTGATGTGATGTGGGACTCCCAGTATGAATCACAGCTGCCAGACTCTCTTCTGCTCTTCTTCCCTTTCTGCTTTTATCACATCCCCCCAACACACATACACACACGCCTACACACACAAGCATGTGCGTGCGCACACTCTCTCTCTCACACACACACACACACACACACACACACACACACACACACACACACACACACACACACAGACACACAGACACACACAAACACACAGACACACACACACACACACACACACACACACACACACACAGAGACTTCTCTTATCTGCATGATGTCTTTGTCCTTGTCTTGTTGAACAGGAAACACACACTGCATGAATAGGTTCCACAGCAGGGCTTTTGGGGTCAAGCCAAGGCCAGACTGTATTTGTGGGAGTTTCTACCTGTTTCCTTCTATTTAAAGATGTATATCATAACACTTAACATGAAGACTAGGATTGATTGATTGATTGGGGGGGGACACAGATAGAAGGGTCCCTGACAACCTGGTTTCACCCTATTCTGTCAGAGGAGAGCAATGGCTGGATAACAAGACAAGACTGTTTGCGCGTGTGTGTGTGTGTGTGTGTGTGTGTGTGTGTGTGTGTGTGTGTGTGTGTGTGTGTGTGTGTGTGTGCGTGCATGCATGCTGAGGGGTGAGGTATAGGAGAGACGGAAGGGGACATATAACAAATATACACACACACACACACCAAATACACAAACAGGCATATGCAGACACGCACAGCTCAGACAACCTTGCACAAATACAGACACATGCACGCACATGCGCACGCGCACGCGCACACACACACACACACACACACACACACACACACACACACACACACACACAGAGTGATTACACTGCCTCAGCCCTTATTGAAGCTCTCTCTCTCTTCGCTCTTTCTCTCTGCTTGTTGAGATTGGAGTTTCCTCGTCGTGCCACTCCAGTGTCATCTGTCAAGGTGACACTGATAGACCATGATTACTGAGAGACAGAGAGAGAGAGAGAGAGAGAGGAGAGAGAGAGAGACAGAGACCAGAGTGGGTGACTGACTGAACAAGAAAGACAGCGTTAGGAAAGAGAAGCTGCAGAGTCTGGGTCAGATGGGGCGGTTGGACAGAGATTCCTGACCTGACACACTGCTTGTTATGAAACCATTTCGGCGGGTCCACCTCAAAGCACTCCAAAAAACAGGATTGAATTTTGGGTCCAATCCTCAAAAATGGGTCAAAGGAAATTGGAGTTACAGCTGATGTGAAGTGGCGCGTCCTTTAGGAGGTTCCCCCCAGCATAATGATCCCCAATTTGCAACACGTCCTCATACCGAAACGACAGAATGAGTTGCTTTCCATTGACTCCAAAAACAATATGAGCGATGTGTGCAGGTGATACGCCTCTAATGTGGAAACGGCACATCGGTTATGTTTAAACGTTGGTTATGTTTAGGCAACTAAAACAACTTGGTGAAGGTTAGGCAATATGAATAAACTTGGTTAAGGTTACGGTTATGGTTTTGGTGACAGTTAAAAATGGAACACATCGGGAGGCGAACCAGGTCTCTCGCAACGAGGAAGTTGAAAGACGAGGATGTTACTGGTCCACCAATCCCACCCTCCTACCCTTATGGGTCAGCGACCTATTTCAATATCAGACTGACCACCAGAGGTCGCTGCTACTTCCTGGTTACAGCTCCCGACTCTGGCGTATGCACTGCACACATGCACTTGCATCGGTATTAGCCCCTTTGGAAATCGACCAATGTTAGCGTTTCCCTTGTGAGGACGGCCGGGTGGTGAGACAAATCTTGTCAGATGCTGCAGTTGAAAACCTCCTCTAAAGCAGTAAAGAAACTCAGAAATAGAGTTATAGCATAGTTTCACCTAAGATAACCTGCTGGATGTGACCTTGCGTGGCTAGAATCATACCTCAAAGACTGAAACTAAAAGGCGTCTTTTGTCTGAGTGCAGGGACATTCCATTCACATCCATTTTCTCTCTTCTTTTAACTTTTT
>NC_139642.1:29446302-29483030 GCF_964638095.1 Poromitra crassiceps
CGCCCCCAGCTAGTGACTGGGAACTGAGAGAGCAGGCCACGCGGGGGGCGGGCCCACCCAGGCAGTGGACCCAGCAGTGGACCCCCATCCGGGGACTCCCCTCCGAGACAGGCCGAGAGATGCCGGGCTAAACCATGTACAGAGCTTTCCGGCAATGAAACTCTGTAAATGGTTTATTATGGAAATAAAATTTACAAAAGAACAGAAAATTGAAAATGTAAAAAAGAGTCCAACAGAGGGATATAAAAATGTAGTTTTTAAATTATCATAAAATCAGGGAAGGGAGTTGAAAATGTAAAAAGTAGAGTCCAAAGGAAATAGAAAATGTAGTCTTTAAGTGTTCGTAGGTTTAGAGAATACTAGCTAAGAGGAGGGGAGGGGAGGATAAGAGTCGGAGGTGATGATTAAGGGGAGGGGAGGATAGGAGTTGGAGGTGATGAGGCCGGGGGGGGGGGGGGGGGTCCCCCCGGGGGGGGGGGGGGGGGGGGGGGGGGGGGTCCCCCCCTTCCCTTAGGCAGGCAGGTGACCAGGATGATGAGGATAGGGGTCGGTGGTGGTGAAGAGCCCGGGGTGTCAGACAGTAGATCAGACGGGTAGATGACGGGTAGATGGCCTAGAGTGACGACAGGTGGCTAGGGCGATGACGGCCGGACCTAGGGCTGCAGCGGCGGGGGTGTACGTCAGGCCAATGAAGGACACCTGAGTGGGAGAGAGAGAAGAGAGCGGGGGGAATCTGCGCAGAGGTGGAACTAACTCTATAGACAACAATATTTTTTTATTTTTTTTAGGATGACTAATACTATACTGCTAATTCAGGTCTAAGTACCACCTAACACCACTGTCAATGATTCAGCCCTGTTGATCATCCACTTCAGATTCAAGACAAATCTGTTAAATGTGTTTAATTGCTTTGTCCCTGTTACAGGTCAACTTTAGTGCAGGCCAGCAGTGGCAATGGGCCTTTTCCATTTAATTTCCGAGTATCGAAACCGAGTATTTCTCACTAATATGAGAGTGAGAAATGACGAGTAAACTGAACATATCAAAATGTTTTTGCCTTGGTGGTGGTGATAGATCTTCTATTCATTTTTGCTAGCACATTTTCTTCTTCAATGTGTCAGTGCTGTTTTGTCTCAGCATAACAAGAAATGTGCTGTTTGGGTTAAATGTACATTTGTTGCTTCTGGTTGTATTGTGCTTTTTGTCTTTTCTTGTTCTGTATGCTACACCCACACTCCTTCTAACTTGCTCGCCTTCCTTCCAGCAAACCCATTGCTCAATGTGTAGAGACTGGACACGTCACACCATTTCTTTGACTTTCTTTCATGCTTGACCATTCATCTATGTCTATGTAGGGTCCCTCTAGTCCAGTGTTTCTCAAACTTTTTCAGACCAAGGACAACTTAAACCAATGAAAAAAACTCGGGGACCACCTAACTCCCAAAACATCCCCAAAAACAAAAGGCCTACTACTTCAACTGTAAATTACAAATTACATGCTAATTAAATGACAAATAGCAGTACAATTAATCTAATTTTTGGCTTCCCACAATTATGAAAACAAGATAACCGATATAAAAAAAAATATATGTATATTATGTATATATGTAATTTATTTTAGTTAGTCCATTTACTCTTTTTTTTTTTTACATTTATTTCTCCTGTTCAGTTCAAATATATTCAAAGTTCAAAGAAAGTTTTTTCAAGTTCAATAAATGCACAATGTTGCCAAAGTCAAATAGGCTATCTTTTGCCATCTTCAAGTTGCATTCAGTTCAAATAAGTGTTAAATGGCTGACAGCAATTACTGAAATAGAGTGTTTGGTCAGTAACTTGGAACTCCCAACCCCCCGCTGTACTCTGTCTCTCTCCTGTAGCCCTGCAGGCAGAGTGGACGTATCTCCGCAACCGTATGTCGTAGAGAGTCACTGCTCATGGCGTTGGATTCGGGGTGAAAAAATACATAGTCCTTTAAAGGCATCGTGATCTTACCTTGAGTTTCCCAGAAAATGTAAACATTTCTCTGATTGGATAGTGGGAAGTAAAAAAAAAAGGAAAAAAATATAAATCTACTCACGGACCACTAGGGGGCGCCCACTGCTTGAGAAATATTGCTCTAGTCCTTAGAAGAGATCTTGTAGGCCAGGCAAAAAACCCTGACATTTATTTTGAGGCCATATATATCAGGAGATCTGTACCCTCTAAGAACTTTCTAATGTTTGTCTTCATAGAAACTGCTGATGGTGATATTTCTCTCTGTATTTCACCACTTTGGTAATTACTGTAACTTTATAGCATCTCCGCCTTCACTATCCACCGACTCCCTCGTGCCTCAAAGCAGGCATACTAATTTATTTATCATAGTTTTTTGATTTGTGATTAGTCCAAGCCGAATATTTGCTAAACATCTCATCTTATGTATTAACTTACAGCAGGGGTTCTCAAACTTTTTTTAGGATGAGAACTACAACTCTACTTACAAATATTTAACTAGTCACAAGCAACTTCTTTTCCCTATGTCCCTCCAAGTACATTATTTAGCACATTTTAACAATATTATGTTATTTATTTAACATTATTTAATAATGTTATAATGTTAAATACTGTAGATACTGTGTTAGCTATACATGAGTGGGATTTAGCTATGCATAAAAAAAATCATTGCATTTCATGGCAATTCAATGGCAAAAACAGGGAAGAAAACAGATTTAGGAAACGGACAGGAAATCCATTTGAAGTGCTGCTTTTAGCATTTTAACATCAAGAAATCATTCATTAACTAATCAGTCTACCAGCCTCTACATCGCTGTTTACATGCAGTTGCAGGAATGAACAAAAGAGTTACTGGAGGTATCAGAAAGCAAAATACAGGAGCTGAACACAAAGTAACAGAACACAATGACTCGACAAGTTACCAACAGACCATAGACATGATGGTAATCAGGAACATGCAGGGCAGCTGGGAAGGTAGGAACACAGGGGAGAAACGGGGGGAACTGATTGGTCGAGGGACACAAGCACACAAGTCAAAGGGGAAATTGAAACTAAATCGAGTTCATGACAATATGCAGAATTATCTGTGCCCGTCTCATCACAGCGACCGACAGCCCCGTAGTAACAGTATGGAACGAGGTAAATTAGCCACAAACCAGATGCGGCACGGGTGTGTGTGTGTTTGTGTGTGTGTGCGAGGTTGTGTGTGTGCGTTTGTGTGTGTGTGCGAGGTAGTCTGTTTGTGTGTGCGAGGTAGTAGTGTGCGAGGTAGTGTGTGTTTGTGTTTTTGTGTGCGAGGTAGTGTGTGTGTGTGTGTGTGTTTGTGTGTGCGAGGTAGTGTTTGTGTTTTTGTGTGCGAGGTAGTGTGTGTGTGTTTGTGTTTGTGTGCGAGGTAGTGTGTGTATGTGTGTGTGTGTTTGTGTTTGTGTGTGCGAGGTAGTGTTTGTGTTTTTGTGTGCGAGGTAGTGTGTGTTTGTGTGTTTGTCTTTGTGTGTGTGAGGAAGTGAACATGGCAGATTTAACAGGCCGCTGAGCAGTGGAGAGCTGCTCTCCCCCTCGTTTGCCTTCAGCTCGGCTTAATGCTCCGGCCTCCAGCCCCAAGAGAGCGCACGCTGCACACAGCCACCAGACTGAGAACAAGATAGAAGACGGGATGGAAGAAAAGATAGATAGATAGATAGATAGATAGATAGATAGATAGATAGATAGATAGATGGGTAGATTGGTAGCTACACTGCAAAATGTGTGTGTTTGTAGTCTCATATTCAATCTTAGTTGACGCCCAAACAAATCTCCCAATGCATTTTCATGTGTTTCGGGGATTTTTCGGGGAAGTATGCATATCAAGGCAGATCACTCCACTTAGTGTCAAGAAAATAAACAAGCTATCGCACTCCACTGGCTAGCCCCATATGTTGCCCTGTTCCCCGTTCCTCTGTGATCCATTCTGAATCAGGGTCACACATCGTTCCATGAGGAAATTGGAGGGGTCGAACGTTTAAAACGTTTAATTCCCAATTTCGATTTACAAGCACATCAAATTAAATTGTATAACGGATAATGGATAACGACGTTTTTTTATGATCAAAGAGAAAACTGGAAAGGACTCGTTTCCTCATTTCAAAACGAAAAACGGATGGCCGCCAAATACACGGACCGTAATTGCTGCGGTGATGGGACCGGGTAGATTGAGAGGCCAATTAACTCAGTTCGACTGTGAGTGATAGCTTTGTAACTTTCCTGTGACTGTGAGCATTATTAAAGGCATCAGGTCCAATGATGCTGCTGTATAGGAGAGGGTAGCGGCTAGACTGACTGGCTCCTTAGCTGGCAAATGATGGAAAGTCTCTGTTGAAAACATTGAAGGATGTGAAGGGAAAAGTGGAAAAAACATTGCTGTCATGTAAGAGGCCCCCTGGACAGAAAACACTTTGCCTAGTTGAAAAGACAGACAGTGAAGCATAATGAGCAGCGCTGCTGCTGCAGGTACAGTCATTTAGGAAGCCAAGACGATATAGAGTCGTGATACCAGGCGCTTCATGGGGGGGGGATTGGCAGGCAATTTGAAAATTACACAAGTGACAAGTAGGCTCATGAAAATAAGGCCGTATTTCAGCTAATAATCACTAGCTGGTGGCAGTTTCCACTCCGGAAAGCACTGAGCTGTGATGAGAGATGTTACCAATACTGTCCTGTCTCTTAACACTGCGGTTCCATCTCCCTCTCTCCCCAGGCTGGAACAAACGAGTGGACTACGAACCAGGAACAGGCAGCAAGCAGCTGTTTCCCAAGATGCACCTGGAGACGTGCGGTGGGCCGCTGTCGTCGGTGAGGACCACCGTGGAGCTGCAGACCAGCCACATCGGCAAGGGCTGCGACCGCGAGACCTACTCCGAGAAATCCCTGCAGAAGCTCTGCGGTAACTTCGGCAGACACAAACCATTAACAACAACAGCTGCAGGAGCAAGTCATTTCTGTTGGGTTTTGAATCCCATTACTGTCCTTGTGTGACCAAAATGACAAGTAACTTAGATTGAGTGTGCATTTCTGGCATGTAGCGGTAAATCAAATGTGAGTTGGGCCTGTGGCTATGATGGTGGATATATCTTGAGTATGCAGAGGATGGCTGATCAAAGACCATTTCTGACTGAGGCGGCAAAGTGAAAGTCAGTGCGGTGAATTAAAAGTAAGCTGCTAGTGAAAGCCTCAGTAAAATCCATATTATGTGCACCAGGGTCAGACGGGGCCTCCGGGCGTCTTTCTGGGCCTTTTTGAACCAACATCTAAAAGCCCTCAGTCGCCCTTGCTCTTTTATCTGGGCTTGTGTGCCTGGTAAACCCCCTAGACTAAATGAAGGCACCGGAATGGCAACTTAAAGCTGAGTCGCTAATGCTGTGACAGAGAGGGCATTAGCCGCCCCAGATGCAGCCAGACTCTCTCCTTGGTGACTGATGAGCCGCAGAGCTGCCGTGTCGTTGCCAAGAGCGCCGACAAAGCGGCCGAGCCCAGCCGCCGCCATCGCCCCTCCCCACCCCCACCTCAATAACCCCCCCCCCCCCGCCCGCCTGGGCGGCACCGCCAGCAGGGGGGCTGGAGCCATCATCTTTGACTAACGGCCTTCACAAGCCCCCCTTCCAGCTCATCTGAATGCATAACGTCCTTCGCCTTCTCCTTGCCTACCCCGGCTCCCTGTCCATGCATGGTTTACCACTAAAGAGTCCTTTTCAGAAAGCTCATAATTGTTATCTGATAGCGAATAGAATAAATTGTAATTGCTTTTTTAAAGCGCAATCCATTTGAGATAATGTACAAAGACATCGGGCAAACAGAGCAGCTGCAGCTGGGCGCTGGCGAAGTCGAAGCTTATTTATTTACTGAGGGAATCTAATTACTCTCAGTCAAAACGTTGACGTTGGCATGAATACGAGACAGAGAAAAATAGAGCTTTACAGATGGGGAAAACATTCATTAATGTGCTAATGTCGTGTTATTAGCAAAAATTAACAGACGCATGTTTCAGTTGTTTGCCTGGACAAGGGAGACATGGTGAAATATGACATTGCCCCTTTTTTTTTTATCTTGCCAGAATGGTTGCCGTATCGCTTTGATTTATTACATCCATAAGCTGTTATAAATGATTTATAAATGTGGTTTAAATGCATGAAATCCATTTGTCACTGTCACAGAGTGGGTGAAGATAGATGGCTAAGGGGATGTGAAACACACTCAAGAGAAAGGTGAGGAAGGAGGGCAAAAGTCATGTTCGTCAAGCTGACAGCATCAAAACAAAGATCTTTTATGAGCCAACATGTTGAGGTGATTGAGTCTCGGGAGTGAATGAGTGGCTTTTAAAAGCAGGAAGAGAATAGAGAGAGAAGTGAAAAGGTTGAGTTGATACAATAGAGACACTGCATGAAATAGGCCACGCCCATCATGGGGGAAAGCACTCCATTCACTCCCATATACCAGCGTCATTTTCCTTGAATTAAAGATAGCTAAAAGCTGTTGTGCGGTGGGCTGCGCAGACAACAAATGTAAACAATCGCCTATTTCAAGTTTTTTTGTACTCCCGAGCAAAACAAGGAAGCCATTCAGAATTGGCGAGAAGAAAAATGTGGATCTTGCTGTCAATGAAGTAAGTTGGAGTGTTCATCTTCCGTATATATGATCTTTGTGTGCAACACCCGACCATGCACGCGACATAGGAGAACGCCAGGATTGGGGGGGAGTTTGTGTTTCCCCCCGTTTTGGGCGTGGTTTCTGAATGATGACGCGCTCCACAGTGTCTCTATGGGGTAATGATTAGTTTGCTTTGTCAGGAGATGCAGGGATCATATAACAAAACTGTGTGACCTGTAAACAACACGTGTGATTAGCTGTGCTTCAAATTATCTGCTGTCCTCTCCACCGAGAATAACAGGACTCCTTGCTGTGCCTCTTGTCTTTGTGTTAACTTACCATAGCTCTTGGTCAATATATTCCGTCCATTTCCATAGAGGTATATTTTAGCGGTAAGCTATGCACATCTAGTGGGAAGGATGACTCGCATCTATTACCTATTGCAATTCAGTTTCATTTCTATGAATCAATAGCCACATCCTCTATCCATCTCCACCCATTGATTGGATATTAAGCTCTGCCATCTGCCTTACTCATAAGTAATCATAGCCAAGGTTAGGCCAATATACAGTGTATATATGCACTGATTGTTATTGACACGTCTTTGGTCACACCTCTCCTCCATTCCCATGGCGTTCCCCTAGGGGCCTCTTCGGGCAGCACTGACCTTCTCCCCGCACCCAGCGGCACCACCAACTGGACGGCGTCCCTGGTGACGGACAGCGGGCGGGACAGCGACTTGATCTTCCGCTTTGACGGTCGGCAGGCGGCTAAAATCCCCGACCGGGAGGTGCCCCAGAACCTGACAGACCAGTTCACCATAGCAACCTGGATGAAGCACGGGCCCAGTCCCGGGCTCAGAGCCGAGAAGGAGACCCTGCTCTGTAACTCCGACAAGACCGGTGAGTACGAGCCTCTGCTGGGGCGGCTGTGGCTCAGGAGGAGCGGGTCCTCCACTAATCGCTTTGGATAAGAGCGGTTGGTGGCTCGATCCCCGGCTCCTCCAGTCCGCATGTCGAAGTGTCCTTGGGAAAGATACTGAACCCCAAATTCACCCTTCGCTAATTCCCCCCCTTGCTAGGTTACTGTTGCTATGCAAGGCAAGCTTTCGCTATCAGCACGTAAACGAGGTGAAACCGTCTTTGTTTGCTAACTACAAAACAACTGTGTGCTAAGCTAACGTAGGTAACGCTAAAGTTGGTTAGCATCTTACCTTGGAGCAAATAGGCTGACTCTTGCGTTGATGCTACTTGATCTGTTGATCCTCGATGCATCAGCTGCTTGTGAGGTATTTCACACTGTTTAATCCATATTCGACAGAAATGTAGGGTGACAATCTCACTGCTGCCTGCTGCTATGACCTACATCTACTAACCAACCAATAGAAATGCAGCATGAAACGACGCACTAATGCTAAACACCAGTAAATGCTGAATGCTAGTAGCTACAGTAGAGATGCTAATACAGTAAATACTTATGTTACCTCAAGCTTTCTTTGCAAAATTGGCATCCTGATTTGGCCTCCTTTCCCTAGCCATAGTCTCGCTTGCCAAACTATCTCCCTTTCACGCTGTACCAGTGCAGCAGAGTCTGGCTCCTCCCACTCTCACTCTGGTATCGCTTAAAAAAAGCATCCGTTTTCTTTACAACATCCACCCAAAGTACCAAGCACACCTGCTTTATTGCATGATCCAAATCTTTGTCAGAACTTGTGATTTTCAGCATGTAGGTTGCTAGCTTGCTAGCTAGCGTTGTTGATTCACAGCGGCGGATACATTTGAGAGCGGACACGCAGGGAGCAGAAAGGGTTTCCCGTTCGCTCTGACTGAAATGCTCGGAGCCAATGCAGAGCTTATACCCGCAGCCTGAGCCTCCAATGGCAGAGCTTATACCCGCAGCCTGAGCCTGCTTCCAGTGAGTCAGACTACGCCCACGACCGGGTCCACATTCTCCTCCGCCTCCTCTTCTTTGGATTTTTTCCCCATACACATAAATACCTGATGTCGTACCCAAGTTTGATTAGATCCATGTTGCACAGGGTGGCCTGCAATAAACTTAAGATTGCTAAAGTCTGTCTGTAGGCGGCATTAGGCCGGGGACAGACTAGAAGACAAGCTGTTGGGCCCTCTAATTTCATGGGAATGTACTGTATGAAAACCAGTGTGATTGTACAGTATTAAATGAAGTTCAATGCGGACTCTAAACTTTGGAGCTGGAGAGCTGGAGGTGAGCAGGCTTCATTAGAAAAAAGGTAATGGTAGTTGCTTTAGTCTAGTAACTTACATTCATTGTAGGACAGGAATTCCAAAATGATCACTTCATTATTATTATTATTATTATATAATTATCTGCACAAGTTTATTACAACACTCTCCTCACTGTAAATTGGGTCTCCCATCTTCAAAAGAATATGATCCTCACATACTAGACCCATCCAGACCCTGGGTCATAAATCAGACATGTTTGACTTTGTTCATGTGATCAGGGCGGCTCAGATCAGTGTGGTTAAGATTGAACCTGTAAAGCCCTCACAATGCCAGGTGGATCCATCGACCCCGATCAGGCCTCAGATCAGGGATTCCCCTCCCGATTGTCAGCATGGCCAAATGTGCTGTGAATTGGTCCGATATCCTCTTGTGTGTCTTAGTGGTTAGTGAGGTCATTCCCTAACTGGAGGGCCAAGGTTTAAACCCCCATGGGATCATAACCTGCCGAAGCCAGCAGTAGCTAGCTGCACCCAAACCAGAAGGAGAAAAGAGAATTAGACAGATAAAAGTGTTTCAAAATCAAATCATCTGTTGTTTACACTTCTGCCTACATGATGCTAAAATGTATTTAGGGAACAGGGCAGCTCAGATCCTGTTGAACTGAACAAGGTTAGGACGGCTGTAATGGAACAAAATGAAACAAACCACATCATGGCATGGCTTGCAGTAAATGGTGATTCTGTTTTAAAGAAATACAGTGAAGATATGGAAGAGCTCTCCCTGTCAGGCAGTAGACTGTGAGACTGAGGTTTCATAAAGCCAGATGTCAGACTGAGTTTATCTGACAGTGATCGGTCTGGTCCCTGGGGTCTACTCCTGTCTACCTCTTTCCCCCACAGAGATGAACCGTCACCATTACTCTCTGTACGTCCATAACTGTCGCCTGGTGTTCCTGCTGAGGAGAGACTTCACCCAGGTGGACACCTTCAGGCCGGCCGAGTTCCACTGGAAGCTGGAGCAGGTAGGACGCTCAGGGAACTTATACTTCAAGGTCATCTCTGTCCATTTCATTAGTAGGCTATGGGCCATCTCAGAGACATGGATGAAGCTTCTAGCCTGGATTTAGCCTGGATTAAATATCCACTGGGATTTTACCGGTTTGGGGATAAATGTAATCCGTGCCAGTCTGTGTCTGACCCTAAAACTAGAAGACTCTGTTAGACTGGGTCCATTTGCACAGTGTTTGATGTCAAGTTTAATAGGGACTGGTAGGGTCACATGACTTCACCAAGAAGAGTCACACTGGTTGTACTGTATATCAACACTTCTAAAATGCGTTGTGCAAAGCTGTGTGTGTGTGTGTGTGTGTGTGTGTGTGTGTGTGTGTGTGTGTGTGTGTGTGTGTGTGTGTGTGTATTTCTAAGTATCTGGATGTACTAAACAGCCTCTTAAAATCCACAAAAGAAATGCTCTCACCTCCTCTCACAACCTCAATTAATTGGAGAACCATCATACACTCTATTTAATAGCCATGCAAAACATGTTTTTCAATTAATTTAACCTCTCTCCATACACTTGTTCCATGAATATGAGCATTTTCATATATTGCCGTGTGATCTCTTTGCAGCCTTAAATTAATTCCCCACTTACAGTAAATCATAGACGAATGGGTTATACAATGACATTCATGTAGAAAGCACCATCTGTCCTCACCATAATGTTCACAAGTGTCACCTACCAAAACACCCTACAGTTACCTGATGGCCACTTCAGCAAACAAGTGCAGAGACACAAACCTGCTTGCTCCAAGGACACAGCTGTGTGTGTGTGTGTGTGTGTGTGTGTGTGTGTGTGTGTGTGTGTGTGTGTGTGTGTGTGTGTGTGTGTGTGTGTGTGTGTGTGTGTGTGTGTGTGTGTGTGTGTGTGTGTGTGTGTGTGTGTGTGTGTGTGTGTGAACCCTTGAGGACCAGACAAGTGATCTCAAGGTCAGTGTGTGACCTTATTGAGGGTGTGCTAATTCAGGGGAAAGTGCATCTGGCAAGACTGGCAACAGAGTCAGGCCCTCAAGGCTTAGAGCTGTGTGTGTGTGTGTGTGTGTGTGTGTGTGTGTGTGTGTGTGTGTGTGTGTGTGTGCGTGTGCGTGTGTGGACAGCTGCTGTTTGGTGATCAAAGAGTCAGGCAGGCAGGTCACCTCGACCTCTCAGAAAGAGAGACAGCTGAGCCCAGGCGTCCAGGCGTGACACCCAGGACTAATTTGATCAGACAGATTGCTGCTCTGATTGGAGGAGAGCATGACGAGGTCGTACCTCAAACAGCTCGCTGCTCTGATTGGAGGAGAGCATGGCGAGGCTGTACCTCAGACAGATTTCTGCTCTGATTGGAGGAGAGCATGACAAAGTCATACCTCAACCTCCTGACTGCGCTCGGTGTGTGTGAGTCATCGTGTGGTGAGATTTCCCACAGAGTCAGAGCTGCCTGTTCTCTCTCTTCCAGACTCTACTTTAGATCTTCTCTGGTCTTTTTTTAAAGGCACAATGTGTATATATTTTTTTTAAGATCGGTCTTTGTCAAATTAATTGTGACACATGGTGTAATTACCAATGAGTAAAAACGAAGAACGCCAGCACTCAATGAATGTCCTTTCTGGGTTTTTATTCCATCATCAAGACCAGTGTAACAACGGACGTTTCAGCCAACAGGCCTTCTTCAGCGTTGCTCGCGTAACTACCAATGAGACCATGGTCAAGATGACGGATAGCCTCTATCTCCAGTGACAGTATTAGTTGTTAGTGACAGTGTTTGTTTCTTAATTTTGGTCAAAGGGTTTCTCCTTTGCTTGATGGAAAAGGAGAAACATGGCCTTTTGCTCATGTCACCATCTGCTGTTGGAGAGTCTGGAAAGTCATTGGAAAGTCTTAAAGATTTTGGTCCATTTCCTCTGGAAGAACAGCGTCCTCCTCTTCCTGTTTTCTCGAGGCCAGTAGAGGCTGCCTGACTTCTCTGTGACACTCTTCCTTGTTTATGGTGTGTGACGGTTCTAATGTCTCAAAATGAATGTGATTAATGTTTAAATTATACACATATTATAGCACCTTTACTTTAGGTTACTGTAATTTCATGCAGTACAGCACTTCTTTGGGCGGTTCCAGTAAAAAGGAAGGTAATTAGTAAATACTGTGGTCTTGCCTTAATGGATTTCAGTTTGGTGTTTTTTTCCTCTTGTACTTCTTATTAGAGTTTGAAGTAATAAGTAAACATACAGTACACCTTAGTAACAGGCTGCACATTAGCTGTACCATATAGAGCTAACACTATTCAATCTCTCTCTTATGTCTCTCATCTTCCTCTCTTTTGTTACTAGTCCCTCAGAGAATGGAAGGACACTTTCATTAAGTTGTTATCTCCTCTCTCTGCTCTCGCATCCTCTGCTAATGTGGTTTATAACAAAATGAACTTCTGAAAGACTCCAACCTGGAAAACCCTCGCACAAAAGATTCTCCTCCTCTCCCCATGTTTTGGTTGATCACAGAAGTTCAATTATATTCCTTTGTGCTATCTGTTATAATAATGACAGACACTGGGTATTTTATGTGCATTATGCAGAGGCCTATTGTGTTCAGTCAGTGTGGTATTTTGGAGTTTTGTCTGTGGTGGGCTTTGTTGAGACAGATGGCCTGAGGTAGAGGTTTTGTCAAACCACTCTTTGTGTTTGCTTTGTTATTCTTGCAGACACTTTGAGAAGGAGACTCCATCTTGGAGGTGTTTTGTGTGCTAGCTGATAATGAATGAGCCGCAGCATGTGTAATAACTGTGTAGAAAATTGGACTGTGCCCAATGTGCTGTCCAAAAAAACAGTCTTTGGCAGACGCAGCGGTCCAGAGAATTCACAGGCAGTTGAAAGAATGGCTCTGCACTGAAAAGGCACAAACATAATACACACACGCACATACGCACGCGTGTGCGCGCGCACACACACACACACACACACACACACACACACACGCACACACCCGGGAAATCTATGCAGTCTTTTATACATGAGGCTCCGGGCCCTGCTGGTTTTTATTTCTAGCCATCTAGTCAGACTGATTCACACCTGGGGCACCGGGTGAATGAGTTAATGGAACTACCTGGCAGGATAGAAGACCAGCAGCGCTGTGGCACTCAAGGACCCACAGTTTTAGAGGTATCAAAATATTAACTTAGGTAATACTGTTATGCAGCATTTTGGAAATGATTTATCTTGCTTTTTTTATCGTTTTTCATAGCATCCCATTTTAAGCATCTGTCCATCCGTCTGTCCACCCATTCTAGCATGAGATGTCCGTTCGTAGCCTAAGCCCCTCCCCCCGGCTCCATAAAGACAGAGAGAGAAGAGTGGTGGTTGAGCGAGGTAGAGAGTGAATGGAGAGAGCAGTGTTTCTGCTACAAAAAAATTGGTTCCGGACATGTGTCCTGGATTATTTCAGTTTAATGGATGGATAGATTGGATGGATTCAGATGGGATAAATTCCGGACAAATATTAGATCTGTGTTTATTGAGCTTAAACATAATTGATAGCAGTCAGCCTATAATCTCGAGATTGCCGTAGATTCCCTGTGCCAACCATGCTTCTATGACCAGTCAATCAAACAGAACGACCCAAAATGCAAGCTTGGCGGTTGAGAAATGCATATCTCCACGCACGCAGCGTCAACGCTGATACACGCTGCCTTGCATGCTGAGTCTCAGGCAAGAGCCCGTGAATTCCACAGAGGGGCTGGTTAAATGGAGCCCGCAGTGGAATTTGCAGGGCGTTGTGTGAGACGAGGACAGAGAAACGAATGAGGAGTCATCATAAAAATAAACGGTGGATATACTAATGCTCACATCACTGGCAAGTGGCAAGTGCTTTCACTTCTCAGATGAAGGCTACAGATAACTAATAATAGCCTATTCTTCCATCAGTGTAAAGTTAATTCCCAGCTGAGCTTGTGAAGTTTAATTCGCCTATTGTCCATTCTGAAAGCGAGTTGGACCACCGTGTCTCAATCAGCCGTAGTCTGCTTTTAATATTATCATCGTCATTGACAATGACGTTAGACCCACATGGTTTCAGAAAATACTCTTTAAGGTTTGATTCATGTCTCATCTCTCTCTCTCTGTCTCTCTGTCTCTCTCTGTCTCTCTCTCTGTCTCTCTGTGTCTCTCTCTCTGTCTCTCTGTCTCTCTCTCATCTCTGCATGTGTCTCTCTCTCTGTCTCTCTCTGTCTCTCTCTCGTCTCTGCATGTCGACACCACCGAAGCTCAGTGGCTAAGCCCAGTGGCATATTGAGCCTAGTTGCTTACGTACGTAGCCTAGTGTACCAAACCTGCACCGCTTAAAACAACACCTGAGTGTGATTTTTATTCACGCATATGGACCCAAACAAAACACATGGAAACAACCTTGTTTTTTGTCAGATGACTGAAACAACCATTTTGGGACATTTTGGGGCCGCTGTACCATAGTCTTTGATATGCTGCTGGCTGGATTCATTTCTGGCCCATTAGGACCATAAAAGGTACGCTAGAGCGTCTGTCTGCAGTTGCCAAATATGAGCTGTCAGAGGCGCTTCGCTGTTTCCATATTTCGACAGAGTTTCAGAATGTGTCCCACGTCGAGAGATAAATGAAATGCTCAGCGTACAGTTAGAACAAAGCCTTCATTGTATCCTGCGCTGACAGAGTGGAGGGACTGCTGGCTGGCCAGAGGAGAAAATCAATGAGAAGTCTCCTCGAGTGTTCCAACCCCAAAAAGAACGCGAAACATGGCCGGGGATAATTGAGATAATTGAATGATGTTTCCGCCGGGAGTCTAAATTGAACGTGGAAGTGACATCATTATCCGTGGCTACTCCATAGAAAATGCTTTTCCCCCCCAGCGAAGCAATCAAGCAAACACTCAGGGGGGCTTTCTCTGATTTCACCAGCGGACAGCGGTGGAGAGCAGGAACATATGAAGATGAAACCAGAGACTGAAAAGCCTTTAAACCAGAGCTGTGTATATAGAAGAGTCGTGACATCTCCATTCACTCCAATGGACCAGGTTTTTACTCTCAAGAGTTCTCAGAAGTAAGGTTCTGGATTAAGCAGCGCTGTTGAGTTGCAGCAAAATGTGATGTACTTTTGAAAGGGTCAGACGTTTACAGAATCAAATTGTATATCAGCTTTATTTTGGCATTCAAACGTAGCATGAGCCCCCCTCCTGGCTATTCATTGGCCACTGAGTCACGCATTTTGGACCTTTGCTGACACCACTCTCTTACTAGATAGCTCTGCTTTAAACCATTAAGCCCGCCCAACACATGATCCGCGGTAAAACAGCTGTGCCCCCGCTCTGCCATTGTTTTCTATGGGGAGAGCGATGCCTCCGCTCTGCCATTGTTTTCTATGGGGAGAGCGATGCCTCCCAACTAGGCGGCAGCTCTACCCGCACCGCTCAAATGTGCCACCGTGCGCTGCTCTCAAAGTTCAAATTGTTTAAACTTTGACCTACTTACCGCTGACCTTTCTCCGCCATATGGAAAAGAGCACGAGCACCTCACAGTGAGAGAAGAGAAGATCGCTTATCATGTGAAGGCAGCTTTAGTTGACTGATTTTGTACATTACGACAGACCTCACCACTGCCTTATTAAACTAAATTATTCAATTTATGATAGCAATTCAAACGCTTTTTCTCATTCCCTCACTCCGTATGCCCCATCAGTTTCATATATGTTTGGATAAGAGATTGACCATTGATATTCTAGTCACAAACAATGTCCAACAAGCGTCCAAGGCGATTTCTATTCTACTCACAAACAATGCCTGAATGTATGCTCAATTAGGACAATGAAACATGGAGACACAGCATATATCTTTTTGCCTGGCATGATGTTCTCCCACAGTTGCCTTCAAAGCTGGCCTATCATCAAAACAAACAATCTCCCGAGCCCAATTTGAACGTTCATCATTGTTCAGCATCTGGCATTTTCAAATTGCTGACGTGCGGCTGCTGATTGCTATCATCAGCAACTCCTTGTTAGCGAGCGATGGGTTGTTTAGGGAGTGTGCTACCTGACACAGCTGTAGAATGATGGGGCTTTAATTCAAAGAGCTAGGAAAGGTGGAAGTCGGCGCAGCATCTGTTTAGCTTGGAGAGGAAGGGCTTTTTGATGCGGACGGACGGGCGGGCGGGCATACAGTACTCACACGTACAAAAAGTGTACATCCTGGTCTCTACCATATTGTACATTTCCATATTTTAGATAGATAAAATGTTTGTGTGTGTGTAGTTTGTGTTTGGTTAGATCAGAATGCAGAAGCCTTAGCACCCATGCAAATGTTTGGCAGGTCTCTCTGTTACCTCATCTGTCTTAATATATTACCTTCTGTCTCTAACACACACACACACACACACACACACCACACACACACACACACACACACACACACATTTTCCTCCTCATGGGAGGCGGGTCGTGTTGAATGATAGATGACTCCTACTAAAGAAGCCTGCTAAATTTAGAGCTCCACTGCGCCAACTGCTACACAACTACATGCACACACACACACACACACACACACACACACACACAGACACACACGCACACACACACACACACACACACACACACGCACACACACAGACTTTTGAATGGTCTTCTTGGCTGGCTATTTAAAGTGCAGTCTCAAGCTGCAGACACACCAGACGCGAATAGCCGCAAAGCGCCTCAATCAGACTGGCCATGGCGCACCGGCTCGCACCTGCAGCGCCAGTTTCACCATCTGGTCCATTTCTTCCGCAAACTGTGAGGGATTGTGTCAAGTCGGGCAGGAAGTGGCTTACACGAACGATATAGAGCATCCGGTAAATTGTCAAAATAAAACGCCCTGATTGATGACGGCGACGGCTGTCCAGCCTATTTGTCAGGTGTCTACGCTTTTACAGGAGGCCTACATGTGTGTAAACAGAGAGCGAGAGAGATGAGCAGGCACACACACAAGCAGAGAGATGAGAGAGAGAGAGACAGAGAGAGAGAGAGACAGACAGAGAGAGAGAGAAACAGACAGACAGACAGAGAGAGAGAGAGATGAGAGAGAGAAGTGCAGAGGAGCAGAGAGAGAGAGATGAGAGAGAGAAGTGCAGAGGAGCAGAGAGAGAGAGAGATAAACAGGAGAGAGAGACAGAGAGAGATGAGAGAGAGAAGTGCAGAGGAGCAGAGAGAGAGAGAGAGAGAGATAAACAGGAGAGAAAGAGAGAAAGATGAGAGAGATAAACGGGGGAGAGAGACAGAGAGAGATAAACAAGAGAGAGAGACAGAGAGAGATGAGAGAGAGAAGTGCAGCGGAGCAGAGAGAGATAAACAGGAGAGAGAGAGACAGAGAGAGATGAGAGAGAGAAGTGCAGAGGAGCAGAGAGAGAGAGAGAGAGATAAACAGGAGAGAAAGAGAGAAAGATGAGAGAGATAAACGGGGGAGAGAGACATAGAGACATGAGAGAGATAAACAGGAGAGAGAGACAGAGAGAGATAAACAGGAGAGAGGGACAGAGAGAGATGAGGGAGATAAACAGGAGAGAGAGACAGAGAGAGATAAACAGGAGAGAGGGACAGAGAGAGATGAGAGAGATAAACAGGAGAGAGAGACAGAGAGATAAACAGGAGAGAGAGACAGAGAGATAAACAGGAGAGAGAGACAGAGAGATAAACAGGAGAGAGAGACAGAGAGAGATGAGAGAGATAAACAGGAGAGAGAGACAGAGAGAGATGAGAGAGATGGAGAGAGAGACAGAGAGAGACGAGAGAGATAAACAGGAGAGAGAGACAGAGAGAGATGAGAGAGATAAACAGGAGAGAGAGACAGAGAGATAAACAGGAGAGAGAGACAGAGAGAGATGAGAGAGACAGAGAGAGAGATGAGAGAGATAAACAGGAGAGAGAGACAGAGAGAGATGAGAGAGATAAACAAGAGAGAGAGACAGAGAGATAAACAGGAGAGAGAGACAGAGAGAGATGAGAGAGACAGAGAGAGAGATGAGAGAGATAAACAGGAGAGAGAGACAGAGAGATAAACAGGAGAGAGAGACAGAGAGAGATGAGAGAGAGATGAGAGAGATAAACAGGAGAGAGAGACAGAGAGAGATGAGAGAGATAAACAAGAGAGAGAGACAGAGAGAGATGAGAGAGATAAACAGGAGAGAGAGATGGAGAGAGATGAGAGAGATAAACAGGAGAGAGAGACAGAGAGAGATGAGAGAGATAAACAGGAGAGAGAGACAGAGAGAGATAAACAGGAGAGAGAGATGAGAGAGATAAACAGGAGAGAGAGACAGAGAGAGATGAGAGAGATAAACAGGAGAGAGAGACAGAAGCCGTTTTCCCACATGCGTACCGGAAAATTACCTGTAAGTCAATATCGGACATTTCCCTTCACACTTCGGCTCGCGCATGTGGGAATCTATCAGCGAATTTGCCTGTATGTTGGGGGGCGGGGGGAGGGGGGAGCTTATTTGGGGGGTCGGCAAAACTCGAAATAAGTTCGCTTGTCAGTTGTCACACAATAAATCACACTCGTTTGACTTAAGAGCAGCGTCAAGCCGCCAGCGTAATAAACACAGCCGATTTGCCCCCTCCCCTCTCTGCTCGAGAGCAGCAGCCACGGACAAACACAGCGAGAATGGCAGAGGCTTGCAAGCTGCTCAACGCTTGTATGTATGTAGAGAAAGCAAATGCATGAAGCAAAATGTGGAAGTAGTTTGCTTTGATGTGCGCGAATGATTAGATGATGCACTTTGAAGAAGTTGGGATCCGTGTCTGAGAGAAATAGTTGCTGGTTCGATGTTTATCCGTTCACCTGCGTCGCGTTGAAGCACTTTTTACAGACTGGCTTCGTTTGATGTATCCGGGGTTGCCTTCGGAAATCAGCAAGCTGACATACTGCTCTTATTAGGCTATCACAAGGTAATTTCGCCAGTTTGCTTTAATGTGCGCGAATGATTAGATTATGCCCGCTGGAACATTAAGCAACGTGTGTAGGCTACACTTCGCCCATGATTGAAGGACCGCTGTCGCGGAAAATGACTGGACCCGTTTCCACTTGCGTCCCCTTAAGAGCATACCGCTCTTCTGACTGGCTCGAAACTGGTGAAATGTCGGGGACGACGGCTTCGCGCTTATACCGGCACGACGTCTTTCCCACATGCAGGCATTAGACCACGTTCCGGTCATTTAGCGGTACAAAGCGCATGTGGGAAAAGGGCTAGAGAGAGATGAGAGAGATAAACAGGAGAGAGAGACAGAGAGAGATAAACAGGAGAGAGAGACAGAGAGAGATGAGAGAGATAAAGAGGAGTGAGAGACAGAGAGAGATGAGAGAGATAAACAGGAGAGAGAGACAGAGAGAGATGAGAGAGATAAACAGGAGAGAGAGACAGAGAGAGATGAGAGAGATAAACAGGAGAGAGAGAGAAGTGCAGAGGAGCAGAGAGAGAGAGAGAAAGTGAAAGTGGAGTAAAGCACGTGTGGTGAACGGCCAGGCAGCTCCTGCTCCAGCATGAAGTTACGCTTGGTGGCACTTTAGAACCTGGTCTGTTTGCAGCATCAGTCTCCTAGAGACCGGTTTTAACTCTTCTTGTGTATCCACCTAAGTCACTGTAGTGCACACACAGACACACATACACACACACACACACACACACACACACACACACACACACACACACACACACACACACACACACTGACACAGTACACTGACAGTATCTGAAAGCTTTGAAGTATCTCTCTTCTTATTCAGAAATCATCCATCTGTATAGCTGTATTTTTGTCCAAAGGCTCAAGACTCCATTAGTGTGTGTGTGTGTGTGTGTGTGTGTGTGTGTGTGTGTGTGTGTGTGTGTGTGTGTGTGTGTGTGTGTGTGTGTGTTGTTTGTCTGTTTGTCTGTCTGTAGCTCCACTCCACCTCTCGCTCAAGGCTAAGATCTCCCAGCTTTACTCTTAAGGTATGGCCGATGCTACACTGCACTGCACTCAGAGAGAGGGAGAGACAGAGAGAGAGAGAGAGGAAGGGAGACAGAGACACAGAGAGGGGGAAGAGAGACAGAAGGAGAGAGTGAGAGGGGGGAGACAGAGAGAGACAGAGAGACACAGAGAGAAGGGGAAGAGAGACAGAGGGATAGAGAGGCGGGGGGAGACAGAGAGAGACAGGGAGAGACAGAGAGACACAGAGAGAGGGGGAAGAGAGACAGAGGGAGAGAGAGGCGGGGGGAGACAGAGAGAGACAGGGAGGGACAGAGAGACACAGAGAAAGGGGGAAGAGAGACAGAGGGAGAGAGAGGGGGGGAGACAGAGAGACAGAGGGGGATAGAGAGAGAGAGAGAGGGAGACAGAGAGAGATTGGTTGTTGTCCATGCCACTCTTCCTGTAAAATTGCCCTAAGTGGACCGTGCAGTGCCTGTGTTTGCTCTGCAGTTGAAATCCCTGAAATGAGGGCTCTCATCACAGTGGTCATCTCCTATCAGAAGCACATACACACACACACACACACACACACACACACACACACACACACACACACACACACACACACACACACACACACACACACACACACACACACACACACACACACACACACACACACACACACACACACACACACACACACACACACACACACACACACACACACACACACACACACACACACACACACACACACACACACACACACACACACACACACACACGGGGCGGCTTTAGCTCAGGAGGTAGAGCGGGTCGGCCAATGACGTAAGGGTTGGCGGTTCGATCCCCGCTCCCTCCCAGCTGCTGTCGCTGTGTCCTTGGGCAAGACACTTAACCCTCCTTGCTCCCGATGGTGTGTAGGCACCCTGCGTGGCAGCCTGCCGCCATCGGTGTATGAATGGGTGAATGTAGACTATCTACTCATTGTAAAGCGCTTTGGATAAAAGCGCTATATAAATGCAGACCATTTATATAAATGCAGACCATTTACACACACACACACACTGCACTTATGCAGATAGCCTTGTTTGTATTCAGGTGGAAATCTTATGGACAGCAAGGTTCAATAAAAAGATGGGAGGACAGACAGAGAGGATAGAGGAGGTAAGGAGGAGAAGAAGGAAGAGGTGGATGAGAGAAAGAGCTCAGGGAGAGAGATGAAAGAGAGGAATATGGTAAAGAGGAAGAGAGAGAGAGATGGAGGCAAAACACAACAGAAGAACTGACAAAGAGCTTCCCACTGGGAGAGAGACACATGGTGATATGTGAGAGAACGAGACATTAGAACATGGAACAAACAGACCACCCTGAAGCCACACGGCTGCTGACTTCCTACTGATATCACACACACACACACACACACACACACACACACACACACAGACACACTATCTGCTGGATATGTAAGTGAGGCACACACACAGACAGGTTGATGGACAGACGTGAGATTGATGCAGGCACACAGAGAAACAGCACAGGAAGTCAAAATATGATACAGAATCAGAATTGAGAGGTGTCTTCATAGCAGGTAGACTTGCTTTGCATCCTTCTCTGCATAATATCACTCATTCATCATCGACGGTGTTATCTCTTCTCATATTCTGTCAGGAGCGTCTCACCCTCCTCCACTATCACAGACGGCTTGAAACAATGACAAACAGGATGTTCCTCTGTGTGGAAGAATGCATGAGAGACCTTTTCTTTTCTTGTGTGTTCAAGTCTGCTCTGCTATCTGTGGTTAGAAGAGGCACTCTTGTGTTCAGAATGAGGCACCAGACTTGTTGAGGTTAAAAGAGACAACAGTTTATCCCACAACCGGTGGGGGGAGGGAGCGAGGGCAAAAAGAAAAAAAGACAGAAAAAAACTCTGGCAGGTTCAACCTGGAGCGAGGTGTCCAGGTGGGATAACCAGGGTCACACACCGGCTGCTGCCTGGACACACACACACACACACACACACACACACACACACACACACACACACACACACACACACACACACACACACACACACACACACACAGGGAGAGAGGGAGACACGGTTCAGATACAGTAAGAGAGAGAGCAAACTCTTAGTCACACTCGTACTTCAATCCCCCAACTTGTGTCCTTCGCAAAGAATTCACCAAGCCAACTGTGCATCCACATGATAGGACTGTGTGCAGGGGGAATAAAACATCCAAGCACAGGATCAAACGTACCTCATTGTTATCGTTAATGCGAGGTTTGAACGTGGCCCTGAGTTGCCTCTTTGCCTTTATTTCTGCTGACAGCTGTGCTATCCCCACATGACTGTGCTTGTATTGGTCGTTCATTACTTTGCCTTAGAGCTGCCTGAGCTGCACATGGGCGCTGTGTGTGTGTGTGTGTGTGTGTGTGTGTGTGTGTGTGTGTGTGTGTGTGTGTGTGTGTGTGTGTGTGTGTGTGTGTGTGTGCATGTCTAGACGTGGCGAAGCGGATTGGTGTGCTGTTTGTGTGTGTGTACGGGTTGATGTGCCTTGTATGACTGTGTTCAGAGGCTCTTCCAACGCAGAACCAGTCCTTATGAACTAAGAGGAACATCTATGTTTATGAAAACAAAAACAAGAACGAATGTGAAACAGAGATGCATCTCAGTAAAAGGGGTGAACCTGTGGAACAATTTTGATGATGAAATGAAACTGTGCAACTCACTTAAGACTTTCAAAAATATGTATAAATGCAAGATCATAGATAAATATAAAACAGTGGTATAGTTATATTATATATATATATGTATATAGATATATGTTTATATATATATTACATTATATATTATGAAATTTCGATGCTGCTTAGCCGAGACAACGCCAGTTTGAGTAACATTTTTTATTTTATTTTTTATTTTTCCTAAGTTCGCTTCTTTCATTCTCTAAATATTTTCTTTTGCACTACAAAGGCTTTTTGAGATTGTGTTAAAAGGGTAGACATAATAAGCCCCGGCTTCAGTCTACACCTTTTGGTCCTGTTTGATCTATATGAAAATTCTTGTATTGATTATTGATTTCTGGAATAATATGACCAAATAAACTAATCAATCAATCAATCAATCAATCAATCAATCAATCATATCTGTGTGTGTGTGTGTGTGTGTGTGTGTGTGTGTGTGTGTGTGTGTGTGTGTGTGTGTGTGTGCGTATGTGTGCGTATGTGTGTGTGTGTGTTTGAGAGAGAGAGAGCGAGAGTATAGGAGAAAGTGGAGACCTTTGATATCACTTTGTAGCAAAAGCCAAAGACAAGAGAAGAAGAGTGCAGTAAAGCTGCTGCTCTGTGCTTCATCATATTAATCTGGGCCAAATGGGTTCACTGAAAGCCTTGTTCTTCCAACCAATCTCTGCCTTTATCCCTCGCCCCTCCCTCCCTACGTCTCCCCCCTCCAACCCCCCCAACCCCCCTGCCCCAGCTATTTGTCTTACTCTACCAGGCTTTCTGCCTACCACAATCTTTTTATTTTTTTATGAGGGCAGAGCAGCCTCTCAACCATGTCGGCCGGTGGATGCACACCAGACAGCCGATCCTTCTTGAAGCACGGCTGGGAAAGAGGTCTCAGCACCCCGCCTCTCGCCTCCGAGGGTGGGCTTTATTTGTCCTAGACGCTGGTGTTACACCGAAATCGGTGGCCACCGAAATCTGTGACCACAGAGGGGCGCTGATGTTCTACAGATTTCGGTGTGACATTCGACAGTATCCACCCTCAGAGACATTGGATTTGGTTAAGGATCCTTGAAAATGGTAGTCTTTTACAAAAATGCAATTGTCTCAGCTTTTTGTCTGAAATGTGTGTTTTTTTATTTATAAAAACGACTAACATTCAAGTGTTGATAAAATAATGAATGAAGCTAGATTTGTTTTGTATACAAATAGATGCTCTATTTTCTCTTTTTATATATTCACTGTTTCCATATTCATAGAACAAAATATTCGGGGTCTTGAAAGATTTATGAAAATGCTCAAAAACCCTAGCGGTGTTTGGCAACTTAAAAACAAAACCTCAGAGCTAAGAGGAACAGCAACTCTGGCTTCCAACTGCCTGAAACACATCCTGGATATAGGAATCTGCAGTATTGTACAGCGCCCACACTGACCTGAAGTGTGGTGGAGATACTGATAGAAGAACAGATGGAGACAGAGTGCTGGAGGGATGGTGGAGGGCTGATCCATTTGGCGTAGGAATATTGCAGGTGCAGGTACTGTCAAGGCTTAGGTCATCAAGAGGAGGCGTGTGATGGATGTAGTATGGCAGTAGGTGAGACGGCACCATGCTTCTCCCTGGTCTCTAACAGTTGTGAACCTGTGGGACCTTGTTTCTTCCTTGTTCGTCCTATCCTCAAGAACTAGGGATGGGCACAATTAATCGATAATTGATCGTTAAGGATTTTGTCAATCAAGGAGGAATTTGATCGATCTAACGTTGGTATCAAATACGAATATGAATGAATTTTACTTACGTTACATGGAAAAAATGATTTAGCAGCATGGGCAGGACTTTGCACTGCATGCTCGAGCCTTTAGTGACTTTTACATATGCACACATCAGATGTTTCTGAGGAGATAGCTCTCACTGTGGTGTCACGGTCTGTCAATCAGAAAGAGGCGTTAGCTGAGGAAGTGTAATGTGGATGCATAATGCGGATGTCCTGGATGTCCATATATGGGTTTCCAGAGCCGTGTTTTCCTGCACTATTCATGTGCTTCATACAGAAGACGTGTGTCATCGTTTGCGACCCGCGTGCCCCTTAGTTTGTTATAATGTAACGTTACGTGTTTGTAGGCGTCTTGTATTGTGTTTGTTCAATGTATAAATGAATAGCTCATCACCGCCGAGCGCTACCAACACAACCAGCACCGGCTGTCCGGAGGCACAGAGGTCTCGCCTGTGCTACCCAAGTCAACTCTGTTTTGATGAAGTCAGCCATGTATGCTCGCTGTATGTCACGGTGTTTACTAGACATTCTTGGACAACGAGCTATGATGAATGTTACTGGTAATGTTAGAAGCATCGGCCGTGACAGTGGCAATATCTGCCAACGTATTACCCATGAACTTCTACAACATAAATCCAGTGTAGACATTATGCAGCGCCTCCACTCCAAAAAGACGCTGACACGCAGCCTTAGACTCTGAGGAAAACCTCACACAGACTCTCTCTCCCTCTCTCTCTCTCTCTCTCTCTCTCTCCCTCTCTCTCTCTCTCTCTCTCTCTCTCTCTCACACACACACACACACACAGGTCCCTGGTGCCAGCAGCACTAGACTACAGCGGCTCACTTTGCACTTTACTGCACTCCCATCTGGCCCTGTTCCAAACCAATCGCTCCACACACACACACACACACACACACACACACACACACACACACACACACACACACACACACACACACACACACCGACACACCGCAGCAGCACAGAGAGTTTCTGTCTCCACAGTTTGACAGCTGTTGTCGATGATTTGAGGATTGGAAAAGCAGCAAGAGTCTTAAGTAGTGAAGTCTGTTTGCATTTTCACACCCAGCGGTCCTGACAAGAGAGTGAAAAGAGGGGAGGGTGAAAGATAGGATTCAGACTTTATAGAATTAGACTACAGTATTTGCATCAGGTAGATTCGGGCCAGTTGTGTCTGTCATCCACCTCTGCAGCTTCAGCAGAGATTCTAACTAAAGATCAACTGAGGTCAAATAATGTAAACACAACATCTGCAAGTTAATGTTCTGTATTGAACAGAAGGGGAATTGCTTCCGGGGAACGTTAGCCCAAAAGTCGATTTTCAGCCAATGTATTCCCAATGCTGACAGAGTGGCTGATGATGTGCAGCGGAGACTGTCAGACAGTCTGCACAGTATAACAAGTGCCACATGGAAAGTGGAACATCCAATTCCAAAGTAGCACAGAGGAAGGGAGGAGAGGGGAGGAGATAAGAGAAGAGTTGGGGATGAGAGGAGTGGAGTGAATTTTAAACTTAACTTTAAAATGCAAACTTCAGTATTGCAATATTCATTCTGGCCTACTAGTAACCATTAGGCCAGGCTAGTAGGAGTGTCATCCTAGATGGGCTAGAAAACCCAATATTAGTAAGTTCCTCCCCAGCATACTGTCTGGTATGCTGCTGCTGACCGCAAGGACATCTCAAGACTGCTTTGCATCATCCACCATGCTGAGAAGGTGGTCGGGTGCAGCCTGCCATCCATTCAGGACCTACACCCTGTCAGGATACTAAAGCGATCTCAGAAAATGATGGCCGACCCCACCCATCCAGGACATAAACTCTTCAGGGTCCTCCTCTGTGGGGAGTTACCTCCCGTCACAGTTTTTCATTCAGTTGCATGGCAGCAAGAGCTTAAAATGACCAAGCCAATATCCAGCATTATTGTTACTATTTGCCTCGTGTGTTTTCTTCTGATCATCGCAGCACTTTTTTGGTTGACTTTGGTGCCCCCCTCTGTTCTTGCTTTGTAACAGACCTGCTCTATTCACAGAGAAACATGCAAGGTAATAAGGAGCGCTTCTGATATGTAATTAACTGTCATCCCACAAACCCTCTCCTGGGCCCCTGAAAACACAGCGCTTGGATGGAATCGGAAATCAAAAGTGTGTGTTCAGTGCCTGTGTGATTATTATGTGTGTGTACGTTTGTGCTAAATATATACACTCTTAGTATTGCTTCATGAACACCTGCCCAGCTTATCCATCAATTAGATTTCCGGAAAATGAAATAATGTCATCCAAATTAACATTATTATACACATTTTTCCACTCATTCACACATTGAATCGCTCTATATAAACCTAACAGGGTGAGAGTGTCAATGTGATCAGTCACTGTAAAATGGCAAAGCAGCCTCAAAACTCTGTGGTGATTTGTGTGTGTGTGTGTGTGTGTGTGTGTGTGTGTGTGTGTGTGTGTGTGTGTGTGTGTGTGTGTGTGTGTGTGTGTGTGTGTGTGTGTGTGCGTGCGTGCGCGTGTGTGTGTGCGTGTGTGTGTGTGCGCGCGCGCGTGCGCGTGTGTGTGTCAGCATCATTATGAGCTGGTGGAGAGGTCATTTGGATGTTGACTCTCAGTCTCTGCCGGGAGCTGCTGTATAATTGCTACTCTAATTAGTCAGTTTTTGCCAGACGGTAATTCATAGTCACCTTCAAGTACATCCTCCCCACACACACACACACACACGTTTCTCTGCTGTGACTCTTTTAATTGTTTCTTCTGTTTTTGTAATCAGGCTCTCAGACACCCAACTGGAGATGCTCCGTGTCCCATGCTCAGTGTACATTTAAAAGTACTCAAGTAGAATATCTATTATTAAAATTACTCAAGTAAGAGTACAAGTATAGCATTCTAGAAATACTTAAAAAGTATTAAAAAAAACTACTTCTACTTGTAATTGAGTATTTTCCACCTCTGACTAAGTGTGATGTAATTTTAAAATGGCCACCGAGTTCTTCACCAGTCTGTTGACACTTTTGCTCTCCCTCTCGCTCCCTCCTCCCCAGCAGACCACTGAAGATTGCAAATGTCACTACAGTGTCATATACTGTTCCTACTATAATAGAGACCTGCACACTCCAAAGGTCTCCTCAGGAGATGGAGATGACTTTGACCCTTCTTGTACAGGACATCTGTGTTATTTGACCAGTCCAGTTCATTGTTGAGGTGAACACCCAGGTATTTATATGCTCCTACCATCTCACTCCATGGATGTTCATAGTATATAGTCTGGGACATTCTCCTGCAGAAGTCGGTCACCATCTCCTTTGTTTAGCTGGTGTTTAAGTGAGGGTGGTTGAACTCACACCAGTCAACAAAGTCCTGTATCATGTTCACCCCCCTTTGATACACATCCAACAATGGCTGCCGTATCATCGGAGAACCTCTGGAGGTGCCAGGTGTCTGTGTTATGTCTGACATCCCAACATCCTAACAAGCGAATCAAAGTCAATCTCATCAATATCAATCAAATCAGACATCATGAGATTATCCCCTATCGATGTAGAGCGCCATCCCGGCAAATCGACATCGTGCATATACGTTTAGCAGCTCTGAGGCGCGATCACAGATAAGCCAGATGTTGCACCTCGCACTTTGATAGCAGTGGAAATGAACTGGATTGATGACAGCGCCCGTCTGCCTCTGCTAGTGCCGTCTTAAGAAGACAGGATGTGGTGCGATCTTCATTAGAGAGGGAGAGTTACCCTGGGTTAAGTGTTCACAGGCTGGCTCGGGTCACACCGGGCGAGCTGAGAGGGGTGAGGGGGGAAGCTCCGCCCAATGAGTGGCCATCGCTGCCACTGCTGGGGGTGAAGGGGTAAAGCTTAGCCTGCAGTGGAGGGAAAGAAGAGAGAGAGAGCCAATTAAAATGCACAGCGAGGCAGGGTGAATGGTCAGGCATACTGTAGTGGCACAGTTGATCATATTCCAGAGCAGGTTATAAGCAGGTAATGTTCCGAGGTGTCTTCAGCCAGCATGAAGCGCAGGGGAAACCATTTAACTTGAAGCTTATGTAAAAATACACCCGTCTTATCAGCCTAGAGTAAATTCGAAAGTGGAGCAGCAACAAAGATACATAAGAGTGGAATACAAACTCTTCACCACCTCCACCCCCCACTAAGACACTGAACCTCTTCACCACCTCCACCTCCACCCCCACTAAGACACTGAACCTCTTCACCACCTCCACCCCCACTAAGACACTGAACCTCTTCACCACCTCCACCTCCACCCTCCACTAAGACACTGAACCTCTTCACCACCTCCACCTCCACCCTCCGCTAAGACACTGAACCTCTTCACCACCTCCACCCTCCACTAAGACACTGAACCTCTTCACCACCTCCACCCCCACTAAGACACTGAACCTCTTCACCACCTCCACCCCCCACTAAGACACTGAGCCTCTTCACCACCTCCACCCCCCACTAAGACACTGAACCTCTTCACCACCTCCACCCTCCACTAAGACACTGAACCTCTTCACCACCTCCACCCTCCACTAAGACACTGAACCTCTTCACCACCTCCACTAAGACACTGAACCTCTTCACCACCTCCACCCTCCACTAATACACTGAACCTCTTCATCACCACCTCCACTAAGACACTGAACCTCTTCACCACCTCCACCCTCCACTAAGACACTCAGCCTCTTCACCACCTCCACCCTCCACTAAGACACTGAACCTCTTCACCACCTCCACCCCCACTAAGACACTGAACCTCTTCACCACCTCCACCCTCCACTAAGACACTGAACCTCTTCACCACCTCCACCCTCCACTAAGACACTGAACCTCTTCACCACCTCCACCCCCACTAAGACACTGAACCTCTTCACCACCTCCACCCCCACTAAGACACTGAACCTCTTCACCACCTCCACCCACCCTCCACTAAGACACTTAACCTCTTCACCACCTCCACCCTCCACTAAGACACTGAACCTCTTCACCACCTTCACCCTCCACTAAGACACTGAACCTCTTCACCACCTCCACCCCCCACTAAGACACTGAACCTCTTCACCACCTCCACCCCCACTAAGACACTGAACCTCTTCACCACCTCCACCCTCCACTAAGACACTGAACCTCTTCACCACCTCCACCCCCCACTAAGACACTGAACCTCTTCACCACCTCCACCCTCCACTAAGACACTGAACCTCTTCACCACCTCCACCTCCACCCTCCACTAAGACACTGAACCTCTTCACCACCTCCACTAAGACACTGAACCTCTTCACCACCTCCACCCTCCACTAAGACACTGAACCTCTTCACCACCTCCACCCCCAACTGAGAAGTCATTCGCGTACAGGATTTCTGGGTAGTGTGAAGACCTTCAAACTTTCCAAAACTTCAAACAGCCATCGCTCACTGGAGAGAGAGTAAAAGGAGAGCAAAGGATGAAGGAGCAGGCGAGGAGGAGGGCGAGCTCGGCTGCATCTGCCAGGAAACCTTGGCTCAATACTCACAGCATAAGATATGACTTGTCACTCCACTGGGGCTGTGTGTGTGTGTGTGTGTGTGTGTGTGTGTGTGTGTGTGTGTGTGTGTGTGTGTGTGTGTGTGTGTGTGTGTGTGTGTGTGTGTGTGTGTGTGTGTGTGTGTGTGTGTGTGTGTGTGTGTGTGTGTGTGTGTGTGTGTGTGTGCGCGTGCGTGCGTGCGTGCGTGCGAGCATATGTGCGTGTGTGTGTGTGTGTGTGGGTGTCTACATCTCTCAGCCTGAATGGAAGAAAAACTGCTAGTTGTCAGTCAGTGTTGTGGCTGCATGCAGACAGACAGACAGACAGACAGACAGACAGACTTACTAGTACACACACACACACACACACACACACACACACACACACACACACACACACACACACACACACACACACACACAGGACACACGGGGAGAAATCAGTCAGTCACTGATTCAGGACAAACGTCACACAAGTTGCTTCCTCAAACTTACAGGCTCCATGAGTATGTTTCAGTAGGTTTGCATCAAAGTCAACATTCAGTCCCATACTATCAGCTTACTTAAACCTATACTATGGTGACAAAGTGGATTTATTGTGAACAGATGTGATGTGAACAGATATGGCTCTCCTGTGTCCATTTCTCACGTTAGCACCACGGACAGCGCCCACCGCAAAATAAATTATTAATCTTGGTGTGTGTGAATGTGTGTAGGAGGGAGAGAGAGAGAGAAAGGGGGAGAACTCACGAAAATCAGAATGTGCATCTGACTAGACCTCTATTACTGTAAACTCCTCTGCATGCCCAATTCTGCACCGATTTCTGTCAATCAATGTTTCCCCGATCCTAACGCTGTGCCAAGCATGCTTCTATCACCTGTCAATCAAAGCTTCGGGTTGATGTGTGTCATTAACAAGCCTTAAGAGAGGCTTAAGAGAGAGAGAGAGGGGGGGGGGGGGTAGAATATGAGTCAGGGAGAGAAAGACAACTTTATTTGATTGGGGGGGGGGGGTGGCAATGTTCAAAAATCTGATGGTTTTATTCATTAGAATTTTATATTTACACCTATAGTATAGTTAATTTCATGGGGACTTTAAATGAGCTATTATGCAGTCATAGGTATGACTTTATTCTTGCATAATTATGGTGGCTTCAAACATGACTTGGCAAATCAGAGCTGCAGGCCCGGAGGTGTCTGTTTCATAATAGGAGGACTCTTGTTTTGATGATATACATTGCTGACTCTCTCTCTCTCTCTCTCTCTCTCTCTGTCTCTCTCTGTCAGATCTGTGACAAGGAGTGGCACTACTACGTCATCAACGTGGAGTTTCCTGTGGTGACGCTGTATGTGGATGGCGTGACCTACGACCCCTACCTGGTGACAGACGACTGGCCCATCCACCCCTCCCAGATCGACGTGCAGCTGACAGTCGGAGCCTGCTGGCAAGGTGGGAGGGAGGAGCTTAATGATGGAGATGATGATGATGATGATATGAAGATGATGGCAGAAATGGTAGAAGTTAAGGATGAGCGTAAATATTGAAACAGAGGGTTAAGTTAACAAGTAGTCACAGAATTCTTTGACTTTTCCGGGTATCGGTAGCTGTTAGAGTACGATGGCTGCCACTAATTGCAGCACGGCTGCTTGGATAGCCCAAATGAGTGTGCTCAATGATGCTTAGGCTTAGTCTTCGTTTTCTGCAGGAGGAGGTCATCTCAAAGCCCTTTCATCAGCTGCTGCAGCGACCTCCCCGCCCGCCCCCTCCTCCTCCACTCCCATCTCTTTCATTGAATGCTCCAAGCGTTTAGGAGGATTAAAAGGGCCTTGAACAGAAAAGGGGGGAGTTCAGACACTCTTTCTGCTGCTTTTAGTGGCTGCTAAGCCTCAGTAAAGAGTTGCAAAGATCTTACTGATATCTTAACACAAGCCATTAGCCACCGCATAGCACTTTTCCAAAGCGCCGCCTGGCCTTTAAGTGGCCAGCATGTCGACTGCAAGCACAGCTTAGAGGGTAGAGCTGAGCTAGCTTTCCTTGTCAAAGTTGTCTCAGACTTCCAAAGCCTCAGTTCTTGGAGTGTATTTTAGAATGTGGTAATAAATCCTGCATTTGAGCTAGGGATTGCATTTGTGGGTTTTCCTTCAAAATAAATCTTCTTCTAACCTGAGAGACTGATGTGAAGGAATAGGCCTGGGTGGAAAATGTTAAACCATGGAACTGAGAGTCCAGAGCGGGCAACAGGAATGAGACGACAGTATGCAAATGGATCGCAGAGTAAATAAAAGTCTCCCAGTTCAAAACGAGATGGCTGCACTTGGCAGTCATGATATTTGGCCATATTTAATTGGATTCCGTGACACGCAAACGGCTTTAATCCCTCCGGCCTTCATCAGTGTCTTCAACATTCCCTTGCATTTTTATCGCAGGTGAATCCAGTTCCATCAGATTACGCTCACATCAAGTGGATTTGCTTCAAGTCATATCAACTCTTATCACAAACGTATCGGTACAAATGCATAATCTGGTGGGTGAGAAAGGGCTTGTTAATTGCACTTGAATGTAGATAACCATGTGTTTGGATATCCTCAGTGTCGCCCACTGTGAATATGAGAAATCATTTCAGTGTGGTGTGGGAGGATTTTATTCAACAGTCTGTAAAACCTGCTGTGAACTCTGCCTCACCCTGTCTTAAAGCAATATTCCACTTACTTTTAATTTGGGGGGTTATCTGACACTTGACACCATGAAAACAGAATATAAACTAATTACTGTATCAAGATTGGATGCAGCTGGACCAGTTTGTAGTGTTCGGATTTTTCCTTCCAATTCATTTGAATGAGGTCACACAATAGGCTGAAAACTGACATGTAACAACACCGTGCCTCTGCAGTACAAATGCTATATTTGGTGTAATTATGTGCTAAAAAAAACACGATCAAACATTGAAAATCACAGTAGCAGGATCTGTTGTTGAATCTGTTCATTATGTCTTACTGTAGGATATGGAGCAAATTTGACAGGAAATACTGAATCTTTGACTGAATTTTTAATGTTCTTTTTGTCATAGAGGTGGGGAAATTTAAAGACATTAATGTCAGTGCAAAGTATAGGCTTCAGTCCAAAAATATCAGTATCGGTCTACCCATACTATTTATATTATATATATATATTATATAAATTATTATATATATTATATATACCCATACTATTTATATTCAACATGATGGGTGAGAGGAATTTGGCAACTAGGATGGATGTGCTTACAGTGAGCACCAGATTGAGCCGTGGCTAAGACAGCCAACACCCCGCTGAAGGACATCCGACTGTGGCCTCAACACATGTTTTACACTGTAGGAAAACCAGTGGATTGCATTGCTCATTCATGCTGCACGAGGTATGCTGTTTTAAGGGCCACAATGAGCACTGTATTGTTAGTGTAACTCCCCGGCAGGCAGCAGGTGCTGAGTGTGTGTTTGCTGACTTTCATCTTATTTTGTAATAGAAAGGTCGCTCCCTTCCACCTTTCTTCCTCGACCTCAGAGACTGTGTCAGCCTGTATTTACCAGTGGGCAAGCTCTGCCCCTTTCACACGAGGACGCGGAAGTAACCCCGAAAGCTGTAATCCCTCGAATGGCCACTTGAGGCAGGGCTCAGAAGTCCCCTCGTTCACCCCCATGTTAAAATGCCCCACTTTTAAGCATTTTTACAGCCTGGGTCTTAACAGGGTTTTGGCCTATATAGCTAATTTCACCTTTTCATAACAACTGTTCTTGTATAACTCTCCTGTTTGGAGTAAAATAGACGATAGAAAAGGGGGTGATTGACAGGTCGCCTGTCCAGTGATCGCGCAGCTTGTCGATCACAAACCAATAGCAGGCGGAGCTGCGCCTCTGGTAAACTCCCTATCTCACATGAGCTGTGTAAGGACTCAACCCATTCCCTCCCACTCTGCTGACGAAAAATCAAGATGGCGACGGCCACCACTTCAACTCAAAGCGGGAGCGCAAAATCAATGGGATAGCTCTGTCCATATTTTTAGGTCAGTGGTATTTACCCTCTGACCTGTAGGAGTGTGTTGGTGTTTCACTCAGTCAGCCTGTGTTTACCCTCTGACCTGTAGGAGTGTGTTGGTGTTTCACTCAGTCAGCCTGTGTTTACCCTCTGACCTGTAGGAGTGTGTTGGTCTTTCACCCAGTCAGCCTGTGTTTACCCTCTGACCTGTAGGAGTGTGTTGGTCTTTCACCCAGTCAGCCTGTGTTTACCCTCTGCTCTGCCTGCTCAACCTGCTCTGCCTGCCTGCTCTCCCTCATCACAGCAGCACAGCACCAGGCACGAGGGCAGAATGGGTGTGAATACACACACACACACACACACACACACACACACACACACACACACACACACACACACACACACACACACACACACACACACACACACACACACACACACACACAGGCACAATAATACAACAATAAAGAACACCATTTGGAACAATTTGTCTGTTAATGTAGCCTAGATCTTCCCACTACTGTGGGATCAGCTCCTTGGAGAGCGCTCAGTCAGGTTGGGTGGGAGCAAGTATTACAAAAACCCCGACCCACGCACTGTTACAGTACAATCTAAAACACATTGACACAACACAGATGCACACATACAGATGCACTAACAAGCATGCAAACAAACAGACAAACAAACAGCTATCTCTGTGTGCGTGTGTGTGTGTGTGTGTGTGTGTGTGTGTGTGTGTGTGTGTGTGTGTGTGTGTGTCTCTCTCTCTCTCTCAATCCCACACAGACACACACACCAACATAATGAGCGATCAGCGGTTTGATCACCCGTATCATTCCCGCTCCGCAGCGTCTGGATAATCCCCTCTCTGGCCACTGCCTAAATTGATAACATCTGTCAGAGCGGGACGGAGCGGATAGGCGGACATCTTGAGAGAGGTCAGGAAAAGGTGGAGGGAAGTAGCGGGTGTTTTAGGCAGGGAGGGAGAGCAGGTGAAGCAAAGAAATAGCAGAAGGTCTGGGAGTTAATTAGGTTACACAAGGTGTGGCACTCGCCCAAGTGAGTCCAAATTTGATCTTGTGCTGTCTATCATTATAATCGAGAGTCGAGAGCAAAAATGGACAAATACTCCCTCTAAACTGTTTGGGGGCCAGTAGGTGTAATAGATTATCTCATTGCACCAACATGTTTTTCAGGATTATCTTTTGACAATTCTGCTTTATTGGACAGTTACCAGAGAGAGAGAGACAGAAAGAAAGGGGGGTGACATGCACCAAAGGTCCTAGGCTGGATTCAAACTCGGAAAGTCAATCATTGCTTCACTTTGTCCCCAGAAATGAAGCTGATATCTAAGCAGCTTTGGAGGTTTTGCTGGCAAATGAAATGAGATGCTGGGACTTTCAGTGGATTAGCGGCAGAAGTGGAGAGAAGAGAAGAGGAGGAGGAGGAGGAGGAAGAGGAGGAGGAGGAGGAGGAGGGGGAGGAGGAGGAGGAGGAGGAGGAGGGGGAGGAGGAGGGGGAGGAGGAGGAGAGGGGGAGGAGGAGGAGGAGGGGGAGGGGGGGGAGGAGGGGGAGGAGGAGGGGGGGGAGGAGGAGGAGGAGAAGGGGGAGGGGGAGGAGGGGGGGAGGAGAAGGGGGAGGAGGAGGAGGGGGGGGAGGAGGAGGAGGGGGGGGGAGGAGGGGGAGGAGGAGGAGGAGGAGAAGAAAAAATGAGAAGTAGGAAGGAAGGGATGGAAAGGTGATGTTTTGATAGCCTGAGCCGCTAACCTTTCAGCTAATAAGAGGTTTTAGATTCCTCTCGCTGGCTTTGGCCTTTGTGGAGTTCAGAGGACATACTTAAATGTGTTGAACTTTTCTTTACCTTTATTTAAAGGTAAGGAAGGTGGGCCGGCTGTGTATCATTTGCTCTTTCACAGCCAGGCGCGGACTGCATAATCAGGCATGTCGGGCAAATGCCCGGTGGCCTGGCCTGGCCTGGCCTGGAAAAAAAAAAAAAAAATTGGTGCCCGCAGTCAGGCCACTCACTGAACAGCAGGCCAGGCGCCGCCTACTGGTTTACTAGTGGTTTTATTACTTTATTCAGGGTTAAAGTGGGTGCATCTCATTGTAAAATTGGACTCGGCCCAAATTGTGCTTCAAACGGCCCAAATTGTGCTTCAAACGGCCCAAATCTGGCTACAAACGACCCAAATTGGGCTTCAAACGGCCCAAATCTGGCTTCAAATGGCCCAAATTGGGCTTCAAACGGCCCAAATTGGGCTTCAAACGGCCCAATTTTTTCGCCGCCGCCCTTCGGACGCCGCCACGCGCGTCGGCCCGTATCGGCCTGGCCTGCTTGGTATCTAATGCCCGGCCTGAATTATGATCCCAGTCCGCCCCTCACAGCAACACCCACACGGTGCGGCTGCGGGTACAAAACACTGGGCCGGTAACCGCCATGATTTAGGCATCAGAAGTGGATATTATTAACAATTGGACCAAGCGCTCGTTTGGGACGGTCGCAAGGGATGGTCACTAGAGACGATTGTGTAGTGTGTGAGGGAGCTCATGCTCCACCTGCATGCTCAGTCTGAGTCTATAGTGTGTGAGGGAGCTCATGCTCCACCTGCATGCTCAGTCTGAGTCTATAGTGTGTGAGGGAGCTCATGCTCCACCTGCATGCTCAGTCTGAGTCTATAGTGTGTGAGGGAGCTCATGCTCCACCTGCATGCTCAGTCTGAGTCTATCTTGTAGTTGAGCTTGTGTTCTGCTCAGATGAATTGTGTGGTGGTGCGCACAAACCTAGTATGGCATCCTTCACCTCATGTCAACTGTGTGTTCCCCAAATCAAACCAAGTGTGTGTGTGCCACTACACTACAGAATGCAATACCAACCAAAATGAGATGCTGTATGCGAT
>NC_139642.1:29488230-29490730 GCF_964638095.1 Poromitra crassiceps
ATATAGCCTACCCTAAGAATATGATCCATATCATTATGTTATATAGCCTACCCTAAGAATATGATCCATATCATTATGTTTTGATTTGTTTGTTTGTTTTGAACTCCTGCATAATGACAGCAGATGTAATACAATGACTTCCTATTTTTATGACACAACATCAGCTCTAACTGATCACAAATGGAAGAAGCACAGCTTCATGTGAACACAGTGTCCATGTGAAGCGTGGCATCTACAAACTGATGTGACGTCCCAGAACAGAGAGATGATTGTTGAGCTAGTTAGTTTGCAGTTGGTGTGGGTGTTTATCAGAGGGGTCAAGACATGGCCCACTACAGCATGTATAGACCACTGTATGAGACATGGCCCACTACAACATGTATAGACCACTGTATGGGACATGGTCCACTACAACATGTATAGACCACTGTATGAGACATGGTCCACTACAACATGTATAGACCACTGTATGGGACATGGTCCACTACAACATGTATAGACCACTGTATGAGACATGGTCCACTACAACATGTATAGACCACTGTATGAGACATGACCCACTACAGCATGTATAGACCACTGTATGGGACATGGTCCACTACAACATGTATAGACCACTGTATGAGACATGACCCACTACAGCATGTATAGACCACTGTATGGGACATGGCCCACTACAACATGTATAGACCACTGTATGAGACATGGTCCACTACAACATGTATAGACCACTGTATGAGACAACATGTATAGACCACTGTATGAGACATGGTCCACTACAACATGTATAGACCACTGTATGAGACATGGTCCACTACAACATGTATAGACCACTGTATGAGACAACATGTATAGACCACTGTATGAGACATGGTCCACTACAACATGTATAGACCACTGTATGAGACATGACCCACTACAACATGTATAGACCACTGTATGAGACATGGCCCACTACAACATGTATAGACCACTGTATGAGACATGGTCCACTACAACATGTATAGACCACTGTATGGGACATGGCCCACTACAACATGTATAGACCACTGTATGAGACATGGCCCACTACAGCATGTATAGACCACTGTATGAGACATGACCCACTACAACATGTATAGACCACTGTATGAGACATGGTCCACTACAACATGTATAGACCACTGTATGAGACATGGCCCACTACAACATGTATAGACCACTGTATGAGACATGGCCCACTACAACATGTATAGACCACTGTATGAGACATGACCCACTACAACATGTATAGACCACTGTATGAGACATGGTCCACTACAACATGTATAGACCACTGTATGGGACATGGTCCACTACAACATGTATAGACCACTGTATGGGACATGGTCCACTACAACATGTATAGACCACTGTATGAGACATGGCTCACTACAACATGTATAGACCACTGTATGGGACATGGTCCACTACAACATGTATAGACCACTGTATGAGACATGGTCCACTACAACATGTATAGACCACTGTATGAGACATGGTCCACTACAACATGTATAGACCACTGTATGAGACATGGTCCACTACAACATGTATAGACCACTGTATGAGACATGGTCCACTACAACATGTATAGACCACTGTATGAGACATGGCCCACTACAACATGTATAGACCACTGTATGAGACATGGTCCACTACAACATGTATAGACCACTGTATGAGACAACATGTATAGACCACTGTATGAGACATGGCTCACTACAACATGTATAGACCACTGTATGAGACATGGCCCACTACAACATGTATAGACCACTGTATGAGACATGACCCACTACAACATGTATAGACCACTGTACGAGACATGGTCCACTACAACATGTATAGACCACTGTATGAGACATGGCCCACTACAACATGTATAGACCACTGTATGAGACATGGTCCACTACAACATGTATAGACCACTGTATGAGACAACATGTATAGACCACTGTATGAGACATGGTCCACTACAACATGTATAGACCACTGTATGAGACATGGTCCACTACAACATGTATAGACCACTGTATGAGACATGGTCCACTACAACATGTATAGACCACTGTATGAGACATGGTCCACTACAACATGTATAGACCACTGTATGAGACATGGTCCACTACAACATGTATAGACCACTGTATGAGACAACATGTATAGACCACTGTATGAGACATGGCTCACTACAACATGTATAGACCACTGTATGAGACATGGCCCACTACAACATGTATAGACCACTGTATGAGACATGACCCACTGAAACATGTATAGACCACTGTATGAGACATGGCCCACTACAACATGTATAGACCACTGTATGAGACATGGCCCACTACAACATGTATAGACCACTGTATGAGACATGGCCCACTACAACATGTATAGACCACTGTATGAGACATGGTCCACTACAACATGTATAGACCACTGTATGAGACATGACCCACTACAACATGTATAGACCACTGTA
>NC_139642.1:29495730-29509444 GCF_964638095.1 Poromitra crassiceps
CCGTGCATGTGTTGATGTATAACCGTGTGACAATAAAGACGGGCTTGTCCGTCTGAAATCGTGTTTTATCGTGTTTAAGTGCAGTGACTGCAGAATAGACTCAAGTCAACAATTAAACAAGAACAACTATGCACCAGTGGAGTTTGTTCTTCTAAGTGGATTTGGATTGGATGTGATCGTCTAGGGATGTAACGATAACCGATTTTAATGGTAACCATGATCAAATTCCTTACGATAACCGTAACGTTTGAAATTTTCATTATCATTAAAACCGTGTTACCATGATTACAGTGCTTTGAAAAACATGGTAAATACTGTCCATCATCATCAACCAAAGTTGGCAACCGTCTCCCAGATGCAGACGCGCAACCTTGGAGAAATGATTTCAGTGAGTGTATCAATCCTTTTTGGGTCTGAGTTTTCAATATAAAACTTGGTGAAATGATTTCTGTGAGTGTATTAGTACTTTTTGGGTCTGAGTTTTCAATATAAAACTTGGTGAAATGATTTCTGTGAGTGTATTAGTACTTTTCGAACATTTTCAGCGCATTTTAACAAACCGTGATAATACTGATAACCGTGATAATTCCGGTCACTATAATCGTGATATGAAATTTTCATATCGTTCCATCTCTAATGTGGAGTTGTCTCTGAAGGCACTTCCACCCACTGACCTGGCTGTGGACGGGCTGGAGGACAGAATGTGAGTTCACGTGATCAGTATAGTTTTACCAGCCTACATTTCACCCTTCATGACAACTGTACAAGGGGTCAGGTTTTATATAATAGAAGATAAGAAAGACTGTTTTGGGTATGATTGACACGTCACCTGTCCAGTGATCGCACAGCTCGCCAATAATGGCAGGTGGCTCTGTGGGAAACACCTGGTCGCCGATTACACGTCCGGCACTCGACTCCCTCATGTAGCCTACTAGGCTACTTACTACTGGATAGCTACATCATGACTGGATTAGCCTCGTCGTAGCGGAAAATATGAACATGCCATCAGCAGAAAGGAATCTCCCGTTCTGGTGACATCATTCATTTTGCTCACACTAGCTGCTCTGCTCTACTGTACTTAACTCCACTTCTCTTGATCTCTATAATAAACTAGATAGAACTAGTCCCTTGAAGAGATCGCTTCACTCTGATGCCTGAAAAGTTGTTCAAACTAAATTTGGCAATGTTAGCTAACTGCAATGGATGGCACTCATATTTGAAAACCATGAAATTTGATGCATGCTTTCCTGTGTTTAGCAATGAGCAGATTGTTGTCACATACTGTTTATAAATGAGACCTGGAGGTTAGGGAAGACGACGCACTGACACTACAGACCGAATCACAATGTTTATTTACAATAACTCCATACTAGTGATGGGAATTACGGCTCTTTGAAGGGAGCCGGATCTTATGGCTCCGTTCCTTTCTGAGAGCCGTTCAAAATATCAGATCAGATTTGATCTTAGACCCACCACTATTTCATTTTGCATCAGTGGACTGCAGCAGCATTGAATTACTCATAGTATGTGCAGACCTAATGTCAATGATCTGCATTGTAAACATGACACAAGGTGACACCATATCCATCTGCGCTTAGTCAGTGAATTTACTTCTTCTATGAAATGTGTTGAGTAAATAAAGTTGGCTTTCCTTGAATGCATACGGATCGTTCTCCATACGTACATTTGAATGGTGTGGAGCAAACGGGCGTGAGAACTGAGAAAAATTGTTCAGTTTAAAATGCATGTTTGATGTTTTCATATCTCATTAACAACAACACTTTCATCATCGTTAGTTTGGAAACCTATTTTACCTGTTAGGCCACAGACTGAAGAAAATGACAGCTTGAGTTGACAGAAAACTAGCAGTTAGTCCGACCAGCCGCTGTCGCTGTTGGGTAGGTAGATTTGGTAACCTGCCTCTACATCAGTAATACGTATTAGTTGTTTCATTAATTTACAAATAATGTTACATTTATGATAATGTTAAGATGGTGAGCAATGTGTCATATTGGAAAACAAGAATAGATAGTGAGCATTTGGAGCATACATGAACGTACAATTTTGCTTGGATCATACGATGGCTGCCATTAAAAAGCAGCTGAAAGGGGGCTGACCTAAAGGCCATGGTCAGCCCGGCTTCGAATACGACCCGCAGCCCTTTGCCACATGTCCTTCCCCTATCTCTCCCTACCCTTTCTGTCTATCTGTGCTATCTCATAAAGAGGAAGATGGGGGGGAAAACAGTCTCTAACTTCCTCAAAACAACTAACAAAGTGCCCTTAACTCACAACTGCTCCAGTTGAGCTGCTTACTGTCCAAAAGCAGAATACAGTATTTGTGGTGTAACGTCACCAGGATTGGCCCCCAGTACAAAAAAAAATTGTGGGCCTCCCTCCTCGGCCCAAACATAAGTGTACACTCATGTGCGCGCACACACACACAAACACACACACACACACACACACACACACACACACACACACACACACACATACTGTACACACACACACACACACACACACACACACACACACAACTCCAGACAATTGCAAAGCAGACAATTGCTATGTCACCATAGAGAGGCTCACCATGCAACTCCTGGCCATCCTGCTGATCAGCTGTTCAGCTGCCCTGGACAGCTGATCAGCTGCCCTGGACAGCAGCCAAACTGATCAGCTGCCCTGGTGCTCATCAAAGGCTGGTGGAAGTGCCAAATGTATCAATGCTAATCTAACAGCCCACCCTGGACTCAGACCACCACAGCCACATTTATCCAACTATCAAACATCCTAAATAGCTTTAGCCAGCACACTAACAAAACAACACAAAGGTATAGCTTACAGAGTATGTCAGTAGCCAGCACACTAACAAAACAACACAAAGGTATAGCTTACAGAGTATGTCAGTAACAAAACAACACAAAGGTATAGCTTACAGAGTATGTCAGTAACAAAACAACACAAAGGTATAGCTTACAGAGTATGTCAGTAACAAAACAACACAAAGGTATAGCTTACAGAGTATGTCAGTAACAAAACAACACAAAGGTATAGCTTACAGAGTATGTCAGTAACAAAACAACACAAAGGTATAGCTTACAGAGTATGTCAGTAACAAAACAACACAAAGGTATAGCTTACAGAGTATGTCAGTAACAAAACATCACAAAGGTATAGCATACAGAGTATGTCAGTATAGCACACTAACAAAACAACACAAAGGTATAGCGTACAGAGTATGTCAGTATAGCACACTAACAAAACAACACAAAGGTATAGCGTACAGAGTATGTCAGTATAGCACACTAACAAAACAACACAAAGGTATAGCGTACAGAGTATGTCAGTATAGCACACTAACAAAACAACACAAAGGTATAGCGTACAGAGTATGTCAGTATAGCACACTAACAAAACAACACAAAGGTATAGCTTACAGAGTATGTCAGCACACTAACAAAACAACACAAAGGTATAGCGTACAGAGTATGTCAGTATAGCACACTAACAAAACAACACAAAGGTATAGCTTACAGAGTATGTCAGCACACTAACAAAACAACACAAAGGTATAGCGTACAGAGTATGTCAGTATAGAGCCAGCACACTAACAAAACAACACAAAGGTATAGCGTACAGAGTATGTCAGTATAGAGCCAGCACACTAACAAAACAACACAAAGGTATAGCTTACAGAGTATGTCAGTATAGAGCCAGCACACTAACAAAACAACACAAAGGTATAGCGTACAGAGTATGTCAGTAAGCACACTAACAAAACAACACAAAGGTATAGCGTACAGAGTATGTCAGTAAGCACACTAACAAAACAACACAAAGGTATAGCGTACAGAGTATGTCAGTATAGCACACTAACAAAACAACACAAAGGTATAGCTTACAGAGTATGTCAGTAACAAAACAACACAAAGGTATAGCTTACAGAGTATGTCAGTATAGAGCCAGCACACTAACAAAACAACACAAAGGTATAGCGTACAGAGTATGTCAGTAAGCACACTAACAAAACAACACAAAGGTATAGCGTACAGAGTATGTCAGTAAGCACACTAACAAAACAACACAAAGGTATAGCGTACAGAGTATGTCAGTATAGCACACTAACAAAACAACACAAAGGTATAGCTTACAGAGTATGTCAGTAACAAAACAACACAAAGGTATAGCTTACAGAGTATGTCAGTATAGAGCCAGCACACTAACAAAACAACACAAAGGTATAGCTTACAGAGTATGTATAGAGTATATATATATATAGTATATATATATATATATATATAGCGTACAGAGTATGTCAGTATAGAGCCAGCACACTAACAAAACAACACAAAGGTATAGCTTACAGAGTATGTATAGAGTATATATATATATAGTATATATATATATATATAGAGCTTACAGAGTATGTCAGTATAGCCATCAAGAAAGGCCATCATTATAGGCGTACATAGTATGGAATGGATGATGGCACCTGATCACACAATCACTTGCATTTATAGAATTCATCAATCCTCATCAATGGCACAACCACAGGGCACAGCTAAATGTTATCACAGACACAGACAGCTAACGTTAGCTGTGCATGCAACAAGAACAAACAATGACATTGAAGATCTCTGATCCCACTCCATAACAAACAGGAACCTGTACTCACCCATTAGAAAGTCATCTTACGGGGCCGTGCACTGAGCAAAGTCATTATAACAACACTGCTCAAGTCCAATCATGTTACATCTGATATAACTTCACTTGGTGTTGCTAAATGGCAATGGTGAGCTGTTAGCCTCTGCTGGCTGCATGTCAACATTGCTAGCATTAGCATTAGCTTGAAAATACGATTTGTCATTTCAAAGGCGTAGTCATCCTGTTGGAGGCTAATCGTAGCCTATCTTTTGAGCTCCACTTGTTTTGTTTTGGCTTGCTAAACATTACTGCTAACTCTTGCTTCTTGCTAAAAGATTGAACCGCCATCACGACGTCCACGCACGTTATCACAAATGACACGGAGCAATGTCATATTGGACAAACAAATTAACATTTCGTTTCGTTTGAGAAGAAAGCAACCAAATTAAATAAGTGATTGGTATAAATAATATTTGTTTTTAATAAAACATGCAGTTTTGGAACATTTCTATATATAAGGACAAATAAAAGTTCATAATGAATAAGTGTTACATACCTATCCCAATCATTACTACTCTGCATTTTATATAACTGTGATGTATGTATGTATGTATGTATGTAGTATGTAGTATGTATGCATGTATGTATGTATGTATGTATGCATGTATGTATGTATGTATGTATGTATGTATGTATGTATGTATGTAGTATTTAGTATGTATGCATGTATGTATGTATGTATGTAGTATGTATGCATGTATGCATGTCTGTCTGTCTGTCTGTCTGTCTGTCTGTCTGTCTGTCTGTCTGTCTGTATGTATGTGATCTATAAGTTTGTTTATATGGTATGTTGTCTTGTTCAAGAGGACCACAATGGAAATAAGTCCTGGAGTTTATTGTGTTTATCCTCGATTGTTTTTTAGCCATGTGCTTTGTAATGTACACTGTCATTTACAATCCAATACACTAAACTAAACTAACCTACAAGGTGAGAAGGTGGTGTACCTATCCCAATCATTATCTACTTGTTACAGCCATTAATGATTAGCCTACTTTGAAGACATTTGAAGTTAGGCCCAATGCAACGTGTGCTCAGCGATCTTAGAAAATAGATACATAAAAGTATGATATTATTATAGAGATTTGTCCGTGGTGAGAGGAAGCTGTTGGTTGACTCCTGACGGAGAAGCGTCTTTGAATTATTTTTCTGTTATCTACGTTCACAGAGCAGCTGCCTGAAGGGAGGAGAGCAAAGACAAAACAGAGATTGGACCCATGTCAAGGACAAAGACAAGAGATACGTCATATGGAGAGAGAAGGTGAAGAGTGGAGAGAGTGAAGGCTATATTGTGTCTGAACATGTTGTTTGTTGATGTCACTTGTATGCGTGTGTGCGTGTGTGTGTGTGCAGATGATTGAATGCTGTTTGTGCATAGGAAGGGGTCATGGTTTATGGTTTACTAGGTCCACTAGGTGCTCTCTCTCTCAGTCTCTCTCTCTTTCTCTCTCACGCACACACACTCACACAACACACAACACACAACACACAACACACACACACACACACACACACACACAATCAGGGATCCTCCTGGTCCTGCCCCTGATCTGGGTCAGGGGAGACCCCATTCAGGCCAGTTCCATCCCCCAGAACCCCCTGCTGCTTCTGCGCTCCATCCCCGTCCCCGCAGCCCCTCAGTGCATGCCAGGGATTGTTTCCAAAGATGAGACTTAATATGAATATCCATAAACAGAATGGGACTCCCAGACTGTGAAAGCTATCAAAGACATATTTGCATCTAATCCTCAAAGAAGCCCCCTCCCACCCCTTACAGCGAGTTAGCTACCCCCTTTCGGCCCCCCGAAAAGATCCTACTAAACCTCCCCCGGAAAAAAAAACCCATCCCCCAACCTCCCAAAACCCTCCCCTCTTTGCCCCCCGGACCATCCTATCCATTCCCCAACCGTTGGGCCAGACAAGACCAGACCAATTCTGTTGGGGATTATTTGGCTTAGTGATGAATAATGGATGACCACATCCCCTCTGGCTCTCCACCATGGCAGCACCTCTCAATTGGCCTTGGCATTGGGCCATTCACTGGCCTGTCTGTCTGGCTGGCTGGCTGCTCGGCCCAGGAGATCTACGAGCAAAGGGTGCAATATTGGGAAAGTATGGAGAAAATGAGTGTCATGAATATTCATATAAAAAGTAATTGATCTAAATTGTATACGTTTAGTGTGGAAACACTGGAGCTGTTTGGCATGCAGTGGCAAAACTGACCAGGGCTGGGGTCAGTTGTTATGAATCAAGTGACGTCAGAAAGTGGATTTCCTTGAAAATGTGAAATGTACGGTCGTTGCCTCGAAAGATCTATCATTTGGAAATTTTGCTTTTTCAATTTTTGCTTTCAGTGGATTGATTTGAAAGTCTATCGCCCTCCACACGTGTATGGTATGCAGCAGAGGTGTCCAAATTATTTCCTATGAAGGGCCAAAATTAATCTGGATGGATGGCTGTGGGCCAAAAATAAATGTTGACGTCAGGTGAAATTACATGAAATTATATTGTAAAATTACATTCTAAAATTCTAAAATTCTAAATTCTAAAATTCATTCTAAAATGACATTCTAAAATTAAAATAGGTCTTCTAATTTCACACGATAAAAGTATCATCAAGCTAGCTTTAAAAATGAGCCCGCCACAGCCTCGGAAAGACAGTAATATTGGCCGCGATTTTTTTCTTTCAAAATCATGGAGGGCCAAAACAAACTGAGCGTGGGCCAAGTTTGGCCCGCGGGACCCAAATCGGTCAGCCATGGTGTACAGTATGTAGAAGAAAACTTAAATGATAACTACAGAATGTCTTACTATAAATTGAAACGTAAACCGATGCTGTCCGACACCAAGTGGAGCAAGGGGGCAGAGAGAGAGAGAGAGAGAGAGAGAGAGAGAGAGAGAGAGAGAGAGAGAGAGAGAGAGAGAGAGAGTGCTGCATGGAGCGTGGGAGACAGGCCTGGACATTGTCCTTGCCCTGAAAAGCAAGGAAGCCACTCGGCTTTTCTTCCTCCTCTCATCCTTGTTTTGTACTTTATCTCTTTTCATTGGCTCTGGTCTCTCCGTCTTATTTTCAATGGAGCACTCGGGGCCAAAGACATGTCAGCACTGTGGATCCACACACAAGGACACACCTGGGCTGAAAGGAGACAAGTTCATCCAAAGGGCCTGGCTAACAGTAACGCAGGGGGGGCCAAGTCCCTTTGTGCCCCTGGTCTGCTCAGAAGCTCCTTAGCCCTCACTCTTCTGGAGGACAGGCTCCCAAGGTGCAATTAGACAAGATGGTTTTTGTACACTCATTATTTGTGACCCTTTTTTGTCTTTCATTTTTGTCTTTCTTTTTTAGGGCTTTGTTTGTTTGTTTCTTTCAAGAGAGGGTAGAGTAGTCGTGGGTCTTTTGACGACAGCTGTGCTGCCTAGCACTGCATAGAAACAACACAAGTTCAGCACAATGACTGACAAGCGCTTTGTGGGGCAGGAGGCCCACGTGAAAGTGTCCCCGCTAAAGACCACCGCTTGGTCCCATAAAGACATGTGAATGTGTCCCCGCTAAAGACCACCGCTTGGTCCCATAAAGACACGTGAATGTGTCCCCCGCTAAAGACCACCGATTGGTCCCATAAAGACACGTGAATGTGTCCCCCGCTAAAGACCACCGCTTGGTCCCATAAAGACACGTGAATGTGTCCCCCGCTAAAGACCACCGCTTGGTCCCATGAAGACACGTGAATGTGTCCCCCGCCAAAGACCACCGCTTGGTCCCATAAAGACACGTGAATGTGTCCCCCGCCAAAGACCACCGCTTGGTCCCATAAAGACACGTGAATGTGTCCCCCGCTAAAGACCACCGCTTGGTCCCATAAAGACACGTGAATGTGTCCCCCGCTAAAGACCACCGCTTGGTCCCATAAAGACACGTGAATGTGTCCCCCGCTAAAGACCACCGCTTGGTCCCATAAAGACACGTGAATGTGTCCCCCGCTAAAGACCACCGCTTGGTCCCATAAAGACATGTGAATGTGTCCCCCGCTAAAGACCACCGCTTGGTCCCATAAAGACACATTAATGTGTCCCCCGCTAAAGACCACCGCTTGGTCCCATAAAGACACATGAATGTGTCCCCGCTAAAGACCTGCTTGGTCCCATAAAGACATGTGAATGTGTGCCCGCTAAAGACCACCACTTGGTCCCATAAAGACACGTGAATATGTCCCCCGCTAAAGACCACCGCTTGGTCCCATAAAGACACGTGAATGTGTCCCCCGCTAAAGACCACCGCTTGGTCCCATAAAGACACGTGAATGTGTCCCCCGCTAAAGACCACCGCTTGGTCCCATAAAGACATGTGAATGTGTCCCCCGCTAAAGACCACCGCTTGGTCCCATAAAGACATGTGAATGTGTCCCCGCTAAAGACCACCACTTGGTCCCATAAAGACACGTGAATGTGTCCCCCGCTAAAGACCACCACTTGGTCCCATAAAGACACGTGAATGTGTCCCCCGCTAAAGACCACCGCTTGGTCCCATAAAGACATGTGAATGTGTCCCCGCTAAAGACCACCGCTTGGTCCCATAAAGACACGTGAATGTGTGTCCCGCTAAAGACCACCGCTTGGTCCCATAAAGACATGTGAATGTGTCTCCGCTAAAGACCACCATTTGGTCCCATAAAGACACGTGAATGTGTCCCCCGCTAAAGACCACCGCTTGGCCCCATAAAGACATGTGAATGTGTCCCCGCTAAAGACCACCACTTGGTCCCATAAAGACACGTGAATGTGTCCTCTGCTAAAGACCACCACTTGGTCCCATAAAGACACGTGAATGTGTCCCCCGCTAAAGACCACCGCTTTGTTCCATAAAGACACGTGAATGTGTGTCCCGCTAAAGACCACCGCTTGGTCCCATAAAGACACGTGAATGTGTGTCCCGCTAAAGACCACCGCTTGGTCCCATAAAGACACGTGAATGTGTCCCCTGCTAAAGTCCACCGCTTGGTCCCATAAAGACACGTGAATGTGTCCCCCGCTAAAGACCACCGCTTGGTCCCATAAAGACACGTGAATGTGTCCCCCGCTAAAGACCACCGCTTGGTCCCATAAAGACACATTAATGTGTCCCCCGCTAAAGACCACCGCTTGGTCCCATAAAGACACATGAATGTGTCCCCGCTAAAGACCGCTTGGTCCCATAAAGACATGTGAATGTGTGCCCGCTAAAGACCACCACTTGGTCCCATAAAGACACGTGAATGTGTCCCCCGCTAAAGACCACCGCTTGGTCCCATAAAGACACGTGAAGTGTCCCCCGCTAAAGACCACCGCTTGGTCCCATAAAGACACTTTTATTTATTTATTTTTATTTTATTTAACCTTTATTTAGACAGGCGAGTCATTAAGAACAAATTCTTATTTACACTGACGGCCTGTGGGGTAAGGGAGAGGGGCTGCAAAAAAGGTCATGTTAAGGATAAAAAGGATAAAAAGGATAAAAACAGTGCATTATAAAACAGGGTATAAAACATAACAGCAATCACATAGGATAGAGCCAAAACTCAACATAACACAACACAGCACAACGTAGAACCAACACAACACAGTACAACGTAGCACAACACAACAAGACAAAACAATACAGGATAAACCAAACAAAACACAGCATGATGGGGGAAGGGGGTAGATGGAGGGAGGGGTAGAGAGGGAGGGAGGGGGGATGGGAAGAAGGGAGGAGGGAGGGAGGAAAGGAGAAGGGGAAAGGGGGTAAAGGGAGGGGGGAGGGAAGAAGGGAGGGGGAGGAAAAGGGGAAGGGGGTAGAGGGAGGGGGGATGGGAAGAAGGGAGGGGGGAGGGAGGAAAGGAGAAGGGAAAGGGGGTAGAGGGAGGGAAGGGGTAAAGAGGGAGGGGGAGATGGGAAGAAGGGGGGGTAGGAAAAGGAGAAGGGGGAGGGGGTAGAGAGGGAAAGGGGGGGTAGTAAAGGGTGAAGGGGGAGGGGGGGTACTATGAGGGGGGGAAGCAGACACAGCGGTCAACAAAGAGCTGTTGGAGTTGCTGTTTGAAAATGGAAAGTGATGTCAGGGTTGCAAGTTTGAGGGTGCTCTGAAGAATATTCCAGTCGTATGCTGCTGCAAAACGGAAGGAGGTGCGGCCGAAGACAGTTCTATAAGCGGTTGAGCTGGGGATAGAAAGCTGGATGTACCCGCTTGATCTTGTGCTATAGGTGTTTGTTGCTATGTGGAGGAGAGATGAGAGGTAATGTGGTGTCTTGCCTAGTATGGACTTAAAAATAAAGTGGTGCCAATGGAGGGATCGTCAGGTTTTAAGGGAGGGCCAGTCTACAAGATTGTAGAGGTCACAGTGGTGAGTCTGGAAGGGTGCATTGGTAGTGAAACGGATAGCTGAATGGTGAAGCGTGTCTAATTTTTTGAGGGCTGATGCTGAAGCTGTTCTATAAATGATATCGCCGTAATCTAAAATCGGAAGAATTGTCAACTTGACGAGGGTGTGTTTGGCCGGATGAGTGAAGGAAGATTTATTGCGGAAGAGGAAAGCTAATCTTGCTTTGATTTTAGTCTGAAGGTTATTGATGTGTGTATTGAAGGAAAGGGATGAGTCCAGCCAGATACCCAGGTATTTGTAAGAATCCACAAATTCCAGGGCCACGCCCTCAGGTGTGCCATCGGCACAGATGATCTTGGGGGGTCTGGGGGCATCCTTAATTCGGGAGAAGAGCATACACTTTGTCTTTTTTGTGTTAAGGCGGAGATGGAGATTGAGAAAAGATTTCTCTACGTCCGTGAGGCTCTGTTGGAGAGTGGTTGCTGCAGATTGGAGGGAGGGGCCAACTGAATACAGGATGGTATCATCGGCGTAGAGGTGGATACGGGAGTTGCCCGCTGCTTTAGCAACATCATTAATATATATGGAAAATAAGATAGGGCCCAGGATAGAGCCCTGTGGCACACCTTTGAAAACAGCAAGAGGATCAGATATGATGTTCCCAGTTTTCACCTGCTGGATACGGTTAGCGAGATAACTCGCGAACCAATCACAGCAGGAGGGGGACAAGCCGATGCTGGAGAGTCTACGCAGCAGGGTATTGTGTTCGACAGAGTCGAAGGCTTTAGCCAGGTCGATAAAAGTGGCTAAGCAGACCTGCTTGCTGGCCAAAGCTGAGGTGACATCATCGAGGACCTTCATGGTGGCGGTCAGACATCCATGACCGGATCGAAAACCAGATTGTAGGTCTGAACGTGAATGTGTCCCCCGCTAAAGACCACCGCTTGGTCCCATAAAGACATGTGAATGTGTCCCCCGCTAAAGACCACCGCTTGGTCCCATAAAGACATGTGAATGTGTCCCCGCTAAAGACCACCACTTGGTCCCATAAAGACACGTGAATGTGTCCCCCGCTAAAGACCACCACTTGGTCCCATAAAGACACGTGAATGTGTCCCCCGCTAAAGACCACCACTTGGTCCCATAAAGACACGTGAATGTGTCCCCCGCTAAAGACCACCACTTGGTCCGATAAAGACATGTGAATGTGTCCCCGCTAAAGACCACCGCTTGGTCCCATAAAGACACGTGAATGTGTGTCCCGCTAAAGACCACCGCTTGGTCCCATAAAGACATGTGAATGTGTCTCCGCTAAAGACCACCATTTGGTCCCATAAAGACACGTGAATGTGTCTCCCGCTAAAGACCACCGCTTGGCCCCATAAAGACATGTGAATGTGTCCCCGCTAAAGACCACCACTTGGTCCCATAAAGACACGTGAATGTGTCCCCTGCTAAAGACCACCACTTGGTCCCATAAAGACACGTGAATGTGTCCCCCGCTAAAGACCACCGCTTGGTTCCATAAAGACACGTGAATGTGTGTCCCGCTAAAGACCACCGCTTGGTCCCATAAAGACACGTGAAGTGTCCCCCGCTAAAGACCACCGCTTGGTCCCATAAAGACACGTGAATGTGTCCCCCGCTAAAGACCACCGCTTGGTCCCATAAAGACATGTGAATGTGTCCCCCGCTAAAGACCACCGCTTGGTCCCATAAAGACATGTGAATGTGTCCCCGCTAAAGACCACCACTTGGTCCCATAAAGACACGTGAATGTGTCCCCCGCTAAAGACCACCACTTGGTCCCATAAAGACACGTAAATGTGTCCCCCGCTAAAGACCACCACTTGGTCCCATAAAGACATGTGAATGTGTCCCCGCTAAAGACCACCGCTTGGTCCCATAAAGACACGTGAATGTGTGTCCCGCTAAAGACCACCGCTTGGTCCCATAAAGACATGTGAATGTGTCTCCGCTAAAGACCACCATTTGGTCCCATAAAGACACGTGAATGTGTCCCCGCTAAAGACCAGCGCTTGGTCCCATAAAGACACGTGAATGTGTCCCCCGCTAAAGACCACCGCTTGCTCCCATAAAGACACGTGAATGTGTCCCCGCTAAAGACCACCGCTTGGTCCCATAAAGACACGTGAATGTGTCCCCGCTAAAGACCAGCGCTTGGTCCCATAAAGACACGTGAATGTGTCCCCGCTAAAGACCACCGCTTGGTCCCATAAAGACACGTGAATGTGTCCCCGCTAAAGACCAGCGCTTGGTCCCATAAAGACACGTGAATGTGTCCCCGCTAAAGACCAGCGCTTGGTCCCATAAAGACACGTGAATGTGTCCCCGCTAAAGACCAGCGCTTGGTCCCATAAAGACACGTGAATGTGTGTCCCGCTAAAGACCAGCGCTTGGTCCCATAAAGACTAGAATATTAGCGGCGGCCTGGTCCAAGAGAGTGGACTAGCACTCCTCAGACCCCCTGGACCACAGTAGACATAAAGGGACCAAAGAGATATAGGGAAGGAGAGGTGTGGCTGCATGTGAAGAGGAGTGACAAGAGCAAGAGAGAATGAAAGAGAGCAAGAGAGAGAGAGAGAGAGAGAGAGAGAGAGAGAGAGGCGAGACAACACAAAACATGGACCTACTGTAAAATACTTTACACACAGAGT
>NC_139642.1:29509644-29517144 GCF_964638095.1 Poromitra crassiceps
GATGATTGTTGCTGCCTTGAAGCAGGAGGGAACTCGTCGGAGGGAGAGGGACTGGTTGAAGATGTCTGTGTACACGGCTGCCAGCTGGTGGGCGCAGGCCTTGAGGACCCGCCCAGGGATGCCGTCCGGGCCGGCCGCCTTGCGTGGGTTGATACGCAGGAACGACCGGCACACTTCATCCTCAGTGATGGTGAGGGGGCGGTCTGTGGGGGGTGGAGGGTGGGTGGGGTTGGTGGTTAGGTGGGAATGGGGGGGGGTGCGGGTGCTGAGGGGTGGGGGGGAGGAAGGGGGGAGGGGAGGTGATCGGGGGGTGGGGGGGAGGAAGGGGGGTGGGGGGGAGGGGAGGTGATTGGGGGGGGGAGAGGAGGAGGGGTGGTGGGGGGGGCGGCGAGGGGGAGGGGTGATGGGGGGGGAGAGGTGGCAGGGGGGGGAGGAGGGGAGGAGAGGGGTGATGGGGGGGGAGAGGTGGGGGGGGAGGAGAGGAGGGGGGGTGGGGAGGGGAGGAGGAGGGGTGGTGGGGGTGATGGGGGGGAGGAGAGGGGGAGAGGGGTGGGAGAGGGGGGGGGGAGAGGGGGGGGGAGGAGGGGAGGCGCTCTGGCAGAGGGGTCGAACCTAGCGTAGAACGCGTTGAGTTCGTCCGGTAGGGTGGGTGACGTGCTGGGGTTCTGTCGTTTCACCTCTTTGAAGTCTGTGGCAGCATGGAGCCCTCTCCACAGGTGTCTGGGGTTGTTAGTGTCCAGTTTTGACTCCAGCTGCCTTCCATAATCTCTACGTGCTATTTTTATAGCGGTCCGGAGGGCATATTGTGCCTGCTTGTATTGGTCAGTTGTGCCAGAGCTGAAGGCGGTGGTCCTGGCGTGAAGGGCAGCCCTGACGTCGCTGTTGACCCAAGGCTTTTGGTTCGGCATTATTTTGACTTTTTTTGTGGGGACTATGTCGTCGGTGCACTTCTTTATGAAGCATGACACCGTATCTGCATACTCGCCCAGGTCTCCTGCAGCTTTGAACTCCTCCCACACCACTTGGTCAAAGCAGTCCCTCAGGATGTCGTCTGATTGGTCTGACCAGCAGTGGGCGGTTCGGAATGCTGGGGGTTGTCTTTTTAGTTTTTGTTGGTACCTGGGTACAAGTAGGATGGAGGCGTGGTCCGATTTGCCGAAAGGGGGGCGAGGGACGGCTTTGTAGCCATGTCGGATGTTTGAGTAACATTTGTCCAGTGTGTTACTGCCTCGCGTGGGGAAGTGAATGTGCTGGTACAATGTGTGCATTCTGCCTCTCAGGTTTGCCCTGTTAAAATCCCCAGTCACCACCAGGGCCATTTCGGGTTGTTTTGTCTCCTGTGCACTGATGGCGCGTTGCAGCTCTTTCAGTGCGACAGTCACGTTCGCTTGTGGAGGAACGTATACACCCATGATGGTGACTGTCGTGAATTCCCTCGGACTCCAGAACGGCACGCATTGTACCATTACATATTCAAGATCTGCTGAGCAGTGTTTCCCAATGTCTGTGGTGTTTACACACCAGTTTTCGTTAATCATAAGACATACGCCCCCTCCCTTCTTCTTACCGGATTGTTCGTTTCTGTCTCCTCTGAATACACTGAATCCTGGTAGCGCGATAGAGTGGTCCGTTGTGTCAGGAGTAAGCCAGGTTTCCGTTAGGCACAGAACATTGCATCGCGCTATGTCTTTTTGGTATTGTGCACGCGCTCTTAGTTCACAAAGTTTATTCTCCAACGATTGAACATTTGCCAGCAGTATGCTTGGGAGAGGTGGTTTATCCGCGCGCTTCCTCAAGCGGGCGAGAAGCCCCCCTCTCTTCCCCCTCCTCCAGCGTTGTTTTTTGAGTTCGGGAAAATCCGTAAGATCTGGAGCTTGCCAGTTGCTGTTGGGATATATCCGTTCTTTCCTGATTTTGATCAGCGCGTCCCTGTTGTATTTTATTCCGACGCTGATTTCCATGTTATATCCGCTGGTGTCCGTGCCTCCGTTCTCTGCCTCCATGGCGGGGGCGCGGGGGCTGTTGTTTGTTGTTGTTTTTTTGCGTGCGAGCGGACAAAGCGGGTCCCCGCCGTCGCGGTTTCTTGCAAAGAAAAGTGCGAAGACGCCACTATCTACACTATTCAGTTACACTGTTATATACAATAGATATTTACAAAGCAAGTCGAAGCAACGAAATCAAAACAAAACGCGTTTACACTGGAATACAAGCCTATTTGTCTATGAAGTCACTAGAGCTCCCTAGCGAGTCGCCTTCTCCCGGCGCCATCTTCTTCAAGTATTGCATTCCCTTTTGGTTTTAGATCGATCTACCTGCAATCATTGCAATAACGTTTGTTTAGGCGTGCACTTGCGGTTTGATTGTCTGTTGCGCTAATTAATGCCACTACTCAGATGGAGTTTAGCTCGTGTGTAGCTTGTGATTCTGTTGTTTCTCCCGTCATGTAACCCTGTCACCATTATGTAGATCGCACTCATAGTGCTGCTAATTATAACACTGTAACTCGGCCTCGATGGGCGGGTCGTTTTGATGTTCGTTCGATGCGGATCCCAATGTATGACGGTTATTGTGCATAACCTCGGTTCTATGAGTGGGAGCTCTTTGGCTTTAGTCATGGTTCAAGACTGGTGTTTAAGAGTAACTGACTTACAGTTTACCTAATTATCATTTATATATTATTAGTTGTTAATTATCACTATAATTGGCCTATATAACAGCAAGCTTGGTTACTGACCTGTTTGTATATTTTATTGCCTCCTTTTTCCAGACCACACACAATCCTACTATTCCTGTCATAATGCTGTAAAGAGCCTATACTGCTGTACTGTACTGAAGAGAACTGACAACTAAACGGTTGAACTCCCATCTGTCTCCTGCCTCGTGTTTTTACGGACACCCCAGGGCGTATATATATATATATCGGTGATCGGTAATCGGTAATCGGTGATCGGTCGATGATCGGTTGGGCAGATATTTCTCATAGGTGATCGGCAATCGGTGATCGGTGGCAAAAAACGTGATCGGTGCACCCCTATCTGTAATCTAGGCCTAGGGAATTTAACATGTAAGGTCTCGCTAGCTTCAACACACAGCTCGAGTCCCTCGCTAGAACTATTAATTGAACCATATGCATTTGGACTGATTAGGATGTGGGCTGTCACAAGCAGGCATTACCATGTGCGTGTGTGTGTGCACATGACAGCAAAACTCACAACGTGTTGCCTCTCCGGTCTGCTCTGGTCCCGGATTTATGAGTTTGTAGACTGCAGGCGAAAGAACAGCCAATGCCTAAGAGCCGTAATCTTATTCAATGATGATTATAGCGCAGGTTCCTATACAGGAAATAAGCCTGTTTATTATTTCTTCCTCTCACTCTACCAGCTACAGTAGAGAAGGAAAACACTTTTGTCCCTCCCACTGATAGATGTCTGTCTGTGTGATGGAAAGGCCTTGACTGAAATGTAAAAGCAACAATCTAGTTGTCACGGCTCCATCACCGTCTGACTGCCAAACACAACAGGCACATCTCTAAAGGTCTCTGCTTGCAGTACTATAGCACGGCACATAGCCTACTAGCTGGAGCTTTCTGAACTGTGGGCACTTTGTTCTGGATTTGGACTTTACTGCCTGTGGTTTATAGTGATTGATTATTATACTGCAAAAGTGTCTTGTTAGGTGTGTAAAATCACCATAAACCACAACCTCCGGGGGATTTTTGCTCGAATAAAATACCACACTGTTCTAAAAGAAAAAGAGAGAGAGAGAAAGAAAGGAGCTATGTTCGGCTTTTGATTTTTTAATCCGTAATAATTATTTTTCCACCAAGCGAACATGGTTCTTGAACAGTAGCTAAACTGTGGGGAACTGGGGGGAATATTGTGATCCTCCCACGTGCTATATGTCCTGCTGGTGAAACCCCTCGCTGTCAGGTGAAAAGAAGCGGCTGGCGACTGCACATGTATCGGAGGAAGCATGTGCTAGTCTGGCCCCCTGTGCCAGATCGGCAGAGGGGGTGGAGCGCACTGAACAGGTACAGGTGGACATGATTGAGCCCATCAGAACGGAGGAGCGGAGCGATCTATTTGATAAAAGTCAGTTTCAATGGCAAGTTACTGTCTGTTGTGCACAGTGGTTCCCTCTGTCACCCCTTTGTGCTGAGTATCGACTGGATGATCCTTACACCCACTGCCCTCGTTCATGCGTTACCCGATAACTTTTCACTGTAACTGTAACCTTTTCACTGTAATAAGTAGCCCCATCAACACTATTTGATTTTTTATTACCCTGAATGTCCACAGGAGAGAAAACTATCTTACTGTATATTATAACATTACTGTACTTTTTTTTTTTTTTTACAAACCCAACGCTGTAGACAGGTTTTTGATTCTACAAGGAGAGCATTTCTTTGTATGTTTTGTGCAGCATTCAGTTGTATTGAATTGCTGGCTGATCCTGACAGGTCCCTGACAGTGCCCATCCAGAGCTTGCCTGATTAAACAAAGATAATGCAGAAACTTAACTACGTAAACTTAACTTAACATAATACAGCACAGCTTAAACCATTTCAACCTCTTAATAATCCACATAGATGTCCTTAGTTTCTCGAAAGCAGTGTCCCCTATGGTGTAACAAAGTTCAGGTCTGTGGTATGGCTGCCAGCCGGCTGGGATCTGTCTGGGAGCACCAATTTAAGGTTGCTGCCAAGGGAGTTTGTGCTAAATAAGTTTCACAAAATAACTGAGAAAAGTGACGCTGTCAAGTTGTCAGCCACTGCAGGTCTAACTCTACAGCTGAAATGTCTCATTCAAGTCCTGTGAGATGTGCTTGTTATTTTCAAATCCTATAACTAACTGTGTGGACCAGTCAATGCAGCCACAAACCAACCAGACTATAGTAGCTGAACAGAGCTGCTGGAGACAAGGCACACCAAACATGCAATGTGGTCTCCTGCCTCATCTCCCCCTCCTCCTCCTCTGTGCGTGCAGGTGTTTTGGGGAGGACACGTGCCTCAGCGTCCCCGACATGGAGGCGGTGGTGATGGTGCTGCAGCCCAGCGAGCCCAGGATCACCATCGGCGGCGTGGAGAGGCTGCACCGGCCGGCCTCTGACCTCAGAGCGCCGGGAGGCCTGGCTCTGTTCCAGGACCTCCACATCATCAGCACCGTCACTAGGGCCGACGTCACCGCGCATCACACAGGTAGGGAGTGTATGGCTGTTCTGCGCAAGACATTCTTTGACATCCGTATTGAGTCCTAAAATAGTATCTTCCTGCTCACTTTAACACATCTGCCAATTGGGTGAGATAAGTCTGCTAGTTTCCAATGGTTTCACTTGTTTTCATAAAAGTGACCTAGCTGATTGATACTGTACTTGTTAGAAAAGTCCTTAAACAACTGGAAATTCATTGGAAAGACGTGGCACCTTCGTACCCTGTTGACAGAACTTTCAAGTTATAGTTTAAGAAAAATAAGATTGTAAGAGTTAGTAGGCTACGACTATATTAGGCAGCTGTGCACTAAACTACAATGTCTCAAACTGTACAGCCAAACAGTACCTGTGATACTGCCACAGAGCTTGATCACCTTAGCTCATGTATTTCTCTGTTTTTAAGCAGTGCAGCCACTTCTATAAGTGACTATGTGAGCACGGGATGTGTGGACGAGATTTAGCCTAGGCCACTCTCCCAGCTCCCCAGTCGGCAGACTCAGAAAGGGGGTAGGGGGGTGGAGCAGAAGATTCTGACCTGCAAATCTGCACTGCTTACTTTTTTTTTTTTTTTTTCTGTTTGAGAGAAACATACCAACAGATAAAACATAAAGTAAAAATTGTTTCTTGAGATACACTGAGGCACAGTGTAGCAAAATGTAGAAATACAATATACAATACACACACACACACACACACACACACACACGGCGGCACAATGGAAGCACTGTCGCCTCACAGCTAGAAGGTCCTGGATTCGATTCCCGCCTGGGACGCTGTGGGCACGTCCCCCTCATGTCTTCAGTGCCTACTGCTCAGGTGGGGCTGTCTCGTGAAAGGGCCTTTCTGTGTGGAGTTTGCATATTCTCCCCATGCTCCCCTGGGGTTTCCTCCATACAACATCGGTATGGACCCCTACAAAGAACATGCAGAAGATCATCAGCTGACCAGTGACTACTACGACAGGAGGTAGTCCCCGGGCGCTGTATCAAAAAGCTGCCCACTTCTCCTTGCTGCCCCCCGGAGGAAGGTGTAGAGATGAGCAGAGACTGTATTTCACCGTCCACCATCGGCATGAGTGTGTGTGTGGCCCTGCATACATGTGTTGTTAACGGGTGTCGTGTGACAAATAAAGACGTGTCTTGTCCGTCCGATTCTTCTCCTTCTTCACTCACGCAGATAAATCATTCAATGAAATGATGCAGCTGTGACTGAAGTTCAGTGAGCAGCGAGCACAGAACACAGAACAATATTTGATTTTCCAAATACACCCCCCCCCCAGTTCCAAGATACTCTAATCTTTTAAACCAAAACTACAGCGACTTCTGTCCCCCCCCCCCCCCCCCCCCCCCCACACCTTCACATTTCACAAAAGCAGGAGACACTTCCTCCCAGGTGAGAAGAACACATCACTGAATATTTCAGCAGGTTTTTCATATTGATAATGTGTTCACTCATTCATGAAGTTGCTGTACCACCTGTCCCCATATCAAAACAAACCTTTGGAGAATGCTTAGCATTTCATAATGCATCACGAGACAGCAAATCAGCCGTGGTGAATGTTTCTTTCATCTGCTATGCCTGTGTGCACGGTGGACTTGTTTATGGAAGAGAGAAGTTGTGCTGCTTCTCCAAGGGCCCGTTCACACCGAGTGTTGGTGCTTTAGTTTGACTTGTTTGGCAGGCGGAACAATGCCTTTCAAACTCGAGTTGCACCAAATAATCGACTGAAAATGAGGGTCTCTATCCTCTTCCAAGTGAACTGGGGTGCAGTTTGAGAATGTAGGCCAAACCAACAATAGCCAAACAGAATGGTTTATGGGTATTAGGAGAAGTTTGTTGGCAAGCTATAGCTACAGTAGCAGTTTCTCGTGCTTGGAAAGCCTGGCATACCAACATGAATGAGGGGAAACTACAGTCTGGAATTATGCTCATACAGTATGTGTGTATGTGTACAGCTTGACGGACTGATGGCTGGAGGTGCAGCTGTTGGTGTACAGGGAGAAGAAGTATGGAGAGAGGACACCGCCCTGGGCGGCACCAGCGCTGATAGTCGGGGGGTCGGTAGTGTGCTTTCCCAGCCTCATGTGCTGCTTCCTGTCAATCAGGAAGTCTGTGGACCATCTGCACATGGAGTTGGGCACACACAGCTGGGAGAGCTTCTCCTCCAACAGGGCTGGGATGATGGTGTCGAAGGTCAAGCTAAAGTCCACAAACAGGATCCTGGCATAGGTTCCTGCATTGTCCAGGTGCACGAGGATGGAGTAGAAGGCCATGTTTATGGCATCGCCTACA
>NC_139642.1:29522144-29537144 GCF_964638095.1 Poromitra crassiceps
GTGTGTGTGTGTGTGTGTGTGTGTGTGTGTGTGTGTGTGTGTGTGTGTGTGTGCGTGCGTGCGTGCGTGCGTGCGTGCGTGCGCGTGCATGCATGTGTGTAGCACGTCGGCCTGGCGTCCTGGAGGAGATTATCCATAACCTGGACTACTGTGATGTCCTGGTCCTGGGAGAGGAGCTGAGGCCGGAGCAGGAGTCTCTCCAGCTGCGGCGCAGCGCACTGCTGGGGAAACACCTTGATGCCACCAACTCCACCTCCGGCATGTCCATATATGGTAGGTTACTATGGTAACAACACTAACTTCATGCTTTGCTGGGACAACACCTTGACGCCACCAACTCCACCTCTGGCTTGTCCATATGTGGTCGGTTACTATGGTAACAACACTACACCTATATGCTCTGCTGGGAAGGCCACCAACTCCACCTCCGGCATGTCCATATATGGTTACTATGGTAACAACACTAACTTCACCTTGTTTTATTACACACAGCCAATGCTTGGAAAAGGTGTTCTACGTGGCTCTTCCTCTTGTTAACTACAGTATGAGCCTATATTATGCTAGAATTGTGGCAGTCAGAAAATGAATATTTTTAGATTTCAATTCCCCGGAACACAGGTGACTGTGCTCTGCTGTCAGCATTGCTGTTGCATCAGCATGTCCTTTCTGTTGTATCTGATCAGAAAAACAAAAGTACAGTAAAGACAGGTGTGTGGTGGACATTCCCCGCTCCTCTAGTATCAGTCGACAGTTGGTGAAAAACTCATATCCTCAAAGAAACAACTTAAATCCTGAAGGAAACGGCTTAACATTGCTTGACATTGACAAATGTCACCCTCTATGAAAACAGCAGATTTGACTCATCAGGTTAATCAGTCCTGTCCGTCCTTGTCTACATAACTGTATTATTGGAAGGACAGAATCCTCCACCTGTGGGCCCTTCCATACAAATATGAATTCTGGTAACTATAGATATATCCTCCAGCCTCTTTCTCCTGGCTGTATCTACATGTAGTGACTATAACAACCCTCTGCTGTCCCTTCCCCTCTCCGTAGGTGTGGACTCCATGTCCAACTACGAGCAGGTGATCCGACAGGTCTACTACTACAACTGGCGGGCCGGCCAGCTAACTGAGAGAAGGTTCCGCCTCACCTGCTCTGAGCTCAACGGACGCTACACCAGCAATGAGTTCAACCTGGAGGTTAGCGTGAACCACCGCTCCACCAATATGTGCTTTAATCAGAGGAGGTTTTTCCAGTGAGGCATAGGAGGATGGTCCTCCTCTATTAGATTGGGGATTTTATATAAAAAAAAATATTATAATTTTTTTTTTTTTTTTTATATATTTTTCATTTTTCAATTTTTTTTTAATAATAAAATATCAATCAAATGTGTTTTTTCTTATGTGCAGACGCTCATTTTTCCATTCATTATATTCTTATATGCTTAAACAACAGTGACCTGAACTGATGGAAAGGAGAGCTCCATGCAGAGAGTCACTCTGGCCCTGGTCCCAGCCTTTAGTAGGCAGATAAAAAAACTTCGCCCTGTGGGTGTTTATTTATTTGGTCATTTATCTAATGAAAAATATGATTGGTTGAAAAACACTTGCAATTCACAGAAACCTGACAGAAACACGTGAGAGTGATGTGTTTTCCCACCAATCACATTGAGCTGGAGGTTCGCACGCCCTTACCCTGGTTAAACCAGGTGAAATCTAATTGGTTGTTGGTTGGATAGATGGCTGACAGTGATTGACATTCTGTATTGTCCAATGCTGAATAGCCTACGTCTGAAAATCGTGTTGAATCCGCAGCACTCCATTGGAAATACAGGAAATGAAGACCTGACAGGCTAATAGATAGATTTACAGACAGTAGCACCTATATTTTCCCCTTTCTCTTTTCCTATTAACCTATCTTTTATATTATCAAGCAGTAAGTTAGCTCACAAGCCAGACAGTCGTTGCATTGTATTACGCGGAGTTTAGAGAGGGCAGCGTGGTTCACATGGAGGACAGAGGCTCACAAGCAAACACTGGGATAATTTAACCTCATCGGCTGCACTCGCACCGGCTACAGACTGCATGGATATTCAAGTAAGTCAATTCAGTTCGAGTTATCCGGGTCTTCTACTAAATTCGGCGTCCACCAAGCAGTGCTACTTTTTCATATTATATTGTTTTATGCTGAATAGCCCGCCATTTGGCGATCTTAAACTCGCACATTTTTTAACTGAATTTGGCAGCGCGGAACCAGCGTGGAACGAAACAGCAATTTGCATAGCAAATTGCAACGAATCTTGTAGCCTATGTTGGACGTAGTGAAGTGTTTTTGATTGATTTGTTCATCCATCAAGCCTTTTACTGACAGACTAACTAACTAACTTAAGTTTGATGTTGCCTGCTGTAACAGTGTGGATCTATAAAGCGGTCTGTAGCCTAATAATTTAGAAGAAATAAGGAATCGATTGGGACGAAGCATGTCAACCTAGGATGTAGGGAAGGGGGGGGGGTAAATAACGCTCCAAAGTTGATGAATTGGAATGTAACTAACATGTTGATGCAGCAGCACTGTTGAGAGTGTGTCCCCCTGTACTGATAATGATGTTATCTATCACATCCGCTAACCTGTTGCTCGTTGAACAAGTCGGCATTTATCAGCTCAGCTGCACCGTCAAGCTAGACGTAAGGGGGAAGAGGACAGCAGAGAGAGAGAGAGAGAGAGAGAGAGAGAGAGAAAAATTGCCCACCCAGTGCCCAATTCGGTGTCTGTTCTTTTATTCCTGGTGGGAATCTTTTGCTTTGGATAAGGATTTCTCTGCTGACTGCATGGATTTCTTTTGTGCACAATCTAATGTGCTTTTCGCTTAGGTTACTGTAGGCTACATCACCTTCCAGACGGCTTCTAGAAGAAAAAAATGCTTTTAAATGAGCTGTTTGATAAAACTATTTATAAACCTTATTAATAAAAATGCTTATAAATGAGCCATTTAAATTAAATTAATTAATTTGACAAATGAAAGACTGATGCTGATTTGCAAAATGCAATTTAAAATGTGCATTTTTTAATCCATTTTCATATTCTTGCTTATTCGTTTTCATATTATTTGTCCTTTGCATAATTCATTTCGCCTTTACTTTACCATTAGACAACTGTTTTACTTAAAGCACAATTATGCCACACTGTATACAGGTATGGCGCGCACACGGAAAAAAAAAACGCCCAAATTTTTTTGGGCAGTACTCACATTATAAGCTGCAGTAGTGATCCTTCTTTATCATCACCAGTAGTTTGAACACTGATATAAATAAGCTGATGAAGGAGACTAGTCAGTCCCTGACTCTAGCTAAACTCACTGGTAGAAATCTCACCTGTCTCACTCTTTATGTTGTGTTATTGTCAGTGTGAATACAGTGTGTAGAAATCAGAAGCTTAACTCCCAACAGCTCATAGCTCAGTCAGCTGAGCGGCTGTGTCGCTGTCTCTGTCTGACAGGTAGACTGTTGGTTCGATTCCTGATGGAGGAGACATATTACAGCACTGCCCTGTCTTTAACATCACCAGCGTAGCGCCTCCTACAGGCAGATACACAGAGCGACACAGCGCCTCCTACAGATCCACTGAAATGGACACTGTGGACAGACATGTCATATACTGAGTCTAGAGCAGTTTTTCAAAAAGTTATTTTTACACCTAGCAGCAGCCAGGAGGAGCAACCAGAACAGTTACATAAAACATATTTCCAATGTCAGTAAACTTTCAGCTCTCTGTGGTTTTCTGTCTCATAACCCTCTGCTCATGTCTCTGCAGAGGTCAGGGGGGGAGAACATCCCCCCCCTTAGCTCCAGGCAGTGCCAGCGGAACGGGATTAGAACCCACAACCTCTGGCCCCGGTGTCACTGTGTGTATTATTCCTTCACACCACCAGCTGCCCTTCACACTCACAGCTCTTCTCCGGGCGCTCTTGTCTCTTCCCTCTGCCTGTCATTATTCAAAACTGACTGAGGCTCGAACCCATGACCGCAAAAGTGGCTGAGGCCTCAATATTGCCGGGCAGCAAGCCTACTCTCTGTGCCACCAAGTCAGACTGATTGAATGAGGTCTTCTCAGGGCTTTAAATGACTCTTTCCTCTGGCTGTCGACATTCAAAACTGACTGAGGCTCGAACCCACAACCTCAAAAGTCACTGTGGCTCAAACCCACAAGCACCAAACTGCTAAACAGCAATCCAACTCTCTGAGCTAGTGGGCCATAGTGATTAAGACTAGACGATTAAAGTATAGTCTTTATGCATCTTAAAATATGTTTTGAAGGGACCTTTTAAGTTGAATAGTATTTGAATTATATTAATATGGCGTGAGTTTCTATTCGCCTTGCACAGAAAACCTTTTACTTTTATAAAAGGAAAAGGGGCTAGTGCCGCACTAGCTTCCTCCCCTGTTTCCAAGCTCACCAGCCACCACTGGTGCTTTTAAAGGCCGATAGTGGCGTGTGATTTACACCTCTTGCTGTTTACCTGGGAGTCAAATGTTTCACCACTCAGTTTGGACTTTTTTCGAGGGTGTTGAAACGGTTTTACACTTGATCGTTCACCTACTGTACGGAGACCATAATGCTATGCTAGGTGCTACTGAAGGATTTATTATCAGCTATATATTACTGTACCAGGTGACCTGACCCTTTGCGCCAGAAAGGCACAGTTAGATTCACTCTGTCATTCCTCTTGCCCTCTCTTTAACACCTGGACTTTTGTTATACATGACATATATCGTGTGTGTGTGTGTGTGTGTGTGTGTGTGTGTGTGTGTGTGAGCCAAGGCAGGCCCAATGTTGTTATAAATATCTTCCACAAGGTCATGTGTGTCTTAATCGCTCCCCACCCAGGTCAGCGTACTCCACAGTTCAGAGGCAGGGGAGCATGTCAGTCACATGGTAGCCCCGCCTCAGTACATGCAAGTGGTCCACCATCCATCCATGATGCATGACCTGTACCCCAGCCACAGCTCAGGTAAGACGACAAACACTAGTGTTGGATTGCACAGATGTTTCTTTTTTTTTTTTTTGATCAAATTTTTATTTTATTTCCATACTAGAGGACAAATTCAGTTTGACAAGACAAGATCATTAGTTGTTACATCCATTTACAGGAGCATGAGTCATTTTAACACAAGCATACAAAGAATGTAATACTCTTTCTCCTGCCCAATAAAGGCGGTCTTGTTTAGTCCACCAGTCTTAAAGGTTCCCCTCCTCCCTACACACACACAAAAAGAAAACAACAAAACTATAAAAACAAAATGGGTACATTTACGTGAATGAGCGCATGTACACACACACACGTGCTGTACATACACACAAGCACATACACATAACCATACAAAAATAAGTAAAGAAATACACTTTTTTTCTTTTCTTTTCCTTCTCTTCTCTTCTCTTCTCTCTTCTCTCTTTTTATGCCTCCGCCGGCGATAGCCAGGCCGGAGGCATTATGGATCCGGGTTGTCCGTCCGTACGGCCGTACGTCCGTCCGTCCGTACGTCCGTCCGTACGATGTTTGTTAACGCGATATCTGAGGAACGCCTGGACGGAATTTCATCAAATTTGCCTCAAACATCGACTTAGAATCAAGGATGATTTGATTATATTTTGGTGGTCAAAGGTCAAAGTTCAAGGGCACTGTGACATCTCGAACGCCATTTTCAAGCTTGTTAACGCGATATCTCAGGAATGCCTTGACGGAATTTAATCAAACTTGTCTCAAACATCGACTTGGACTCAAGGATGAACTGATTAGATTTTGGTGGTCAAAGGTCAAAGGTCAAGGTCACTGTGACCTCTCGAATGCCATTTTCAAGCTTGTTAACACGATATCTCAGGAATGCCTTGACGGAATTTAATCAAACTTGTCTCAAACATGGACTTGGACTCAAGGATGAACTGATTACATTTTGGTGGTCAAAGGTCAAGGTCACTGTGACCTCTCAAACGCCATTTTCCAGCTTGTTAACGCGATATCTCATGAATACCTTGACGGAATTTCATCAAATTTGCCTCAAACATCGCCTTAGACTCAAGGATGATCTGATTAGACTTTGGTGGTCAAAGTTCAAAGGTCAAGGTGAGCTCTCGAACGCCATTTTCAAGCTTGTTAACGCGATATCTCAGGAATGCCTTGACGGAATTTAATCAAACTTGTCTCAAACACCGACTTGGACTCAAGGATGAACGGATTACATTTTGGTGGTCAAAGTTCAAGGTCACTGTGACCTCTCACACGCCCAATTTCCAAGCTCTGTAACGCAACATCACAGGAGCGCCTTGACGGAATCTCTTCCAATTTGCCTCAAATGGCGATTTGGACCCCAGAATGAACTATTGGCGGAGGCATAAGTCCGCGTTGCGGTCGTTCTAGTTTTTTTATGCCTCCGCCGGCGAAGCCAGGCCGAAGGCATTATGGATCCGGGTTGTCCGTACGTACGGCCGTCCGTACGGATGTCCGTCCGTACGTCCGTACGGATGTTTGTTAACGCCATATCTGAGGAACGCCTTGACGGAATTTCATCAGATTCGCCTTAAACATTCACTTAGGCTCAAGGATGATCTGATTAGATTTTGGTGGTCAAAGGTCAAAGGTCAAGGTCACTATGACCTCTCGAACACCATTTTCAAGCTTGTTAACGCGATATCTGAGGAACGCCTGGACGGAATTTCATCAGATTCGCCTTAAACATTCACTTAGGCTCAAGGATGATCTGATTAGATTTTGGTGGTCAAAGGTCAAAGGTCAAGGTCACTGTGACCTCTCGAACGCCATTTTCAAGCTTGTTAACGCGATATCTGAGGAACGCCTGGACGGAATTTCATCAGATTCGCCTTAAACATTCACTTAGGCTCAAGGATGATCTGATTAGATTTTGGTGGTCAAAGGTCAAGGTCACTGTGACCTCTCGAACGCCATTTTCAAGCTTGTTAACGCGATATCTGAGGAACGCCTGGACGGAATTTCATCAGATTCGCCTTAAACATTCACTTAGGCTCAAGGATGATCTGATTAGATTTTGGTGGTCAAAGGTCAAAGGTCAAGGTCACTGTGACCTCTCGAACGCCATTTTCAAGCTTGTTAACACGATATCTGAGGAACGCATGGACGGAATTTCATCAGATTCGCCTTAAACATTCACTTAGGCTCAAGGATGATCTGATTAGATTTTGGTGGTCAAAGGTCAAAGGTCAAGGTCACTGTGAGCTCTCGAACGCCATTTTCAAGCTTGTTAACGCGATATCTGAGGAACGCCTGGACGGAATTTCATCAGATTCGCCTTAAACATTCACTTAGGCTCAAGGATGATCTGATTAGATTTTGGTGGTCAAAGGTCAAAGGTCAAGGTCACTGTGACCTCTCGAACGCCATTTTCAAGCTTGTTAACGCGATATCTGAGGAACGCCTGGACGGAATTTCATCACATTCGCCTTAAACATTCACTTACGCTCAAGGATGATCTGATTAGATTTTGGTGGTCAAAGGTCAAGGTCACTGTGACCTCTCGAACGCCATTTTCAAGCTTGTTAACGCGATATCTGAGGAACGCCTGGACGGAATTTCATCAGATTCGCCTTAAACATTCACTTAGGCTCAAGGATGATCTGATTAGATTTTGGTGGTCAAAGGTCAAAGGTCAAGGTCACTGTGACCTCTCGAACGCCATTTTCAAGCTTGTTAACGCGATATCTGAGGAACGCCTGGACGGAATTTCATCAGATTCGCCTTAAACATTCACTTAGGCTCAAGGATGATCTGATTAGATTTTGGTGGTCAAAGGTCAAAGGTCAAGGTCACTGTGACCTCTCGAACGCCATTTTCAAGCTTGTTAACGCGATATCTGAGGAACGCCTGGACGGAATTTCATCAGATTCGCCTTAAACATTCACTTAGGCTCAAGGATGATCTGATTTGATTTTGGTGGTCAAAGGTCAAAGGTCAAGGTCACTGTGACCTCTCCAACGCCATTTTCAAGCTTGTTAACGCGATATCTGAGGAACGCCTGGATGGAATTTCATCAGATTCGCCTTAAACATTCACTTAGGCTCAAGGATGATCTGATTAGATTTTGGTGGTCAAAGGTCAAAGGTCAAGGTCACTGTGACCTCTCGAACGCCATTTTCAAGCTTGTTAACGCGATATCTGAGGAATGCCTGGACGGAATTTCATCAGATTCACCTTAAACATTCACTTAGGCTCAAGGATGATCTGTTTAGATTTTGGTGGTCAAAGGTCAAAGGTCAAGGTCACTGTGACCTCTCAAACGCCATTTTCAAGCTTGTTAACGCGATATCTGAGGAACGCCTGGACGGAATTTCATCAGATTCGCCTTAAACATTCACTTAGGCTCAAGGATGAACTGATTCCATTTTGGTTATCAAAGGTCAAAGGTCAAGGTCACAGTGACCTAACAAATGCCATTTTCAAGCTCGGTAACGCCATATCTCAGTAACACATTGACTACATTTCTTCACATTTGGCTCAAATATCCAATTCTGCACAGAAATGCCTTGATGCAATTTCTTCCTATTTGGCTCCAACATCCACTTGGACTCAAGAATGAACTAATGGCGGAGGCATAAGTCTGCGTTGCGGTCGTTCTAGTTTTTTTCACTACAAGAAAAATAAGTGGACCTAATCATAGAACTTGGGTGTACATCAGTATACAATCACAGAAGATGAAATTTTATAATCTTTGAGTTATATATAAAGATTTTACTTTTTCTAGTGCTTTTGACAAAATGTCTATAGTGCTTCCCTTCGCACCGTTAGTTCGTGCTATAGAGAGTTCCAAAGAAATAATATCTAATAAGGAAAGAATCCATTGTGAAATCTGGAGTTTGTGAGGAGGCTTCCACCTTAGTATTAATATCTTTTTGGCAGCTGTCAGCCCTAAAAGTAAAAGTGTTCTCTGAGACTTAGAAGGATTTATTAAAGAGTCGTCATTTAAAAGTAAAACATCAGGTAGCATAGGAATACAAATTTCAGTTACATCAGATAACACATGCGCAACTCTAGACCAGAAATGTTTCACATCTGGACAGTCCCACATCATATGTAAATAAGTTCCTAATTCGTTCTTATTACATAGTGTGCAAATTGGTGTGGGACAAAACTGGAATTGGAAGCGTTTCCTGGGAGTCAAATAAAATCTGTGTATAAATTTAAAATGAATGATTTGGTGATTAAAGTTCCGGGATGAAAGGGTTACATTTTCCCAGACTCTCTTCCAATTAATCCAAGGCCAAATATAGATGATATGACATCACGTTGACATATTAATATCCTATAACTGGCCAAATATAGATGATATGACATCACGTTGAGATATTAATATGTTGAGTGAATCTGTTTGTGTATCTGTCTCTATAGGTTTTTTGTAGATGTTTGGGGTTTTTGTGTTTTTCTTTCCTTATTATGTTGAACATTTTAAAACTATTAAAAAAATTATAAAAAAAACAAAAAATAATCTTCAGGTTTTGGTGTCAGTGCCTCAGAATCAAAGAGCGAGAGCTGGTTGTACTGTTGAATTGACTGCATATAGCAGCACTGCAGCTGGACATGAGAGGGAGACCAAAGATAATTAGGGCCATATCTGTACACAGTCTATAGTTTGGTAGAAGCACAAAATCAAGGATAAACGCCCAAATCAGCAAGTCAAAAAACTCGGCCAGACAAAACGCTTTGCTCCTGAGATGCTACCGGTGGGCTTTGAAGCCCCATGGAGATCGGAACAAAAGCGGATCAGAACCGGACCGCATTGTCCGTGGAATCCAAGTGTTAAATGACTGCTTATTCCCTACTCCCCCAGCATGCACGAGCAATGTGGAGGAGAGACAGCATGGTGAGAATGAGACCACTGGTCTTAATCTAGCACACCCCATTAATAATTAATCAGGCTCTAATGGGTTCTGTAGAGTCCTGGAGAGCTCAGTTGGACAACGTTGTTTGTGTGTGTGTGTGTGTGTGTGTGTGTGTGTGTGTGTGTGTGTGTGTCTTGTTCATGTTGCTCAACTTACTCAGGGGGGCTGCACGAATTCAGCTTCACTCTGAAACAGATCAAAGGCAAGGGATTTGGTGTGGAAAATCTAACTAACAGTAGAGTGAATCAAATGATCACACATGCACACACACACACACACACACACACACACACACACACACACACCAGTCGTGTTATTTTAGTAGGCTGGAGATCAGAGCATGAGAAATAAACATTTTAGATCAAGAAGAGAAACCCTTCAGAGTACACTTACAGTGCTCACAGTATGAGACAAGGCTAAAGATGTATGTTTGCAGCCATGCACACACACATGAAAGCATGTGTTGACATTTTCCGAGATGGACACACACAAGCTTTCTACATGGGCATACATTGAAATCCTCAAAACGTGAGATAAAAGGGTTTTAACCCATACATTTTTTTAAACAAAGTCAATTGCCCTTGGCAGCATAAGAAATTCAGCTCAAAGCTTTAACAGGAGCAGGTTTGTCTGTAAACTGGCAGCAAACAGACTTACTGTAAACTAGTAATACAAATCCAGGCTTAAATCTCATATCAATTTGAAAAGCATCAGCAGTCTATGTGCTGAAATGCGAAAATTGTTTTATTCAGACATCGGTGGAAGAAAGTTGAACACCTTTTTCTTGCTCCAGTGTCTGAAAAAAATATGGACTGATATGCAAACTGATGTTGTTTCCCACCCCCCAGAAGTATCTGTTATTCTTTCTCATCAGTTCTCTTCTCTTCTTCTCCCCACCCCCAGGTGTGCCGAGTGCGGCCACGGTGGTGATCGTGACCTGCATCGCCGCCCTGGTGGTGGTGGTGGTGCTGGGCATCTACCGCATCCACCTGAGCCACCAGCAGGAGGTGAAGCTGGAGGAGACGGCCAAAGAGACGGACACCGCCTGGGACGACTCGGCTCTCACCATCACCGTCAACCCCATGGAGGTAAACAGACGCCAGGGAGAAATGGAGAGAGGACATGGATACTGTATGGTAGTGAAGGATAAATAAGACACAGTCTGCCAATCGCTTAAATGGGAAATAAGTCTGCAGCACAAAAACATTGTAATTGATTTATCTGCGGAGGCGTGAGAGTGTTGATCAATACTACACATTCAACAATTACTTGGCCAGGTGGTGAGATATTCCTTTAAGGTATCGACCGAAATAACCCAGTACCAAGTACTGTAGTATCGAAACTTCTCCAGTCAAACAATACCTGCATTCGATCCTTTTTTGTACAGAAATCTAGAAAAAAAAATACTATTGTTTTGCTTGGAGCCAATCACGCAAGTGTTCTTCGATTTAATGCAACGTGTGATTGGCCCAATACCACGACAGCTACAACCCATACAATCTGTGGTGGTGAAGTCAAGCACGGTGTATGTAGCAGACTTAGCAGTTCAGCGTGCTGAGATGCCACCATTGGTATCGGTATCACTTTAAGGGTACTAGTATTGCTACTGGTATCATCATTTTTAAACGATACCCAGCCCTGCTACCAACCATTTCTTGGGGGGGATTTCTGATTTATTTATGTATTTATTTATTGCATGCTGATGGTCAAGATAACAGCGGCATAAAATATCAGCTTCAATCCAACATTATCATTATCACCCTGCTCAGCTTTTAGGGTTCTCTAATTAGCTGGTTTACACATCTATTGGGAGACTTTATTGTTTTTATTGCAAATTACTGACCACTGTCACTGAGTGGAGGCTGTGCCAGAGACTTATGTAGAAGAAGCTAACTTATCTCGTTGTCGTTACAATTCCTATCAGTCCTATAGTGGTCACAGTTGACTTAATTAAGCAATAAGCTCCAAGACGCTGTGGTTAAAGTGATTTTACAACCGCTAAGGAGCGTTGTATAAAACAGTTACTACATACAGTATAGCCTACCTGGTATTCATAAAATAAACAGGTCAGGTTGGAGATCGCATAGCCCGGGGGCCGCTGGGGGAAGCTTTGATGTCATCACCACCCGTCTCCAAGCATCCCGATCTGCCGACAGTCTCACGCACTCCACCACCGTTTTCCCCGTCCAGCTATTTATGTCCATCACCCATTCTTCTTAACAAATAATCGTTCTTCCGCCAGGCAATGTAGTCCTTCAGCCGCGACATAGAAGAATGGTTGCCAAGCAACATGCAGACGCAGCAACACACAGACGCTGTTTGGCGCAGTAATATTTTTACAATGGCTTCGAACGGGGCTCAGCCAATCATAATCAAGGACCGAAACTATCCTTTTTTTTAAATTACGCCCTCTTCAACAACCGCAGCGAAACAGACTTTAGGCTTGAGGTTAGGAAAACTCTTTATGATGAATCTGGGCCCATCAGCCGCTGTTTCATCTGGTGCCCTGTTGTAAATATTGCTGCACCTGCTCCCTCGACTGTGACCCGACCTCATGAGATCTCAATCTATCTAACAGAGCTTTGTGGAGCCCCGGTCCCCTGAGGAGGAGGCCAGTGAGGAGGAGGAAGAGGAAGAGGAAGAGGAGGACGATGATGATGAAGAGGAGGATGACATCACCAGTGCCGAATCGGACGACAGCGAGGAGGAGGTGGACGTCCAGCTACCCAGCATGCAGCAGCCCAGCAAGCAGGGCCAAAAGCGGGACAAAACAACGATATCTTATTAGAACACACACTCACACACACACACACACACGTACAAGCACGCACACGCGCGCGCACACACACACACACACCTACACACACACACACACACACACACACACACACACACACACAGGCACACACACACACAAACACTCAACGAGACGCATAAAGAAACCTCACGTCATCTGGTTGAAACAAAAAGACTTTCTGTTCAATGTGACGTTGACGTCAAGACTCTAAAAGTGAGGTAATATCTCCCCCTGCTGGTGGTTACTATCAGAGAAGATGGTACACAGCCCAAGATTCATGAATACACTTTCAAACACACAATCACCCAGTGCAATGATTTAACCTTAGCCTTGCCAGAAAACCTCCCGTTTTGTACTGAGCCTGTAATGAAAACATACCGCTGTCAGCAAAATTATTGACACTAAAACTGCTCGGCAAGCAGATTTTCATCCTCCTTATTTTGACTACGAAAAAAGGACAGTTCACCAATTCAATGTTTTTCCTCCAGAATGGTCTTATCTCCCATTACAGTCTATGCCACAGCCACAGTCTATAGTGACATTACAGTCTATGCCACACACAGTCTATAGTGACATTACAGTCTATGCCACAGCCACAGTCTATAGTGACATTACAGTCTATGCCATCATAGCCACAGTCTACAGTGAAAACAATTTCTCCCTTTGTCAATCAAAACCTGCATTCCACAGATGAGATGAGATGTCTGATGTCCCATGCAAATGCAAAACTGTCTTTATTTAAGAGGAAAAAATATATATTGTGTTGCTTTAAGAAAGTGAAACTATTTTTGGTTTGTATATTTTCTCTTATTTATCAGCGTTTATTCCAGCCCGAGTGGCAAATCCAGGTGATTTTACAGATATAGCATTTCTTTCCGACGGCACTCAAGAAAAAATTAATAAAAATACGTTTTGATCGCTGTGCTGTTGCAGATGTCATGTGAACTAGTGGAGAGGTTTGAGTTCTGGTTTTTAGACTTGGAAAGAGAGGAATTGTACATTTTTATACGCTCCTTTCATGTAAATACCGAGTAGAGTATAGTAGGTGACCCCCACCCAACCCAGCAACCCACCCTCTCTCCACTTGTACACAACATAGATGCCACCCCCCTTTATATGTATGTCCACACCCTAAAACCTTAGCCTCCGACAGTCTGTACAGAACTGACTGCGCCCCCTCGGCCCTCTGTGTGTGTTTCTAGCGCTCGATGTTCAGACCATTCCGGTTGTCGGGGTTTGTTTTTTTGGATGGACGCACCACTGCCCTCATAGAGACTGGATCAGTTGAAGCCTCACTAGGCAAGATTTTTCCTCGTTTCCCCTCTTTAGCCTAGTGAACCTTTGACGGCCCCTCCTTTGGGTGTAGCTGGGAGAGCCTGTGTATATCTCTATGTTCATGTAAAGATCTCATAATGTTGTTTAGGAGTTTTCCTCATCTACTGTGACACCCCGTCTTGTGACGTCACCTTCCTCTTTGCACCCCCCTCCCCCCCTGAACCTTTGGTGGACTTTGCATCGGCCCGAGCCCTAATGTTGTCCTGACGTTTGTTTTAGAAGAGGAGGATGAGGACGGTGAAAATTAACATGAAAACCTTGTATAATGTGTAAAACATTTTTTTAGTTTTTTTCTTTTTCTTCTGGACTCTTTGGTCTGTTTTCCTTTGGAATGGTCACTACAGCACTTTCTGTAAATTGGCCAATAAAAACTTGTTTTAGAATCTAGCTGTGGGTCTCGTAGTGCAGTGACTGTGTGTGTGTGTGTGTGTGTGTGTGTGTGTGTGTGTGTGTGTGTGTGTGTGTGTGTGTGACGGTGTGTGTGTGTGTGTGACGGTGTGTGTGTGTGTGTGTGTGTGTGTGTGTGTGTGTGTGTGTGTGTGCGTGCGTGCGTGCGTGCGTGCGTGCGTGCGTGTGTGTGTATGTCAGAGATGGGGACTTGGACATGAGACTTCGACTGGTGTCGCACTTAAATCACACACACTGTAGTCTCGCTTGCCAGACTCTCCGTTTCATGCTGTACCAGCGCAGGAGAGAGTCTGGCTCCTGGTCTAGCGGGAAAAAGGCTCTGTTATCTTTACAACCATCCACCGAAAGTACCAAGCAGGCCTGCTTTATTGCACAATTCAAATCTTCGTCAAAACTTGCCATTTTCTGGCGCCCGGGTAGTGTAGCGGTAGATTCCCTGCCGACCAACACAAGGGTAGCAGGTTCGTGCCCCCGTGTTACCTCCGGCTTGGTCTGCTGTCCATATAGGCATGATTGGCTGTGTCTGCGGGTGGGAAGCCGGATTACCATCCACA
>NC_139642.1:29542144-29547144 GCF_964638095.1 Poromitra crassiceps
GCATGTAGCCTGTGCGTTGTGTTGACAGTTCTGGCAACAAAGTGTTCACCCCCTCCTCCCTTCTAGGGGGTCAATGGAAATAAGCCTTTGGCTTTATTGTGTATTTAATTTGTAATGTATGTAAATGTACAGTATGTAAGCCCTGGGGTGGAGGCAGGATTCACTCCACCATTTTCCTTCGCTTACGAAGCAGGAAGCACACACGCTAACCGATATGCCGAGAGAGCTAACTCCCTTGGCGGAGCTGGTTAACGGGCCTTTATACTGGGGAGTGAGTTTAACCAACTTACTCGCTACCACTCTGGACTTACACTCACTCTGTTACACGCGCGTGTGCAGCACACACACACACACACACACACACACACACACACACACACACACGTCACACACACAGACACGATGAGGAGATAACAATGACTCAAATGAGTCCAATGAATGGTTGTGATGTTCATCAAGGAGCATCAAACTTGAACTAACATCTGTAACACTTGCAGACAACAGCTCTGATGACAGGAGACAGATGACATCATTACAGTCCCTCTGACTGTGAGTAATCCACTTCATTTGACTGCATCAGAGAAGAACGGCCCAGAGAGCCAACAGAGAGCTAAGTGATATAATACAGCTACAGTTTGCAACATGAAAGGAACTGTGTTCCTCTACTTATTCCATGGATTCTACCTTTCCCTTTCTACCATGTCGGCTCACATTATAATATTTCACTTTTATTCCCTCACTGCTTTTTGTGTGCTTCCTCTGTAGCTGTCAGTCAAGTTTGAAAGCAGAGTGTTTCACTCCATTCCTCTCAGCCTCCTGTTCAGGTGCAGGGCTGCACTGAGTAAACAAGTACAGGTTCTGTACATTCCCATGGTGCATTCAGGTGCAGGGCTGCACTGAGTAAACAAGTACAGGTTCTGTACATTCCCACGGTGCATTTGTGACCATGAAATACAGACTCAGCTCTCTGGCTCCCTAGTTGATCAGCAGCCTTCATCTCTTCTGTGCAGAATACAGTCATGTTTGGTAGCAGATTTTGTGGTTAACATTAGCAACTGAACCATAGATAGATTATAGCGTATAAACACATAAATAGAAGTACTTCTTATACAACAATGTGCTTTATTAGGCTATAAAATGCATCGTCCTACCATCATAAAGACATTGTGATATACATGCTGCTGTTAAGTAAACTAATAGATGAGCAAGTACATTCCCCCAAACTCATTTGCATACAAATAGGATTATGGAAGCATACAATCATAAAAATGTAAATATTTGTTTTATATTCTAGGTTTTCACAACAATGCAACTTTTATTTCTTGTTATGGATTAGAATGTTGTTCAATAAAGAACAGACTTGATTTGTACAAAATTATTTTCACAATGAAAAAGTCAAGTGAAGCATCTAACTTCTGAATTTGGCTTTTGAAGACCTTGGTGCTGCTATACATACTGTGATTTTCTCCATCTCTTCTCCACTCCCCACATCATCTGCTTACTCCTCTCTCTCTCTCTCTCTCTCTCTCTCTCTCTCTCTCTCTCTCTCTCTCTCTCTCTCTCTCTCTCTCTCTGTCTCTCTCCCACAGCTATCTCTCTCCCATCACCTCTCCGCTTCACTCTGTCATCGTTGGCCAGCCAAGGTCAGAGGCTTTATTTTTAGTTGCTCAGTAACAAAACAGCTCGTCCGGCCCGACACAGAAAGACACTTTAGGCGTGAGCGTCCATCTCTGGGGTCCTGCAGCGTTTAAACTGAGGGCGGGGCCACCGCTCCCCAGACGCCCTTACAATGCTCATCACGTCAGCGCTGCCACAGCCACAGAGGCCATGGCAATATAAACAGCAGCGGGTGACCTAGCAGGGCCACACCATTTAAACAACAAGCTGTGACTTCACTAGGACGAGCAAAGGTAATATTCTTCTTCAGGCGCTCCACAACTGTTGCAAATGCAGACTTGTCTGTCAGCGTAGCGAGCATCCATTTGACAGACAGAGATGTGCAGGAGGAGGTAGAAGTTCAACTTCACCCAAATGAGCAGAACATGTTCACAATTTGAAACTAGAGAACATCTTACGATGGGATCAACCCACTTTCTTTCTTTTTTTGAGATACCAGGTTTTACATGTTGCCAAATAGAATTTAATTGACTGTATCTCCTCATAGACAGGACAGGAAGTTTGTGAGAATACGTGCATTTCAACCATGTCTCCAACAAAGCGTATGGAGGTGGTGGAACTGTATGTCCAAGTAAACATGGGATTTTCTCCATGGAGGATTTTGTTCATATTGCACTTGTAGTGGGATTATTTAGTGTCTTAGCCCTCTATCCACTAGCCAGGAGCTGAGAAAACCCCTCGCATTCCACACAAATCTGCTGCAGCTCGTCCTTACTGCAACTGCAAATAATGCCTCCATCAACGGCTGAATGGGACAAGTTAGACAAACAGCCCAGAGCCAGTCGCCTGGGCTGGCAGCCAGAGCCTCTTCCTCCTCTTCCCCTTCCTTCACAGCTGAGAAGACTTGACAAATTGAACACAATATATTCCAAGGCCTATCCCGTTGCTTCTATCCACTGATTGTCAAGAGGGGGAGGAACAAGGCCTATCCAGTTGCTTCTATCCACTGATTGTCAAGAGGTGGAGGAACAAGCGTGGGTCCTGCCAATTTGAAAGTGTTCAGGATATCAGAGATGTGTAGTTTGGGCTAGTTTGGGCGAGCAAACATGCGGAGGAAAGTTTCGCACATTCACTATCCGTTACACATTCTTCATGGCACCACCGTCAAGACAGCAGGTATATTGGTTTACACTTTTCTTATTAAAAACATTTCACTAAACACAGAAGTCGAAATCCCCACACCGCCTGTCTTCCCCAAGTAAATGAAATTTGAATCCATTTGCAATCTGCAAACAAAGCACATGACTTCATGTCCATAACGAAAGTGTCTCTCTGTCCCTGCAAAAGCAAGAGATTCAGTTTCAGCCAGCTCTTATAGACTAGGAGAGGGCTGAGGGGGAGTGGAGGGGAGAAGATCTCAGCCACATAAGCCCTGTCCCAGATGTTAAGATAGAGAGAGAGAAGAGTCAGCTGCTGAAAGATTCATAAATGCAGCTGAAAAGCAGTATAGGAAAATGCTTTTAGAGTCACTCCAACAGAGGAAGAAAAGCATTGATTTTTCTGTCCGAGCCATGGCTGTCGTTTGTGGCTGCTCCATAAGCTTTCCCTGATAACAGTGCAGCGTACGGGCTGTAAAGGAGCAGCCCTCTGGATCATCAGCATTTCTTTCTCTGTCTTAATTCCGGGTCATTTTCCGGTCGTTGGCCAGAGATAAGGTGATAAGGAGAGATCAATGGTAGAAAAAAAGCAACACCTAAGTGACTGATCGATAACAGGCCTATTGGCGGCGTCTCCAGACAGCCGGCGGGGAGAAGGCTGTGTGCCTCATCCTGTGACATCATCACGCCATCATTACGCAACTCAAAAGCGATTTCACTCTCATTTCGCTGGCTTCTGGTCAAGAGTGATCCAGTGCTAGCAGCTCACAACAACACATCTCATGAGGAGGCCGTGGCATAATAGTGATTTACAGAGTGAGACAGATACACAGGAAGAGCGAGGAGGAGAGAGAGAGAGAGAGAGAGAGAGAGAGGGAGGGAGAGAGAGAGAGAGAGAAGTGGGAGTGGGGAAAGACCAGAGAAAAAGCAGATGTAATCTGAGCAGGAGGGAGACATCATGGACAGACAGATAGAGATGTACAGCACTCACAGAGAGCTATAGAAAGTGTAAACAAGTGACAGATTGTCTGCCATCCACCCACACACACATGGCTGCATTCCAATCCCGTGGAGCCGGCCCGTTGCCCCTGGCAGCCGGTTCAGGTAATGGCACCACATTGGCTCAAGAGGAGTGAAACATAGTGGTCAGCGAGCCATACAGCATGGATCCAGTCAGTGGTGTAGTCTATGTGATTCACAGGTATATGTCGTATAGCCCAAGCCCCCAGGAATAGCGCTGGGCTTTGAAGCCATTTGAACATGCTGGCGAAGCTCTGTATTGCAAGTCACGTGACGCCATGCAGCCCAGAAAGGAAAATTCCAGCAGCTGTTAAACCCAGGGGAAATTTTTCCGGGTGTCACTCAAAGTCTAAAACGACTCTTTTAATTATCAAATATTTTTGTATGGGGCATTTTTTCTTCAGAAGCCACTAAGAGCAGTATACGGGTGTATTTTCTTCATCTACATCTACATCCATGGTTGGGAGGGGTGGGAGACGTCATGCACACATGCGCACTTCGCCTTGGGCCGCATGGTCAGGAAGTAAAACCAGGAAGAAAAAACCGCCATGATGGCTTCATGCGCCAGTGAGCAACCTCCGTCCGAATGCATGGGTGGGCGTGGCACGTCCCCTATCCAGTTCTTTTAATACACCCATGGTATAGCCCACTAAGAAAGCTCCAGGATTCCCATATGCCAACTTAAAAATCTGCAAGGTTACGTTGTGAGAGAAATTACAACTCACAACCAGGTGGCAAGCTTGGGGTTTGGCAGAGGAAGTGATACTGAAAGCTGTATAGTGTAGTTCCTCGAATGACCACTTGACGCTGGCACCAAAGGGAGTCATTCCCCATTAAGCCCATGTTAAAATGCTTCACATTATAACAGGATTAAGCATTGTTACAGTCTGGCTGAAAACATGGTTTTGGTCAATATAGCTATTTTCACCTTTGCCCTCCGCTGTGCGTCGGTGCCTGAATCAGCCTGTCGTGTGTTATTTTCCAACAATGACCAGTTCACTGTACATTATCCCTTACAATCTAAATTATGTTTTAGGGGATTTTCATCCTGCACTTATGTGGGAAACAGTGAATAGGATATTTCAAATTTTGGGAGGATTTCCTGTGGCTTTAATATAGTCAAATTTAAAGACATTGAATATCAGCACCACATGTCAGTGTCGGCCTTGAAAAAACAGGCACACACATATATCACCGACACACACA
>NC_139642.1:29557144-29562144 GCF_964638095.1 Poromitra crassiceps
CAGAGCCTTCTACCTAGTTATGCTCTACCGCCCACCTGGGCCCTATTCATCTTTTCTTGATGAATTTTCCAATTTTCTCTCTGACCTCGTAACCCGCACGGATAGTATCCTTATCATTGACGATTTCAATATTCATGTTAACCGTAAAGCTGACCCACTCTGCAAAGCCTTTCTATCTTTAGTCGACACCCTTGGCTTTGCTCAGCTGGTTCATGAACAAACGCACTCTAACGGCAACACGCTTGATCTCGTCCTCGCTCGTGGGATTAACGTCTCAGATCTGTCAGTCATGATATACCCTCCAGCACTGTCAGATCATTATCTCATTAAATTTAAAATAGACCTGCCCCTCCGGCAATCAAACCTAGCCGATACCTACACCGCCCGGCGTATCGATAGTTCTACTCCCACTGAACTCGCTGATTTGTTATCGGGGCCGCTTTCCTCTCTCCCAGAGCGGATCGACTCCATTAATGAATTCACAAATCAATTTAATTCAATCTTACTCGCCTCGCTGGATTCTATCGCACCTCTACGTACTAAAATCCGTCGCCCTAAAAAACCCTCGCCTTGGTATACTGACGATACACGCGCACAAAAATTAATATGCAGAAAACTAGAACGTAAATGGCGATCATCCAAGCTTGAAGTCTTTCGACTAGCTTGGAGTGATAGCCTACTAAAATACAAATGTATGCTCTCCGCTGCAAGAGCCTCCTACCTATCAGATCTTATTAACACTAATAAAAATAATCCTAAATTTCTATTTGACACGGTCGCAAATCTTACTCGCAAACCCTCCCCCAATACAAACTCTCCATTTACAGCTAATGACTTCCTTGACTTCTTTAACCGTAAAATTATCTGTATTAGAGATGAAATTAGCAACTCTCTATTACTCACAAAGGGTGCTAACCCCTCTCCTAGCCCTGTCCTTAGAACCTTAGACGAGAGTACTATACTCTCGAATTTTGAGACTATCTCTCTAAATGCACTTTCAAAAAATTTTCATCTAAATCCACAACCTGTTTATTCGACCCTCTCCCTGCAAAGTTGATTAAGGAACTCCTTCCAATACTAGGCCCCCCCTTACTTAACATTATCAATAGCTCCCTCTCCTCTGGCATTGTCCCTACCTCCTTCAAATCTGCTGTAATCAAACCTCTACTTAAAAAGCCAAACCTTGATTCTGAGGTTCTTAACAACTTCAGGCCAATCTCAAATCTCCCCTTCCTCTCTAAAGTTCTTGAAAGAGTAGTCTCGACACAATTAACTGACTACCTCTCACATAATAAACTTCTCGATCCCTTTCAATCTGGTTTTAGATCACTCCATAGTACTGAAACTGCTCTTACAAAAGTAACCAATGACCTTCTCCTTGCGTCCGACTCTAATTTCTCCTCTCTTCTCATTTTATTAGACTTAAGCGCAGCCTTCGATACAATCGATCATAAGATCCTCCTAGACCGCTTATCTAACTACGTAGGTATCCGGGGCACTGCCCTATCCTGGCTAAAGTCATATTTGTCTGATAGGACACACTGTGTCTCATATAAAAATATCATGTCCACTTTCTCCTCAGTGAAGTTTGGTGTACCGCAGGGATCAGTCCTGGGTCCCTTACTCTTTGGAGTTTACTTACTGCCTCTTGGCGAAATTTTCCGTAGATATGGCATTAACTTTCACTGTTATGCCGATGATACCCAAATTTATATACCAATTAGACCAGACGATCGCTCTAAACTCGCTAATCTTGAATCCTGCTTAATCGCTGTTACAGACTGGATGTCAAATAATTTCTTACGACTAAACGCCAACAAAACTGAACTACTAGTTGTTGGCCCAAAAACCCAACTTCCATTTCTCACTGATCTTAGTCTGAACATTGAGAACTGCGTAATTACTCCAAACTCAAAGGTGAAAAACCTAGGTGTTACCTTTGATCCTACTCTGTCATTCGATGCTCACATTAAGGATATCACTAAAATAGCTTTCTTTCATCTCCGCAATATTTCAAAGATCCGTCCCTTGCTAAATGCAACGGATGCCGAAACCTTAATACACGCCTTTGTTTCATCTAGACTCGACTACTGTAACGTCCTATTCTCTGGCCTTCCACTTTGTAGCACAAATAAATTACAACTCGTGCAAAACGCCGCTGCTAGAATTCTAACTAGAACTAAGAAGTTTGATCATATAACTCCGGTCTTAATCTCCCTCCACTGGCTCCCAATTCAGGCCAGATCAGACTTTAAGGTGCTTCTGTTAACCTATAAATCTTTGCATGGGCTCGCACCTCCGTACTTATCTGAGCTAATCATTCCCTATGTTCCCACGCGTACTCTCCGCTCACAGGACGGTAATTATCTTACCGTCCCTAAAATTAAGAAAAAATCAGCAGGTAGCAGAGCATTTTCTTACCGTGCTCCACATCTCTGGAACCAGCTTCCTCTGTCAGTTAGGGAAGCTGGCTCCATTGAAATCTTCAAAACTAGACTCAAAACCCATTTATTCTCCCAATCATTTGGTTGTGCTTGATAGTTGTGTTTGATGATGTCATTCTCTAGAAATATTTATTAGCTCTTGAGTACATACAATCCTGAATTGCTGAGCGGGCTGTCTCAAGCCAGCAATATCATTATAAACTTATACTTGACCTAATTTAATAATATGGCATCAGTCGACCCAGTAGCTTAGATACAAAATCTAATAGCTGGTGAATAAACTTAGTCCTGAACTGCTGAGCGGGCAATCACAAGCCAGCAGTATCAGTATAAACTTAGACTTGACCTAATTTAGTTTTGTTTGTTGTAGGTCATGATTAACGGTCCGCATCAACAGGGCTGAATCATTGACAGTGGTGTTAGGTGGTACTTAGACCTGAATTAGCAGTATAGTATTAGTCATCCCAAAAAAATAAAAATAAAAAATCCTAATAAATTTTGCTTTGACCTAATTTTATTGTTGTCTATAGAGTTAGTTCCACCTCTGCGCAGATTCCCCCGCTCTCTTCTCTCTCTCCCCCTCAGGTGTCCTTCATTGGCCTGACGTACACCCCCGCTGCTGCAGCCCTAGGTCTGGCCGTCATCACCCTAGCCACCTGTCGTCACTCTAGGCCATCTACCCGCTACTCCTTCTACTGTCTGACACCCCGGGCTCTTCACCACCACCGACCCCTATCCTCATCATCCTGGTCACCTGCCTGCCTAAGGGGCACCTGCCTGCCCCCCCCCCCGGCCTCATCACCTCCAACTCCTATCCACCCCTCCCCTTAATCACCACCTCCGACTCTTATCCTCCCCTCCCCTCCTCTTAGCTAGTATTCTCTAAACCTACGGACACTTAAAGACTACATTTTCTATTTCCTTTGGACTCTACTTTTTACATTTTCAACTCCCTTCCCTGATTTTAGGATAATTTAAAAACTACATTTTTATATCCCTCTGTTGGACTCTTTTTTACATTTTCAATTTTCTGTTCTCTTGTAAATTTTATTTCCATAATAAACCATTTACAGAGTTTCAATGCCGGAAAGCTCTGTTCATGGTTTAGCCCGGCATCTCTCGGCCTGTCTCGGAGGGGAGTCCCCGGATGGGGGTCCGCCGCTGGGTCCACTGCCTGGGTGGGCCCGCGTGGCCTGCGTGGCCTGCTCTCCCAGTTCCCAGTCACTAGCTGGGGGCGGGTCTGGGAGCGGGTCGCGTGGGGGGTGGGCTTACCCAGGCGACCATTGCTGGGCCCCTGTAGCACAACGACCTCACAAGGTTCCTCCTCAGCCAAGCCAAGTCACTGGGGCAATCCATTTGGTGGAAAGGTTTTCTTGCGTTCACTGGGGGTGTGGGGACGCCGCTGTGTCCCGGCCCGGCCTTCTCTCCCACGCCTTATGTGGGGGGGGGGGGGGCCGGGGCGGGGGGCATCGGTGCTCTTCATCACTGGTCGAGGGCTGCCGGTTGGTTTAGAACAGTTTAGGTAGGCGATAGATTAGCTACAGCCTAAGGCTGACCTGTTAGTGTTCAGGCAAAGATCAGACTAGAGCAGAGTAGGATAGGCCAGATTAGGCTGTAGACTAGCTAGATACTATGTCCCAGTTAGCTCTGGTTAATGCTTAGAGTAGTCAGTTGTCTGATCTTCCCCCCCCCCCCTCTCTTTCTCTTTCCCCCGCTCCTTTCCCTTCTTCCCCCTCCTGTTCCCCACTCTCCCACATTTCCCACTCCCCCCCCCCGCACCCTCTCCTTCCATGCTCTTCCCTCCCCCGCCGCCCCTTCCCACGTTCCCCCTGCTCTCCCTCCCCTGCACCCTCCCACCTCTCCTTCTCTGTTCTCTCCTCCTCCCTGTCCTCTCCCCTCTCTCACATTCCCCCTGCACTCCTTCCCCTGCACCCCCCACCTCTCCTTCTCTGCTCTCTCCTCCCCTCTGTCCTCTCGGGGGGGGGGGGGGGAGGAGGGGGCGGAGAGGTCTGTTCCCTCCCCCGCCTCCTCCTCCCGCGTTCCCCCTGCACCCTCCCACCTCTCCTTCTCTGTTCTCTCCTCCTCTCCCCCTGCACTCCTTCCCCTGCACCCTCCCACCTCTCCTTCTCTGTTCTCTCCTCCTCTCTGCCCTCTCTGGGGGGGGGGGGGGGGATGTGGGACGCTCCCCCTGCTTCTCTACCCTGGCTCTCCCTCCCCTGCACCCCCATCTCTCCTTCTCTCCTCCTCCACATTCCTATCTTCTCCCCACCTCCCCCCTCTCCTCCGTCTATATTGCTCATTCTCTCCCCACCTCCTCCCTCCCCCTGCTCTCTTCTCCCCCACACCTCCCCTCCCTTCCCCTCTCCTGCTCTCTCCTCTTGCTCCTCCCCACCTCCTATACCCTCCCCACCCCATCACTCTCTCACATTCCCCCTGCTATTCTCCCTTCTCCTGCGCTCTCCTCTGCTCTCCCCTCATTCCTATATTTTCTATATTATCAATTGTTCAAATGTTATCTTTATTCTGTATATTCTTGTTACTGTGTGTTAGCTAGAA
>NC_139642.1:29564644-29612144 GCF_964638095.1 Poromitra crassiceps
AGATCTCTATTTCAAAAGTATATTTAAAATCTTTAAAATGACTGCATCGACAGTGTTACCAGCACTGGGGAAGGGTGCCAGGGAAGTGCACTGGAAGAGGGGATGAGTGAGGGGAAGGGGGTCAGAGGGTTTCACCATCACCAGTAGGCTATGAGAAACATACACAGTTGCTTACACTCACACTGCTAGACAGAAGAGGCACTAGTGCAGCGACCAGGACTCATAACCCACCGGCTTCCCAGCAGCAGACAGGAAGTACCTCTCTGTCTATCAGGAATTGAACTTGGGTTTCCGCGGTTGTAGGCGAGTGCTTTTTACCTGTACACTACCAAGACTCCCCTGGACAGGTCTTATGAAAGAGCTTTATTCTGGGCTGAGGCTGTTCTGCATCGAAATGCCCCATGATGTAACACAACATTCTTACATGGCTATTTAAATCTGACCTAGAAGTGACATCCATCTTCACCGAGTCACAACAAAGATGCATCAACCATCTTCCACACTCTGAGAGAAGACTTATCTGTGCTAATGCAGCTCTTTACAAATGTAAACTTTAAACTGACTTTCAAATTCCACCATAGGCAGCAGCCACAGCCGTCACAGAATGGCACAATGTTCCACTGCTGCTTAAGTTCCTCTTACCTGCCTCCCCTCCAGCCATTACCCACAAGGCCACAGGAGATCAATCTTAGGCATGTGAGACCCGACTGCTGCGATAAAGCCTTGCTTGACTTTGACCCTCGGCTCGTAACGGGAGTCCGCCGCACGTTCTGTCTCACTCCTCATCTTTTCATCATGGCTGAACAGAGGGGATGATGGCGTGGTGTTTATCTCATCAGGGGACAGACAAGGGCTTTTGTGCCGGGGTCGGTGACACCCGGCAGGACGAAGGGACACGCCCGCCTGATGTCTTATCAGATCAAACGCGTCCTCCACATTACGTCTCCAGAAACAGCAGCACACTGCGTTAATACTCCCCTGCCTGACTGCTAATAGTTTGATTACTGATGATGGCTGCTGGCTCGTTAGAAAGAGGAGAAGATAGATGAGGCCGTTAAGCGGGAGAAATTGGAGAAATGCGCCCAATTGTGCACAACAGTGAAGGGTATTGTGATGTGGTTAAGATCGTGGTAATGTTCATAATGACACCTCAAAGGACCACATAAGCTTCATTGGAGCGGTCGGGGGTAGAAACATTTTAATTATTGTTTTATGGTTTTTTCTGCTTTGTGGGATATGACAGAGGAGAGACACAGAGGAATGTGGGTTGAAACATTTGTCGCTGGTTCATAGTAGCTCCACACCTCAGCCCTTTGATTCATACTGTAACTGCCCCCAGGGGAGCCATTTCTGACTGCGTAACGCTGCCAGAGGCAAACATCTCTATCTTTAAACATGTGTATGAACCCCAGCATGAGGATTTACTGTGCATTATGTTTAAGAGCACTTTCTTATGATGCATCCAACTCTGTTTCTGTATAGTGCCGTTAAAAGACCCTTTTTCTGTTTGCCTATAATTTGAACACTATTAACACATTCACTGCCAACAACGTGTTAACACGTTTTCAGAATCCAGCTGTTGACTGCCAACAACGTGTTAACACGTTTTCAGAATCGATTTTTTTTTTTTGACGGTGGATCGTTGATCTGGCCCTTTTGCATCTTCTATTATACTGTTAGAGCCGCCGGGCGTGTGCAATCCATTCCGCCGACCCACTGAGTGGCGACGGTGCTCAGACTATTGAGTGTTGTTTGGCCAGAAACGCACGCATTCCAGCTGAGCTCAACCGAGGACCCAGAAGCGAACGAGCCTCATTCTCATACTGTAGGCGAAAACCTTTCACACGGGCGCACGGCGGTGGGGGGTTCCAAAGGTGGACTGGGTGGAAAGCACACTTTGAAGCGCGCAGCATAAAGCCTAGAGTCACACAAGGCTTCGTCAAAGCTCTCAACCGAAAATCCAAGAACGGATTAAGCCACATCCACGCTCGCCGACGAGGGGCCGCCAGAGAGGGAGGCTGCTGCTCACTGCTCAGACAGGCAGGAGAGACTGGCTTGTGACTGACAAACGCTGCTGAAATCCACCAGACACGCCCACGGAGGGAGGAGTTGTAAGGAGAGGGGGTGCGGGTGCTGCTATGGAGGAAATTACTGTTCAGAACTATATTGTTTATGTCTGATGTCTCACTGATGCCAAAAATAAATGGTTAAAGTGACTGTTTGATATTGAATTTCACAAAACTGCGATTATCTCAGCTTTTTGTCTCAGACGCTGAAACCATGCTGTACTCAACGGCTAATATCTACATAACTACTAACTCTACAAACTAACTCTTTTAGACAGAGAAAGCACACATTCTATTAGTACTTTTGTGAACTTTGTGTTCACAAAGTCCAAGCAGAAAATTATCCTTGGCTCTTGTAAAATGAGCCAGAATCCTCAAAAAAACCCTCTGGCAAAAGCTACCTACAGTAAAAAAAAAAGGCTGGCAGTGAATGTGTTAATCAAAACCACATTTCTCCCGGTTTGCAATAAGTGGAGGGAATTGAGTGAAAGAGGCAGACAGGTGTGTTTGTCATCATCCTCTCCTGCTCATATACAGTAATGTTGATTTAGTCTGTCAGGTGCAGTTTGAATCCACGCTTCCACTGCTACTCAACCTGGGAGGACTGCCGCACTGCCACTGTGTAAAAGTGGCTCTCGATGCTTTCAGATCCATGTTATTTGGTCTACTATTTGGCCCCAGAGTGCTTGGTACAGGAGAAGACCCATGTTTGCCTCCCACTGACCTTGAGGACATACAGTAGTATATGGGATAAGGGGTTTTATTCATGCATTCATTCACACGCACACGCACACAAACACACACACACACACACACACACACACACACACACACACACACACACACACACACTCACACACACACACACACACACACACACACACACACACACACACACACACACACACACACACACACACACACACACACACACACACACACACAGGTATACTGCAAAACATTAATAAGATGAAACATTAAGATGCCCATTTATAGGCAATGATTTGCCCTAGCCATCATTTTATTTACATGCCCTAAAATATACAATACATTTTCATTGAATGCTGTATTTTTCTCAAGTCCACATTTTTATCTATCTTTATTTTCTTCCTCTGCCCTCCTGGCTCTCGACACGTGGTACTAAACAGGGAAACAGAGAGCCTCAGCCAATCGATTGTCAGTTTTATCACCATGTGTTACTGGTCTGAGATCAGGTATATTTAAAAGCACAGACTTTCAATGTAAAGACAAGCCCTCACTTTAATTGATCCTCCTGTGAGTTTAGTGAGCTCTCTGCTTGAACTCTGTCAGCCTCTGCTCTTTTTCTGCCTTGGATGTTAACGAGCCTTGTTGTTAATTGCCTTGGTGAAAGAAGTTGGCTCCTGTGCCTACAGCAAGAATGATCTGGTCCCATTCTGATTGATTCATGAACGAGACAGGGAGCATTTCTTGGGAGGTCTCTTTGATGTCGCCTTGAGTGGTGCAATGAAAAGGGTTTAATTGTTATCGTTGTTTGTTGTTTTCCTGATTGGAGCGGCCGTTGTTTGATTCAAGCAATAAAGATTCAAGAATTAATTTGGGTTTATTGATGCGGCTTGGCTGTATGTCACTGTGTGGAATGGCCACCAGCTGCCCTTCAAATTCAAGTAAATTGCCATCCAACTGGCCATAACGCTCACACTCAGAGTGGAATATGGTGTGAGAGAAGATATTTTAGTTTTGCAAAACCAACATGTTGCAGTTGTAAGAGGGGTAGATGATTAGATGAAATTTTAATTACTATCCCTGTTCGGAAATTGGGTCAACACAGCAGCAGACAACAGGATAAAATGAATAGAGATTACGGAAGATGATACAAGTAAACATACTGAGGATAATACACTAAATAAATAAATAAATAAATAAATAAATGGCAGATTTACAGGGTGAAACGGAAGTGTGCATCACTAGCTAATTGCATTATTAAGTGTACAGATGAAGGAATACATAGGCAGAATTATCAATTCCCAGATTATTTAATATAACATTTAAAAAGTGTTGGTAGTATTGATGTCCCAGATCATCACTTGACTGTAATAACATTTAAAAAGTGTTGGTAGTAACCCTTCAGCCAGAGGCAGAACTCGCCATCTTCGGCTGCTCGGAATCTTCTCTGAACTTCCCTACAGCTGTGCAACAATCTCTGACACAGGGGACAATTGTTGGCAAGAAACTCATTCTGCAGAAATGGAAGTCCCCCACTCCACCCTCTTTTCAGTTGTGGTTGGCGGACATGATCTCTGTTATACGAATGGAGAGACTCAGGTTCTTGACGACCAACTCACCTGGGAGATTTCAAACTATTTGGGACCCGTTTCTGGCCTACCTTGAAGAGTTAGGGGTGACGGGTGATTCGCCCGGCCGGTCTTTCTCCCTCGTGTGGGACCCCACTCATTTATATTTATATAGGCTATGAATATATATATTTACAAGCACAATTTATATATATTTACAAGCTGTATGTAACTGGTGGCACTAGTGTATGTATGTTTTTTCTTTCTTTTCTTTTCTTTACCTGTATCAGAGTTTTTTAGTTTTTTTTTAGTTTTTCAATATTCTAAAAAAATTGAATTGCTAAATAAAATAATAATAAAAAAAGTGTTGGTAGTATCGACTTGAACTTAACATTTCCTTCTATCCTTAACTGACATTCCCCTCCAAGAGAAACTCCCACTGAACATTATTTGTTTTGCAGAGTGCAGTGACAGCTACATCTCCTGACATCAAAACCACGCAGCCCATTGAGAGGCAACGGGGAAATGAGGAAGAGTGATAGAATAGGGAGAACATTAGAGAAGTAGTGAGATAACAAGGTGTTTATGGACGACGCTGCTCTCCTATGTTCCCCACTGCTCACATTAGTAAACAGAGCGCTGAGCTGAATGGCCGTAATAGGGAATAATGATAGCAATCATGGTACCCACAATAATCACAACCAATTCTCCAGGGCCTTTTATTGTGTGTGTGTGTGTGTGTGTGTGTGTGTGTGTGTGTGTGTGTGTGTGTGTGTGTGTGTGTGTGTGTGTGTGTGTGTGTGTGTGCTGTAGGTGTGTGTGTGTACTGTAGGTAGGTATGTACAGTATGTGGAGATGATGTGTCATGGGCACAACATGTTCTGGAACTGTTTCTATGAGTACAGGATTACAGCAGCTCCTTATAGACGATGTTGTCTGTTATTCCCTCCTCATCTACCTTCATGCTGCTGGCTCGCTTTCCCCTGGAGAAGGCTGTGTAGAGATGGCCGTGAGCAAACACTGGCTGAGGGAGCCAACTCGGTCATTCTCTTGGTCTTGACCTTTGTTGATGGTAACTGAGAAAGCCAATCTGATTTGGATCTGCTGTCTGACAAAGGTGAAGGGAAGCTCATAATTTCTGTTATGGTGAGGAATTCTTGGCAGGAAGAGGGTGCCATTCTTGAGAGTACTGTCAGGACCTGCTTGTAGGTTCCTAAGCTGCTTGGAGGCATGGTGGCACAATGGTAGCGCTGTCGCCTCACAGCTAGCTAGAAGGTTCTGGGTTCAATTTCCGCCTGGGACGCTGTGGGAACTGAGGGTGTCCCCCCCCCCATGTCTTCAGTGCCTATGTCCCAGGTGGGCTATCTCGTCAAAAGGGCCTTTGTGAGTTTGCATGTTCTCCTCGAGCTCCCCTGGGGTTCCTCCATACAAAATTGTTATGGACTTCCACTAAAAACAGGCAGAAGATCATCATCTGACCAGTGATGACACTGTTTGATGATGGTCCCCAGGTGCTGTACACAAGAAAGCTACCCACTGCTCCTGGCCTGCCCACCAGTAAAAGATTAAGAAGAAAGATAAGATTAGGCTGATAGGGTGATGTCACTCTTCTACTTCTTCTTTGTCTCCTAATTGCTTTCCATGGATACCTTGCGGCACATTGCTGCCTCTCATGTTAGACAAATTCCCGACTCTGGGATCCGCCCCCTCCTCAATGTTCCTCCCTCCGGCCGCCTCACTCTCCTCTCCTCTTCGACCGCCGTGTTCCCGGACGCAATGTTTTTTTTCCGGATGATGGCGAAGGCTGGAGGCACCCTCTCTGCCTGTGATTGGCCTAGCGTCAAACGTTCATCCAATCACATTCGCTTGGCTATCCTGCAGTCTGTGGTCAGTCTGTGGTCAGACAGACAGCAGTTTTGCTTGCTAGCATGCATGAAAGACGCCACTGTGTGTTTATGTTTTTGATATAGTCTGGTCTCTGGTTAATAATGCTGCCGCTACTCTTGGCAGTGCACGTATGTAGCCTACAGACAAATAAAAAATAAAAGATAAAAGATTAATGAGAATTGATCAAGGGTTATATAAAAACAGTGTCAATGGCCCATTTACTCATTCTAACACAAGAGTGACTTTACAATGTGTCTACATTCACCCATTCACACACCGAGGGCGCTGCCACGCAGGGTGCTGGCACAGCCATTGGGAGCAATTCGGGGTTCATTATCTTGCCCAAGGACACTTCAACGTGTGGACTGGAGGAGCCGGGGCTCAAACCACCGACCTTCTGATTGGTGGACGACCCGCTCTACTGTACCTCCTGAGCCACAGCCGCCCCTACGGCTACATCACAAGACGTGGTAGGCCTGTTAAATAATGTAGATTATTAAGTGATTTAACAACCATCACTCACTGTGTCTGTGGGGCAGGCCATCACTGTCATTATCCTTATGAAAGGTAATGGGAACAACCATTTTGACCTTTTCATACATTGTAACTTTATTAGCATCGAGTCATATCCTCATACTGTGAATAGACAAAGCCAACAATGGATTCAACCTTGCTAGATTGGTTACACTGCCTTTGACTTATAGCTGATCACATATTGTAGGTACAAACCAGCATGCAGCAGCCTATATTTCAGACTAGCTGTTTTCAAAAGCATCTATAGCGGGACGTTAAATCCAGTCCGAGATACAGATTTATATTCAACGCTCAGAAAGGTTCATGTACCAGCAGGCATATGTTTCATCTGAAATGGTTGTAAAGTCCTCCGCTCCACTCTTCACCTCGCTCAGCCTTGAAAGAGTGCAGCATGTGAGCGTGTTGACTCTGCCGTGTGCAGAGAGCCTAATCACAGAGAACATCAACACAGGTAAATACTGAATAATAATATAGAGTAAACACCAATATAAACCAACATTTTTAGAATACAGAATACTAATTTGGCCGTATACTGCCACATTTCCAATGTCTTTTGTAAAGAACAAAGACAACTGAAAATATAGCCGCAAGCGGCGATGACGGGGTCCAAGCAAGGTCAGTAAGGATGTAGTGGTCAGTAAAGGGTGATGGGGTCAGTCAGGGTGTTGTGGTCACATAAGTACTTGTGACTTGAAGTAGTACTTGGATAGAAAGCAGTTTTTGTGTACAATTTCCCTTTAAGTATCTGGACAGAAAGTGGTATTTGGGTAGAACATACTGTAAATACGACAAGTACTTCTCTGGCTCTGCAGATACATATAAGATGGTCTACAAAGTTAAACACAACAGTCTGGATAGCTCACTTGGTAAAACTCATGACTTATGCTAACTAAAGACCATTGCGGCTCAAAGTTCAAACCCCACGTGGGATGAACAACTTTCAACTTCAGACAGGTAAGTCAGTAACAGTAATTAAAATCCCACATGTTGCCTCCTTATTTAGCGGTGTTTCATGAACTTTTTCAATATCTTGGAAATGTTAGCTCGAGATGGCTGCGTTCAAGAACGTGTTTTGCAACAGGAGAGGTTAGTTCTTGTCTCATGATGGAGCTTTTGTGTTCTGAAATCAGAATTTTCAGTTGTCATTGTGTCTTTCCCACACACACATCAAACCATAGGGCGTAGTGGCGTCCACTAGAGAAGGTTGATGGGTTTTATCCCTGAAATTGCTTTTGGTGACTATAGCATGGCAGCTTGTTATGCAGTCCATTTACCATTAAGGACATTTTTGTATTACACACATAATGCACCACTTTCCATTAAAAGTCTGCCCTGAATGGAGGTGTTTGAACTAATTGGTGTGGGTTGTGCTGTTACAATGAGCACATGAGTGACAAGGATAATTCAGATTGAATTCTCTTTTTGGACCTTTCCCATCTGAAGACACAGTAATGTATTGGAATGTTTTTCCTCTCATATATCTGAAAGAAGGCTCCCAGCAAACACAATTACATCATGATGATGTTCTGATATCATCTTTCAGTGACGTCCAGGACTAGGTCAAATCACAGCCGATTTGGGGATCATTTAGACATCTACACAGGAATGTCAAGATGATGTCAAAATATGACGTTACCATGAATAGGCATATTCAGTTATTCTGCTATGTACACAGTGTGTATTCAGCAGCTTTATACATAATTATATCCAGATTAACCTTTATTCTACATTTTCAAAAAATAAAAAAGTTACCTGGCTGTGGTTTGAACCCAGGACCTCCAGCTTTGGTGTCTGCTACTTTACCCCTAGACCATCCTTCTACAGCAATGACAAGGCACGGATGTAACCTTATTATGGCATAAACTTGTTTTTATTCAAACGTGGGTGTCAAGTCTTTGTGGATCGGGCATTACTGTGTGACATCTAAACCAACTATGTATTATGCTACAGCAGATGCAGAACTCCAAAACACATTAACCCCACCCAAAATGCTACATTCCAACTTCCAGTAGTAGTAGTAGTAGTAGTAGTAGTAGTAGTAGTAGTAGTAATAATAATAGTAGCAGAAGTAGTAATAGTAGTAGTAGTAGTGTTGGTAGTAGTGGGAGTGGTAGCAGTAGTAGCAGCAGTAGTTGTAATTGACCGGTTAATGAGTTGTGGGCAATTTAGTGTTGGCGTGTGTTTCATTAAAAGTTTCGAGATTTATCATTTCAAAACGGTTTCACGTATCCAAAATCCTTTAATAACTTTAGGTCGGGGTAGTCTATAGATGACCCAGAAAAAGTTTCGTGTGATTTGACCAAACGGTCTAAGAGGAGCTCGCAAAAGTAGGTTTTTGATCAAATTCAAAATGGCGGAAAATCTAACAGACAGAAATGGGCGTGGCCTAGTAGGTTAGATGCATGATGCTCCAGGGAAACCGGTAGATGTGGAATTTTGATTCTACGGCTCGTGGTTCAGAAGTTATTGACCGACAAACGTGAAATTGGCTGTTATAGCGCCACCGTCTGGTGGATTGGTGTAATTTTTTTACTCTGAGTAGTGGGTGATGTCGTGAACCTGTGTGGAAAGTTTGGGTGATGGGGGGTGTATGGTTTCTGACATCCACACACTTTTAGGGCAGGAAAAGAACAAAAGCAAATACACAAAAGTTTAGACATTTATAATTTCAAAACGGTTTCACGTATCCAAAATCCTTTAATAACTTTGGGTCGGGGTAGTCCATAGATGACCCAGAATAATTCCTATGTGATTTGGCCAAACGGTCTAGGAGGAGTTCGCAAAAGTAGGTTTTTGATCAAATTCAAAATGGCGGAAAATCTAGGCACACGCAAATGGGCGGGGCCTAGATGGATAGATGCGTATTGATCCAAGGAATCCCTGAGAAGTGAAATTTTTAGTATAGGACACACGGTTCAGAAGATATGGACCATAACGCGAAATGGTCTGTTATAGCGCCACCATCTGGCCGATATGGGTCATTTTTTGTTTCTGAGTAGTGAGGCACATTTACAATCTATGTGCCCAGTCTGGCTACGCTGAGCATTACAGTTTCTGCTGTACATACAGTTTTACCGGAGAAGAAGAAAAAAAAAAAAATCGGAACAGATACAATAGGGATCCACGCACTTCGTGCTTGGACCCCTAATAACCAAAGCCCCCACTTGTACCACTGTGGCAGTACTACAGCAGTACTGCAGCAAAGTGGCCAACTGTAGTATTTTCACATTTTAGTATTTTGGGTGGTGGGTGAAGTGAGTTTGGTGGCCCTATTGCATCCCCGGTGATACAGTACCACTCCTGCCCAGGCCAGCTGTGGCAGCTGTCAGTTTGGTCATATCCAATTTAGAGGACAAGTTATTTTAACTTGCAAATACCGGTAAGAACATTGATCTTCTGACATTCACATAGACATAGAGATGCCCTACTCTTTTTTCTCTCACGCACGCACACATGCGCATTCGCGCACACACACGCAGGCACGCGCACACACACACACACACACACACACACACACACACACACACACACACACACACACACACACACACACACACACACACACACACACACAAACGCACACGCACACATGCACACACACACACACACACACACACACACACACACACACAACGAGGGCAATGTGGAGACAATTCTAATTAGCGTTAACTGATGACCTGACTAACTAATAAGCTAAAGCTTGCTGTTGGCCTCCTGGCCCTAACAGTGATGCCAACTGGGGGTTAAAAACAAATCAACCTTCTTGTAATTTTCCTAACAGTACAATTGGCAGTGCTTTGTGAGGCCAGTGTTCATGGCATGTGTTAAATGAGGCTTATTGACAGCCTGTTTACTCCTCTCATTCCCATCACCGTGATCACAACATCAGAATCGAAGTGTCAAGGCTCAATTTTATTTGAATGAAGGAATGAATTTGAATGCATTTAATGAGACAGTTGTTAAAAATACAAATGAACAGATAAAATCCATACACAGGTATTAAAATGGTCGAGGAATAGATGGTTTTCACCAGCTGCAACTCCACAGCACTTCCTTTTTCTCAACTTCTTCTGTGTTTTATGGCGGTTGGCATCCTTAAATGTTGCATTACCATCAGTATATCAGCTGTTCAGGGGGAAACATCGATCTTCTATTTATATTTTATATTTTTGCTATGTAAACGTTAAACCGCGGTTGGTCCACTTTGATAACGCTGCAATGCATGATGGGAGAGAGTGGCCCTCTGACATGGTTAAATGGCCAGGAGGAAATAGAGACTAAAGTGGCCAGGAGAGGTGAGGCTTCTAAAGGTAAAAGGCGAGCTGTAAAAGTGGCTCTCGATGCTTTTAGACCCAGGTTATTTGGACTACTTAGCCCCAGAGTGCTCGGTGCGGGAGAGTGTGAGGCGGACGCAAATTCAATCCACCGCAGCCAGGGGGAGGTAATGGGTAGCATTAACAAGACATGCCCTCAAGGTCTCCAGGATGGTTAGTATGGGAGGAGAGAGACTTGAATATTCAGTCATTTCTCCATATATCTCAACATGTATACAGTATGCATGTATGGTTATGGAAGACCCATGCTGGTCTCCCACTGACCTTGAGGACATACAGTGCGTGTATAAGGGATTTTATTCATGCATTCATTCACACACACACACACACACACACACACACACACACACACACACACACACACACACACACACACACACACACACACACACACACACACACACACACACACACACACACAAACATCCAGAGGCATTGATACATATACATAAAAACAGCAGCTGAGCGGATGCTTTAAGGTGGGGATGTATTCACACAGTTTTCCTTGCTGCTCTGGCATTCCACAAGAGATTCTCATATTTATTCTCATATAATATCTGTTGGAGTTGGCAGAGCGCCAGACAAGTGCATAATGTTTAGAGATGAAGAGGAAACATGACAGGGGAGAGAGGTGTTAGAACCAACAGACGGCCTTTTCTCTGGCTGTGCCTCTCCTCTCCTCCTGGTCCTTTAAGGCTGCTGGTATTTTTAGCTCAGCTGTCTCTCACTGACAGAATCCATATTTAGACTGAAACTCAGCCAGCTCCTTGTATGTCAGTTCATCAATGTCCATCCTAATAGAATCCAGGTGACAAGGAAGGCCTCTCCTATCCCTACACACACACACACACACACACACACACACACACACACACACACACACACACACACACACACACACACACACACACACACACACACACAAGCACGCACGCACACGCACACGCACACACACCCACACACACACACACACCTACACACACATTTAAATGATTTATTTATGTCCACATATATACAGAGTACAAAGGACATAAACACTAGTAATGCAATCAGATGTTGGGAGTTGGTCAGATACAAGAGTGCCTAATTGGCGACCACAATAATGCATACAAAGAAGATATAATACCGCACAGGGTGATGACAAAGGCAGATTGACATACAGTTATACTGTAATACAAGATAAGGGACAGCATCCAATTTCATGGGTACAAAAAGCAGCGCCTTCTCCATATTGAGCGACTGCCAATAATAGCAGATACTGAACAATACCTTGCTAACTGTTTGGCCCTTCTCTTAGGTAGACCAGCCATCTGAAGGCCTCTCACAACCAGCTTATGGACATGACCCAGGCTATCAAATATGAAAACTATAAGTTTACACCTGTAGCCCAGCTGTGAGATGGTCTGCTCCAGCTGTTGATATTTTAGCATCTTGGTTATAAAGGCCTCCTCTAGGCTATGGTCAAAGGTACAGCCAACCTCAAGAACAAACACCTCTCTGAGATTTTCATTCACGACAACAACATCAGGAGTGTTAGCTGGAATATTAGAGAACACATCAGAGTCGTCACTACACAGACTGAACATGCTCGGCTTCACGGTGGAATGCTTATAGAGTGAAATAGAAGATCTAAAAATAGAGGAGATATCTTTTGATATCAAATCCACTATTCTATCGTGCCTACATATGTAAAGCCCTTTGTATGCATGGCAACCATTTAAGATGTGAGACATGGTTTCAGTAATCTGTTCATGACCATGGTGTATACAGTGAGGAGCATGACTGTTCGGAAGCCAGATGGAAAGATTAAGCTTGGTTGGTAAGGCCTGTAGTCTTGCTTTTATAGTAAAGATAACAATGCTCTCATCTATAGCTAGGTTTTTAAATACTGCATGAGAGACAGAGTGATCTGCTACAGGAAGACATGCAAGCTTTCCTTGGAGTTTCAACTCAGTCCAGTGTTGTCGCTGTCTCTGCTGTTGCGCCCTCAAGAGGTGACCTCGGGCATTTGTTAGTGGAAGCTGGTGTTCTGTTCCACAGATGTTTACGGTCGCTCTCACAGTGATGCCGGGATCAGATATAATCTCCTCCGAGACATTCACTGCCTCTGAGTTGGATCCCACCCACTCCAGTGTGACTTTGGCCCAGCCACATAGATCGTTTAAGTCAGGCCAATCAGACCACACACCAAAGCCAGGGGAGCCACTGTCCAGCTTTCCGCTGGGTTTTCTCCTGAAACCCAGAAAACTAGGATCCGACCCACGTGCCAGGGGGACCTTGCGCCTTTTTAGGTCCAAGAACAGAGAACCTCTTGCGAGATCCCTGACATATTGGTCGTCACTGTTGAGCATATTCAAAAGATGGCTGAGCCTCGTAGCAACATAAGTCCATTCAAAGTTCGGAACCCCCAGACCACCCTCCTGTTTACTATGAAAAATGATATTACGTGTAGTGTGCGTATTTAGTCCAGTCCACTGTCTTACCAAACGTACGGTTTTATCATTCAGAACACGCAAAGATTTGCATGGAATATGTACGTTGGAAAATAGGTGTTGAACTTTGGCCAGTGCTACTTGTCTAACTGCTTCCAATTTAATGATGAGTGGCAGGGGCGATGCATCAATCAAATCAAGTCTGATGGAAAACTCAGAAATGACCTCATCGACTTGCTCTTTCCATTCCCCTGCCACATTGAATTTGTTCCCCAGGTAGGTATAGGTCTCATGTCGTGAGTAAACTCTTAGTGGCTTATTGTTAATCATGAATTCAGGTAATTTGTCTGATTTGGAATGATACCAGCGGTATCACAAACACACACACACACACACACACACACACACACACACACACACACACACACACACACACACAAACACAAACACACACACACACACACACACACACACACACACACACACACACACACACACACACACACGCACTGTAGTGACTGCACACAGCGCATGTGCCTCATGGCAAACGAGGAAGTAACTTCAGTTACTCTTGGTTAGTTTGGTTAATCTGTCTTCTGGGTGTGTGTATTTACTTTGAAAATGACCGTTTCCAGTAACGTTTGATTATTATTCCATTGCGTGGTGAGTACACGAGTCACAACATGCACATGTGAGTGTTTCTGGCGCTATTTTGGGCGACTGAATGGGAGTACCGTTCCCTACCATTGTAGCGCTAAGCTAAGTAGCAGGGAGGGCTGTGCCGCTATTTGTAGGGGATGCATAGTGACGATAAAGGCATCCACATTCTCCATTTACTATATGGCAAATAGGCGAATCTCCACAAATGTCCACAAAATCCTTAATTTTGTTAATGTTGTTTTTACTGGTTTTACATTGCCTCCACTGTAGAGTAAAAAAAATTTTTTTTTTACAAAGCTAAATTAAGAAAAGGCCCGACGTACATCATCTCAGGCTCCGGAGCAAACTAAGCCGGTCCTGCGTATCTTTCCACGCACATGGCCGCGAGACTAATTCTCACAGGGACAAGATTCATACATACATCACCGCATAACCTCTCATAATAAAATAATAAATACAGACATAAATATGGGACCTCAGCGCTCGTTCACATCGCAGTGAAGGACTCGTTTACAAAATCAGGGCTCTCTGCAAATCCCTGCAGCAGCATTATGTATGCATGAGAGCAGGCAGCACGGGGTGACATGTTTTACGTGTGTGCTTAATGGGATAATTGAGTGATGTGCTGAAAAGAGGTAAAGTAAGCCACAACATCCGGAATAACAGAATCACAACACTGCTTGAAGTTCAGCATAGTGGGAAAGACAGCAGAATTAAACTTTTCTCTCTGAACCCCACTATAGATGGATGGTTTGTTAAACCCCATAAGACAGGCTGCACCTCATTTATCTCGATTGTCGGAGGACTTGGCATTCCTCACAATTACAGCCTTGCTTTCATTTGCTTTTTATGAAAACCTATAAAGAATATGAGCGATCCGCACAATAAAGTGTCACACACACTTAAGTTGGAGATGGTTCTTGGGGCTGCGGGTTCGTCTCTTACCTTCGTCTCATTTAATTGTTAGCAGTTCGTCCGTCCGTCCGCCCTCTCTAGGACAAGCCTTCCCCTCGCCTCTCTCATGCGCTGACCGCATGCCCTCCTGTCCTTGGGGCGGGCACAAAATGATGTGTAGTTTATGGAGCTTCTCTCCATTTCAAACTGGACACACTAAGTTTAAGGGCTTTAGAATAAACGAGGAGTATCTGTGCAATGTAGAGGAGAATTCTAGACATTGCAAATGACTTGGGGAGTGTGACCTTATCCATAACTTAGTGACGTCACTCTTCTGTTGACGCCGACATATTGAGTCCCAAAACAAACGAAGAGAGGAAGGGTCACATCCTCCAAGGACGTGAACAAAACACTGTCATCATCACTACCCTCTGTCTCCCATCTACACTGCAGTAATCTCTCTGACTGGCCCCAAGGTGATGCTAGCACCTCCACTTCAGCGTTCCTCAGATTATTCTCCACTCCACAGAGCCCACGTTATCACCAAACACAAAACAACAAGTCACATTTGTGTATACACCACCTTTGTCTACCACCCGGAGCCTGGCAATGTGTTGGCAAGGTCGTGTTCCCCTTCGCTGCACTCTCATGAGAGATAAAGTGTCAAAACAATATACAGACGACATTATAACAGACACAGAAGACAGAGGGAGAGATAGAGAATAGGAGGCGATAATCCAGCAGCAGCTATAGTCATTCTCCCAAGAGAAGGAGAGCAGGGAAGAGTGAAGCAAGAGAAAGTCAAATAAACCTCTCTTTTTGCATTGTTCTTTTATCACCTGCCTCTCCACCATCGCCTAGTCAAGCCACAATGGAAGAAGTAAGCAGATTAGCTTGTTCATCCATCAGAAAAGGGATTATTCATGCATTTCCTTCGTCTGAGAAAGTTGAAGCGAGATGAAAAAGTGTCTGGGAGCAAAACTTTCTGATGAATCCACGAGTGATGGGGGCTCCAGGAGAAGAGGCTTTTCTGTGTCCCTGTCAAATTTACTTGGCGAGGAGCCAGATTTGCTCATGGGGAAAATCAAAACAACCAGAAGCATGATATCAAATATGATCTCAGAAAGCTCCCAAATCTATCATATATATATATATATTCTGATTACCCCCCCATTTTCTCCCCAATTGAACTTGGCCAATTTTCCCCCTGCTGCCCCGGTCGCTGCTCCACCCTCTGCTGATCTGGGGAGAGTCGACACATGCGCAGTTGCCTGCCGCTTCTTTTCACCTGACAGCGGGGAGCTTTACCGGCAGGACGTAGCAAGTGAGAGGATCACGCTATTCCCACCAGTTCCCTTCCGCCCCGAACAGGCGCCCCGACCGACCAGAGGAGGCGCTAGTGCAGCGACCAGGACACATACCCCTAATCCGGCTTCCCACCCGCAGACAGAGCCAATCATGCCTGTATGGACACCCGACCAAGCCGGAGGTAACCTGCAACCCTCATCTCTGTTACAATTTCTGAATTATGCATGTACGTTTACAGTATGTGCACGTGAACAGGAGAGGGATTTCTGCTCAGTGAAATTGACGAAGATAGATAGCTTGTTTCGCGATGACATCTGGTTACAATTGTATTGTACTCAAGTGTGTACTCAAGAGAGAACACGTGTGTGTGTGTGTGTGTGTGTGTGTGTGTGTGTGTGTGTGTGTGTGTGTTTCTGAGTGTGTTTTTCACTATGTGTGGCTGTATGACTGTGAATTCAGCAATGTGGCAACATGGTGCAAGATGGGGTTCAGAAGGTCGAGACAAGCGGATGAAAGCAGCAACACTGTTTGGGGTTGGGTTGAGTCAGCACTGCAGGCAGTGATAGATGAGCCCAGAGTGCTGCCTCGAAGATGGATTTCCCGAGATCACAGAGTCATTCACCCTACAGATAGACATGGAGACGACATCTTGGCTGCTGAGCACAAGGACGGGTCGAGAAAACAAGATAAGAAGTACAAACACACATGTGCCCGAAGCTGTCAGGTAGTGGAGCAGAAAGTGACACGGGGAAAACACCCCAATACATTTTAAATAACTCTAAAAATATGCAGCCAGACACTTGTTTGAGCCTTTCATGTTTCAGAACAGTCTCTGCTGTTTTATATATTATGCATAGCACACACACGCACGCACGCACGCACGCACGCACGCACGCACGCACACACACACACACACACACACACACACACACACACACACACACACACACACACACACACACACACACACACACAGCTCTGCTGCTCGCTACAGGGCCAAGCAAGCTGCCCCTCAGGGGGTGGTACGGATCTGGGCATCCATAGATAGCTGTGACAATCTCATCATCACCATGGTTACTGCCAGATGACCCCCCCCCCCCCCTTCCCTCCTCCAGACAGACACACACACAGTCCTCGTCCAGTCCCCACACAGATAGCGAAAGGTCATGTATCATGTCATTGCTCTGTCCGTGACATTTAAGAACCGCAGGGCCGGGGCACGGTGGCGCAGTGGTAAGCACTGTCACCTCACAGCTAGAAGGTCCTGGGTTCGATTCCCACCTGGGACGCTGTGAGCGTGCCCATCCGCATGTCCTCGAGTGCCCACCGCCCGGGTGGAGTCGTCAAAAGGACCTTTTTGTGTGGAGTTTGCATGTTCTCCCCGTGCCTCCTGGGGGGTTTCCTTCATATAGGAACCCCACACCAAAACATGCAATATCCTGGTCGATGATGTGGTGCCTCATCTGGTCGTTAGGGGCGCCTGTTCGGAGGGAGGGGAACTCGTTGGAATAGCGTGATCCTCCCACATGCTATGTCCTACCGGTGAAGCTTCCCCTGTCAGGTGAAAAGAAGCGGCTGGCTACTGCCCATGTCTCGGAGGAAGCATGGAGCCAGTATCGGCTCCATGCCTCTCAGTTTTTGCTCCCTTCTCTCCAAACCCCTTGACAACGCCCCCCCCCAAATCAATGTATAAATCCAATGAGTCATTACATTAGAGTGTGAGGAAAAACAGCAATGTGCGCTGTAGCCTGACATGTTTGGCTGCTGTCCTTGTTTGCTCTGTGAAAGCTATTGATCAGAGGATATGAGAGAGATATAAGGGGGAGAGAGAGGACGTGCTGCCTGGAGACAAGTGTTATTGTAAAAGACATGGGAGGCAGTTGTGTATTTTTGGGTGGTTGGCAGGGAAATATAAGAATTGGCAGACAGGAAGAAAGTTGTGCACGGGTAAGAGGTGGTGAGGATCAGACAAAGTGGAACAGGAGCAGGTAAGAAGAGGTGAGGATCAGACAAAGTGGAACAGGAGCAGGTAAGAGGTGGTGAGGATCAGACAAAGTGGAACAGGAGCAGGTAAGAAGAGGTGAGGATCAGACAAAGTGGAACAGGAGCGGGTAAGAGGTGGTGATGATCAGACAAAGTGGAACAGGAGCAGGTAAGAAGAGGTGAGGATCAGACAAAGTGGAACAGGAGCAGGTAAGAGGTGGTGAGGATCAGACAAAGTGGAACAGGAGCAGGTAAGAAGAGGTGAGGATCAGACAAAGTGGAACAGGAGCGGGTAAGAGGTGGTGATGATCAGACAAAGTGGAACAGGAGCAAGGGCACAAATATGGGTGTAGGGTGCAGGTGGGGAATAGAGATAAGAAGAGGCAGGAGCTGAAAGACACAGATTGTGGAGGCTGGCAAACAGAGAGACATTAAGGGAAAGAGAATGGCAGCCAGCGAGTGTTAGCGCCTGAGGTTGAATGTGTCAAAGACAAAATGATTCCAGGCCAGGGGGGCCTGGAATGCCAGCTTCCACAGCCAGGGATGCCAGCTCTGAGGTGCCAGTGTAACGGCGTTGTGTAGGTGGTACTTGCAGCAACCCATGTTAAGGGCTTGCCCAGGGGTGGATTCGAAACTGCAGACCTTCGGCTTGCGGGACGGACATGCTAACCACTGCACCAAGAGAGTTTATTTATTAACGTAAAGATTAACGTGCCTTTATACGTCTGGGGGAGTGAGTTTAACCAACCTACTCGCTACCACTCGGGACTCACGAAGACTCACATTCATTTGGTTACACCAGCATGAGAGAGGGAGGCAGACGAGAGAGAGGCTGAGAGAGTGAAGATGTGCACAGGCTCCCAAATCACCCTGAAATTGTCCTTGATGCTTTGCATCATAATAGAGGAGCGAAGCCAAAACTGCACTTTAGATCAGTATAAAGACACATAACACTTCCACTATGACAACAAAGTTTGAGAGTGCATAACAGGTTGCTTGGGGCAACAGCACAGTAGGGGTAATATACAATACAATATAATATATCCTTACTATTACATTTATGATCCCAAGGGAAATTAAATTTCCAAGGCCAGCACAGAACAACAGCGTGTGTTCATGACAGTCGACAATATACAACACATTCACCAACAAGGTTGCTAAATCCAGCAAGTTATACCGCAGCAAGTTAAACATCATTACAGGTTTACATAATTCAGTTATTTAACAGAGTCTTACTTAAGAGAGAGATAAAAATTGGCGTCGACATCCCACTATCCAATCAGAGAAATGTTGACGTTTTCTGGCAAACGGAAGGTCAGATCACGATGCCTCTGGAGAACTACATGTATTTTTTCACCCCGAATCCAACACCGCCATCAAGTCAAGTCAAGTCAAGTTTATTTGTATAGCACATTTCATACACAGAGGCAATTCAAAGTGCTTCACATAAAATGGTTGACAGGAAAATAAAAGAATAAAAGACGAGAATAAAATGGACATTTAAAAGCATCACAACAAAACTTTAAAAAATAGTATAAAAAGTGCATTAAGCAACAGGCGCAGCAGTTGCAAAAAGAGCTAAAAACGTATAGAGGACTCATTGGGTTTGCATAATAGAATAAATCAATTTATCTATGTTGAGTCCCCCGACATCATGACTATAAACATGACTACACACACATAAAACTCAGGTCTGGGTACGGTGTCCTCTTTTCCTCTATAGTTTGGACGCCAAGCTTGTACCTTGTGTCATCTGTTGCCCGTCGACAAACAGGCCGTTTTTTTTCTCTAAACCTTGCTTAAAACGAGTACGGCTCAAGTAAGCTCCCTTTACGCCTGCGTCCCTCCTGACGCATCACCTCACCCTCTTGTGAGTATATCCGTATTACGGAACCATCCCCCCGACCTGCAGTTTTTAGCAGTAATTACAATCATCTATGTTTTAAAACCAATCATCAGTGAGTCTCTACGAGTTACAGTTGCGGAGATACGTCCGCCCGGCATGCACTGCTACAGGAAAGAGATAGAGGACAGCGGGGGGGTTGGGGTTCCAAGTTACTGACCAAACACTCACACATTGCTGTCAGAATATAGAGCCATTTAACACTTATTTTAACACAAAAACATTGCTGAATGCAGCTTTAAAATCAAGCAAGCTCTTTCATTGCTCTCTTCTCTTCTGTTCTTCTCGCCTGTTCTCTCCTCTCATCTCTTCTTCTCTTCTCCTCTGCTCTTCTCTCTTCATCATGTCTGCTGCTCTCCTCTTGTTTGTGCCACTCTGTGTTGCAATTTCAACGTTTCAATATTTCATCTAATATTTCCAGAGCAGAGAGCAGCCGGTGAATTATTTAGCAGCACCGGAAATCTGGGTGAGGAGTCTGACACGCTAATATAGTACGCACGCACGCACGCACGCACGCACGCACGCACGCACGCACGCACGCACGCACACACACACACACACACACACACACACACACACACACACACACACACACACACACACACACACACACACACACACACACACAAACACAAACACACACACACACACACACAATACAGTAGATTTATGGTCCAGGGTGTGGTTTTTCGCCGGGTGAAAAGTGTAAAATGACCATTCTTGACCTGTGACCCGAGAAGGAGAGAGGTAGATCAATCAGGTGAAGTGATCCCCCCTGCTATAATCACCATCCACAGCACTGTCCTGCAGCTGATGGATCACCTCACTCTAACCCTCCCTTTCTCTCTCTCTCACACACACACACACACACACACACACACACACACACACACACACACACACACACACACACACACACACACACACACACACACAGTTACCTGGAGTGTGATATAAATCAGGACAAGGCAGACAGGGCCCTCGTTCGCCTCCTAAGGCCGGCGTTGTCACGGATATGTGACATTTTGTACGGGGGGGATTGAGGGATCCTGGGAGGGATTTCATGCAGCTTCTCTATAGACCATCAGCTGTTTGCACAGCCTGGATTTCATGCAGCTTCTCTATAGACCATCAGCTGTTTGCACAGCCTGGATCTCAACAATCTCTACAATCTCAACGTGAATTTAAAACAAAACGGCGCTTACAGTAAGTTGAAAACATTGCTGCCTTTCCAACGTTAAATGCAAATAAAACAACTTTAACAACTTTGGTCATGTTTACAGTAAGCAAGTACTTACTTCCTTGACAGCTAGATGCACAATTTTCTTCTCCCCAATTCTCAATGGCTTCCTTGTTTTGCTTGGGAGTACAAAAACAATTTAATTGGCGATTTTTTTTATTTGTTGTCTGCGCAGCCCACCACACAACAGCTTTTAGCTATGTCTAATTCAAGGAAAATTACGCTGGTGTATGCGAGTGAATGGAGAGCTTTCCCCCCGTGATGGCCGTGGCCTATTTCATGCAGTATCTCTATGTGTAGCTGCCCTTGGAATCATTCAACGCAGGAGAGTTTCTGACGGGTGCTTTAGTTATTTTAATTGTCTCTTTGCACTGATGAGCACCGTGAAAACTATAAATGGAAAATACAGAACAAAGGACAAATGCTTAAATTTGACAGTTTCACAATGAAATGCATAATAAAAATAAACATGTCTTAATGTACAGTTTCAGTGTTTTTAAGTGTGTAGTATTTTAAGCATATTTAACACACTCCACAACATGACATTACTAAACAAAGTCACATTTTAGCCCAAATACAGACACATGACAATTTACTGCTGTTTGACCATGACATGTAGAATTACTGATCTCAAGTTAATTAGAAGCAACATTCTCTTTGAACAACACTCCAAAAACAAACCAAAAAACCACATGCTTCAAGCTTGACTCATAAACTGAGGGAACATACCTTGCTCCACTTTACCAAGGGTGCTATTATGTAGGAAACTCGTTGATATCGGCGTATTGTGAGACAGTAGCTTTGCCTGAATGAACCAACAACAACAATAGCAGATCTCTTTAGTAAGATAAATCAAATGGCACAATCGGTCACAATGCAACAACACACAGCCAAGAATACAGTCAAAGGAAGCAAACTTACTCTGTAAACTCTTGGTGACAGCACTATAAAACAGTTAAAAGAGAAGAGAGGGGAAGGAAAGGCAAAAAGACGTGGCCATCTCGCTTCCCGCAAATTCTGCAACAGCGCGCTCTTCCGCTGACGTCACTGTGGCGACAACTGGTTGCTACGTCAACACTGGTTGTTGCTATGGCATTCTTAAAGCGACAGGACCTACTGTCGTTTACACTCCCACCAATCATGTTATGATGAATGAGTGTAGTTATGACCATAAAGACTACATGAATCATACATGATTTCCAGATGATAATGAATGTCTTAAGGCGGCACAATTAGTTTAGTTTGTAATGCCTACATGTTATTGCTTATTGATTTTGCAAATATTTACAGGTTTCGCAGAAGGGAATCACATAAGAGAATCATGGACTCTCGAGAAGGAGCACTAACTTTTGGATGGGCCGTTCAAGGATGGAAGGCTTGGAGGGTCTATCCACTTTCCTTGGTGCTTTCCGCTCTCCAACTTGTACCTTGACTCTGCGCACTAGGCCATCACCCTGTTCGACTGCTTCAACCACTCTCCCTAGTTGCCACTGGTTTCTTGGAAGAGTGTCGTCCTTGATGATGACAATGTCATTTACTTTGAGGTTGCGCCGGGGTGCATGCCACTTCTGCCGTGTAGAAATGTTCAGGAGGTATTCCCTCTTCCAGCGGCTCCAGAACTGTTCAATCAAATATTGCACCCGGCGCCATCGTTTTGTTGCATACATATCTTCCTTCACAAATTTCCCAGGAGGTGGTAGAGCAACCTTAGACTTCATCAGGATGAGATGGTTGGGCGTCAAAGGCTCCAGTGATTTAGGATCGTTGATTCCATCTACATTTAGCGGACGGCTGTTAACGATAGCCATAGCTTCGTAGAACAGTGTTCTAAGTGAAGCGTCATCAAGTCTGCCTGGACATTGAGAGAAGGTGGCATTCAGCACGTTTCGCACAGTCCTGATTTGGCGTTCCCAGACGCCGCCAGCATGACTTGCTGAGGGAGCATTAAAGATGAATTCACATTGTTTATCAGCCAGGAAAACCTCAAGTTCCTCGGTGTTACATTGCTTGAGTGCTGCTTTGAATTCGTTCCTCGCTCCCACAAAGTTTGTGCCATGGTCACAGTGGAGTTGACGAACGGCCCCTCTGAGGCTAATGAAGCACCTTAAGGCATTGATAAAGGTGTCTGTTGACAGATCGTCGAGCATTTCGATGTGAACAGCTCGAGAGGAGAGGCAAGTTAGGATTAATCCATACCTCTTGTATTCTTTACGGGCTCTCTTGATGATAAATGGGCCAAACACATCCATACCGCAGTATGCGAACGGTGCTGAGGCTTCAACCCGTTCCTTCGGGAGCTCGGCCATTTGCTGTTCCTCTGCTGGTCGTCGGAGTTTTCTGCATCTCACGCAGTTGTGTATCAGCTTGGCAACAGATTTGCTCCCACCAATTATCCAAAACCCATTGGCTCTGAGCTCCATTTGAGTCTGACTTCGGCCTTGATGACAAATTCTGTCATGGTAGTGTAACAGAATGAGCTTGGTGATGTGACAGCTTTTTGGAAGAATGAGCGGGTGTTTTAGTTCTTGACTCAGAGATGACTGCTTTAGCCTCCCGCCAACGCGAAGGAGTCCCTTATCCACAATAGGATCAAGGCGAAAAAGAGGACTAGTGCATGGAAGACTGCTTCCCTTTTGAAGTGTCTTCAGCTCTTGGGAAAAGGCTTCATGCTGGACAAGCTTGATTACCACCTCAGCCGCTCTTTCGCGTTCTTCGATACTCACAAGGTCACTGTGATGTTCTTGCTTGGATGCCAGCCTCTTAATTCTCGCAACAACCTTCAAGAGCCTTGTCCAAGAGGAGAATCTACTCAGACAGCTGAGGATGTCGATGCAGTCACTGGTCGTGGTCGCAGTTACCTGAACTGCTCGGACTTCAGGATCACCAACCAGTAGTTCAGTAGAGAAGGTAGGTCTTGGTTTCACTTCTCGCTCCCACAGGAACTTGGGTCCTGACATCCAGATTGTTGAAGAGATATCTGAGGCATGAAGACCTCTCGAGGCATGATCAGCTGGGTTTTCTGTTGTGTCAACATAATGCCACTGACTGGGATTTGTTATTTCTTTTATCAGTTGAAGGCGATTTGCGACAAATACATGGAACCTTCTTGCATCATTGTTGATGTATGCCAACACGACCTGAGAGTCTGTCCAAAAGAACTCCTCATCGATTTTCATTTCAAGTTCAGTTTTTAACATAGCACTTGTTCTGGCAGAGACTACAGCCGCCGAAAGTTCCAATCTTGGAATGCTTGTGATTTTTGTTGGAGCAACTCTTGCCTTAGCCATCACAAGGCTGCAGTGGACCTCATCATTGTCAGTTATGTACCTGATATAGGAACAAGTACCATAGCCGACAGTACTAGCATCCGAGAAGTGGTGCAGTTCTGTCCTCATGATGTTGTTGAAGTCTTGTGGGTGGTAGCATCTTGGTATTGTGACTTCCTTCAGTTTCTGAAGACCATCTTTCCACTCCTCCCACCGTGGGTGTAAATCCTCAGGAAGTGGATCATCCCATCCAATGCCCATGCGACACAGTTCCTGTAGAATGAATTTCCCACGCAGGGTGAATGGGGAGACAAACCCCAGTGGGTCATACAGTGAGGCGATGACCGACAGAATGCCACGGCGAGTAGGAGGCTGGTCCTTCAAGTTGACGTTGAAGCTGAAGGTATCATTTTTTATTGACCATTGGATACCAAGTGCACGCTCTACAGGTGCTGCATCCAGACTGAGGTCAAGAGGTTTGGCAGTTGTTGCCCTTTCTGAAGGATCCACACAGTTGAGCACTTCTTCCTTGTTCGAGTTGAACTTATGCAGACGTAGACCTCCCTTTTTGCACAGTTTTTGTGCTTCAAAGATCAATTTCTTGGCTTCATTGACTGATGGCACGCTGGTGAGCCCGTCGTCTACATAGAAGTCCTTCTCCACAAAGGCTGATGCTGAAGGGTGGTCAGATTTGTGTTGCTGTGCCAGATACTTAAGGCCAAAGTTGGCACATCCAGGGGATGAGGCAGCGCCAAAAAGGTGAACTGCCATGCGATATTCTTGTGGCTCTGTTTCCAAGTCTGCGCCATCCCACCAGAGAAACCTCAGGTAGTTCCGTGCTCCAGGCGAAACAAAGAACTGGTGAAACATCTTTTCAATGTCGCAGATCACAGCCACATCTTCCTTCCGGAAACGACAAAGAACTCCCACTAGGGGGTTAATTAAGTCAGGGCCAGTTAGAAGAGTGTCGTTTAATGAAACACCACAGAACTTTGCTGAGCAATCGAAAACAACTCTTAGCTTGTCTGGCTTTTGCGGGTGGTATACACCGTGGTGGGGAATATACCACACAGTCTCTCCGTCAGGTGTTGTGGGGACTGGCTCTGCATCACCTCTTTTGATCATTTCCTCCATGAAGGTCTTATAGTGATCATAATACTGTTTGTTGGCTTTCAGTTTCTTCTTCAGATGTTGCAGGCGAATAGTGGCCAATCTCTTGTTATTAGGTAGTGAGGGTGGAGTGCTACCTTTGAATGGGAGGGGCATCTCATAGTGCCCATCCTCCTTCTGCTTGATGTTGTCACTAAGGAGCTGTATGAAACGAACATCGTCTTGTGACACATACTTGTCCTCATAACTCTTCTCATTGAAGTCTGACTCTAGGATTTTGAGGACATCAGTGGCTAATGGGGCTGGTATTTGCTTCACTGCAACACGATGTACAAAGCTCTGGCTTCCCTGTCTATCGAGATGGGGATTAGATGACCCAGTTATACTCCAGCCGAGCTCAGTTCTTTGTGCGAATGGTTTGTTCTCACCACCTGTAATGGCCTCCAAGGGTGCTAGTGCCGACGGGCAGTCATATCCGATCAGCAGTCCCACGTCGCAGTCTTGGAGTGGTGATAACTTGTCAGCCAAGTGTTTCAGGTGTGGCCACTGCAATGCTGTCTTGTCAGTTGGGATGTGAGATTTGTCAACTGGGATGAAGTCCCTAGTGTATGCTTGGCATAGCTGAATGTGGGTTTCAGAGTTGGCTCCTCTGACTTGTAGGCCACGGGCAATCTTACTTGGTATGATGGTACCAATAGCAGTCATTGTACTAAGCTTCAGTTGCACAGGTGGAGCAGTCACATTTAGCTCATTGAGTAGATCTTCCAAAATAAATGTAGAATCACTCTGTGTGTCGAGTAGAGCATATGTGAGTATTTCTCTGTGTGGCTCTTCCACTGATGACAGAAACACTGGGACAATACTGGATGTGGAGGATTTAAATTGACTCACTGCGTGGGACATTACCTTGTGGACTTCTTGCTTTGCACAGTCTTCTTTGGGAGTGTGGCTTTTCTTAGATGCTTCCATAGACGCACTGCCTTTCTCTTCGTGCAGACAGGTTGGATGACGACGTCCACATGTGCCACAAGTGTGACGCCTTTTGCAGTCTTTGGTGACATGTCCCTTCCACAAGCAGCCAAAGCAGAGACGGTTTTCATGTATGAATGCCTTTTTGTCTTCAATAGATTTTGCTGCAAAAGTGGGGCACCTAGCCACGCCATGCATTTCATCTTGACATACTAGGCAGGGTGATTTTGGCTTAAAGTTGGTTGTTTTTGTTTGTGATCCTGAAGTGGGATTTTTTATTTGAGTACTTGTGTTTAGAGCCTTGGCTCTTTTGGGGAGCCTATCATCTGTGCTCTTGAGGTTCAACAAGAGTGGGGAGGCGATGGGGTTACAAGCTATCCGGGCTTCCTTTTGCATGAACTCTGTGAAGCGTGCAAAGCTTGGGTAGTCTCCAGATGCGTCTAGCTCTCCCACAACAATTCGGCTCCATCTGTGTACAATCCAATCCGGTAACTTTTTAAGCAGCTTGTGATTTTCCTCGCAGTCGTTTAGGATGGCTAATCCTTTGACATGAGGCATAGCCTCAACACAGCCTTTTAGGAAGTCTGAGAATTCCCGAAGTGCAAGAGGATCATTTCCTCCGATCTTGGGCCATTTCACAAGTCTGTCTCTGAAAGCCTTTTGTACGACAAACTGGTTTCCATATCTCTCCTGAAGCACTGTCCAGGCGCCCTGGTATGCATCTTCAGAGTTTCTGTAAAAGAATCCCTCCACAGCTTTACGTGCCTCTCCAGCAAGATAATTTTTAAGATAGAGCATCTTTTCACAAGCTGGGATGGGTTTATTGTCAATAAGGGCTATGACATCTTCCAATCTATAAATTTTAAAGGGTCACCAGTAAATGTTGTTGGTTCTGGGGGAGACAACCGGCTTATGCTTAGAGAGCTTGCAATAGCCTGAGCTAGGTTGACTGTATCCTGATTTGTTGATATTTCAGGGGATACTTGTTGAGGCTGGAATGACATAGCTTTTGGGTTTAGTGATATTTTGGATTTGGACTTTTGGTGAACAGAGTAAGTCTCATGGTCAGTCTCTTTATCGTAATTCCAATCATCACCTTCAAGACTGCTGTAAACCCGTACTCTGGCTGCAGCTATGTCAACCTCCTTTTCTGCTTGTAGCACTTGTAACCTTGTCTTCTCCTCTTCCAGCCTTAGTTGCATCTGGGCCTCCTTTTGCCTCATTTCCGCCATCATTTTTGTTTCACTTAGTTTCCATTCATTCTCCAGTTTAGACAGTTTTGCTTGTTGAGCATGGATTTTCTGCATAGCTTTGGCCTGTTCAAGTTTTGCTGCAAGTTCGGCTTCTGCGTCTGCTCGTTTCTCAGAGACCGTGGAGGATTTCTTTGATAACTCTGAGTGGGCTTCGGATTTCTTTGATGAGTTTGAGATTATTGTCTCAGTATCTGTGCATCCAAAGATGGAGCTGTACTCATTCTTATTTAGTGTCATCCTCACCCTTTCTTTCTCGAGTTGATCATTATAGGCCTCTTCAATCGACTGTAGCCGTTTACTCACAAGATCACAGATTTCTACTGTCAGGATGATACAGGCATCCATTCTCTTTACAATGTCTGGAGTGTTGGCAGTGGCACGGTTGCGTTTAATGGACTCATAATGTTGATACACTAAGTCATGTTTGGCTTTAATGTTATGTTGGATTTCGACGAGGTCATCGTGTGAACAAAATGCCTTTAATTTTGTCCTGAATTCTCTTGCTATTTGTTTCCAGGAATTGTAAGTCTTGTTAAAGGCCTTCTCATGTTTTTTATTTTCCTGTTCATGCATCTCCAGGCCCTTCTGTGTTAAAGACCTCTCACGGGAGCTTGATCTGATTTGTTTGTCGGCAGAGCTGCTCGTTTCACGCTCGTGCGATGGCTTTTCCAAGGCTTTCTCATGTTCTTTAGCTTCCTGTTCATGTATCTCCTGGCTCTTCTCTGTTAAAGATGTCTCACAGGAGCTTGATCCGATTTGTTGAGTGTCGGCAGGGTTGCTCGTTTCATGCTCATGCAATGACATTTTAACTGGTTTGTGTAACTGCTTAATTAACGGTGTGTCTGCTTTATATTTTCAAGTTTCAGTAAGCAGTAAATACCTTTAGCACTGAGCAACACAATTTCAGTCTGAAATTTACGGTTAGGATATTCAAAGATTTTAACAGAGATGTTAAATTAAAATTGTGAAGAGAAAACATGTAAATTATCAAGAATCAGACAATTTCCCCTTTGTGAAATGTTTTCAATATAGCAAGGTTCAGGAAATTTGCCTTTATGAGATCATATTCTTCTCTGTCTTAAATGCTTAAAGTGCTCTCAATGTAGGCTACTATATATATATTATATATATTTATTTTTAATGTTATCCAGCCTCACTGCATCTGTAACCTCTGTACTTTGGTGTGCAGTCCGTTTCAAATCTTCCCGGTGGATGGTAGAGGATCTTGCAACCATAGGCGATGATGGCACAGACGTGTTGGATGGCTCAGATGTCGGGTCAAGTTTTCACTGTAGCTGCCCTTGGAATCATTCAACGCAGGAGAGTTTCTGACGGGTGCTTTAGTTATTTTAATTGTCTCTTTGCACTGATGAGCACCGTGAAAACTATAAATGGAAAATACAGAACAAAGGACAAATGCTTAAATTTGACAGTTTCACAATGAAATGCATAATAAAAATAAACATGTCTTAATGTACAGTTTCAGTGTTTTTAAGTGTGTAGTATTTTAAGCATATTTAACACACTCCACAACATGACATTACTAAACAAAGTCACATTTTAGCCCAAATACAGACACATGACAATTTACTGCTGTTTGACCATGACATGTAGAATTACTGATCTCAAGTTAATTAGAAGCAACATTCTCTTTGAACAACACTCCAAAAACAAACCAAAAAACCACATGCTTCAAGCTTGACTCATAAACTGAGGGAACATACCTTGCTCCACTTTACCAAGGGTGCTATTATGTAGGAAACTCGTTGATATCGGCGTATTGTGAGACAGTAGCTTTGCCTGAATGAACCAACAACAACAATAGCAGATCTCTTTAGTAAGATAAATCAAATGGCACAATCGGTCACAATGCAACAACACACAGCCAAGAATACAGTCAAAGGAAGCAAACTTACTCTGTAAACTCTTGGTGACAGCACTATAAAACAGTTAAAAGAGAAGAGAGGGGAAGGAAAGGCAAAAAGACGTGGCCATCTCGCTTCCCGCAAATTCTGCAACAGCGCGCTCTTCCGCTGACGTCACTGTGGCGACAACTGGTTGCTACGTCAACACTGGTTGTTGCTATGGCATTCTTAAAGTGACAGGACCTACTGTCGTTTACACTATGCAGTGTGCATGTGGTCGCGTGTGTATTTCAATCAGAGACTCAGACTAGTATAAAGGTTCAAAATAGCATTTATTGATACAACAAAGAATATTCAAATTTGGCGTATGGCCCCTCTTGCAATAATGAGGGGAGGGTGTCAGGAATGCGTAGAATAGAAATATACCCACAGGGAATCCCTCTGTAGCCATGACGTTGGTGGTGGCAGGGGAGGAGGCGGGGCCAAACAACGGGTACACGGGAATGACAGAGCGACAACACATTGGTGAGTAGCGAAACCACATAAGAGATGCGAAATTCAAATACTCTCAACCAAGCTTGTTATTGCTTCAGTGTCAAAGCAAGGGAAGGAGATGGCTTGCACTGATTGGCTATTGATAGTGTGGGACAGCATGGATAACTGTGATTGGAGAGAGAGAAGTATGAATGGAACTATAGGCATGACTTCCCTTCATATCAATTCCGAACCTGATGAAAGCAGACGAGAAAGAGACAGAGGAGAGAGTTATGGAAGAGTTGCCTGTCCCTGACTGGACCCAATGGTAATTATTATCTCCATCATTTCCAAAGCAGGGCCAGCTTATTATAGGGGCCGCTGGTTTTTAGAGTGGTTCAACCCCCACCCCCCTCAACCAGAACACCCCCAGGAGCATCTATCACTCCATGGAGGTTCACTCAGAAGGAAGGGGAGGAGGGAGAGAGAGGAAGCGGGGAGAGGGGGGCGGAGTGAGGGATAGCAGAATAAGAAAGAGAGAGAGTGGGAGGAGGGGAGAGAGAGGGCAAGAGGTGGACAGTTGTGAGAAGGGAGAGTGAGAAGGGGACAGGAGAAGGGCAAACAGGAGGATATGAGGTAAAAGGCAGGTAGGAAGTAGATGAAAGAAAGTGATGAAAGAAGGAATGAAGGAGAAGTGCCATTATGGAGAGATGATGAAAATAGAGGACATGAAAAAGAGAGGTGGACATGTTTTCTTGGGAGATTTTGCTGGACTTGAAACTGCGTGAAAATAAAATAAACAAGAAAAGTAAATGCTACTTCAACCTGCAGGCAGCACAAAAAGGGCTCTAATTAAAGATAAATCATGAAAGATTCTGGCTGCTAACAAAGGATCGAGCCGAGCGAAACAGCTTTCGCCAAGCAAGCAACTGTACATGATGAAGTCTCAATCATCCTCAATGACTATTTGTGTTTGCAATGCTGAGGGTAGAGATGGAGCTGAGGGTAGAGATGGAGTGGAGTGCAATCAAGACTTCTTTGCTGATTTGATTACATCCCTTCAATCAAATTTGCACTACTTTGCTTAGTTTGCCCACAGTCCTTATCCCCACCATATCATCAAGTTATTCAACATATGAATAGGCTATGAAGAAAACAATACAATCATATATTCTCATCTGCAAACTGGAACCTGAAGGTTAATTTGAGGTGCAGCTCAGAACTGTGTCAAGGTTTTCTAGTCATAAATCTGTAATAAACATTGCGTTTTGATTAGGCGTCTATTAAAAATGTTGAATGTTTAGACTATAGTAGAACATGATGATGGAAATATTGATGACTATCTTCATGCCATACATCCCCATGTCCTAGTTCTCTATAGTTTGTGGTTGTAAAGTTTCATGAGGTTGTGATTATCCTAGAGCAGGGGTTTTCAAAGTCTCTCTTTCGCTCTGTACCTACCCATTTCTGATGAGTCGATTTCACGACTCAGTGATGCGGAGAGGTACACTAGACTTTGCTGTGTGCAAGTGAGAATAACAATAGCCATCTATGCCTCATAAAGGAGCAATAATTACGTGGATCGGCACCAATTACATTACATGGCTCATAAAAACAATCATTCCCTTGTGTTTGGTTGATGCTTGTTGCTGCTTTTGGTCAGCTCTATTCATTTTGTGAGGGAGTCACAAAACATGATTGACTGTTTCTTTTTTCTTTTTATGATCGTGGCAGTTGCCTAATTTTTTATGGAGACAATCATTTCATAATCTGGTTCTACATTCCCCCTGTTTGGGTGTGTGTGCACAAGTGTGAGTGCCATCATTAGTTATGTATAAAAAAGAGCACATCCTCATGAATGAAGAACATAATTATGTTCTTCATTCTTTGGCATAATTAACTCAGCGCATCTTCATAATACCCCAAATGGACTGATTTTCCTCATTTGTGCTGAATGAATCAATATTTGGGTGTCTAATTGAAGTTGGAGGAATGTAACTGTGTGGCAGAGAGAAAAGGAGAAATAGTTTTCAGAATGCATGCTGTACTCACATGCACACTTGCACACAAACATGTCTCAAGACCCACTGTTGGATAGAGATGTGAATTTTGATCAGTAGAGCGTTATTGCCTCCTTGCCTGTTGCCCTACAAATGTGAATAAGATATCTAGCAACATCACACTGTAAACAATCCATCACTAAAACACATCTGCCCACTACTCACAAACATCTTTTTTACCCTTCTCAGCATCATTCTGCTGCTTGTCGGAAAATTGCATTTCATAGAGATTCAATCTCACAGGCATTACACCTTTCCCTTCTCTGACTTTGCATTTCTTGGTTTGCACTTGTGGCTTGAAAAGGATAAATGAAAAGGTTTCCAGCAATTGCCCCAAAAAAGATCTAATAGATAAAAGCTATGGAAAGTGCAGAAACTATTGAAACAGCTTTGGAATGGAATGATATGAGAAACATTTAGCTTGTCAACACTGGTGCAGGCACATCAACATCTATTCAGCGTCCAAATCTTTGCTGATTTTACCCACCCCCCTCCCCTCCACACACACACACACACACACACACACACACACACACACACACACACACACACACACACACACACACACACACACACACACACACACACACACACACACACACACACACACACACACACACACACACCCTTCACCCTGAGCCACTCTATGTCTCTCTGTCTTTCTCTCTCTCTCTCTTTCCCCATCTGTCAAATGTCTCCATCACCCCTCTTAACATGTCACACACACACACACACACACACACACACACACACACACACACACACACACACACACACACACACACACACACACACACACACACAAAGAGGCAGATCATATACTGCAGATTGCTCTGCATTCCCCCCAATGTAATCAAATGGACACACAAGCCCCGTGCAGCTTCCCCGCATCATCATCATGCTGTCATGCTGACCACAAAAACAGACTGACAAGCTGTCAACTACCACAAACAGACTGACAGGCTGTCAATGACCACAAACAGACTGACAGGCTGTCAATGACCACAAACAGACTGACAGGCTGTCAATGACCACAAACAGACTGACAGGCTGTCAATGACCACAAACAGACTGACAGGCTGTCAATGACCACAAACAGACTGACAGGCTGTCAATGACCACAAACAGACTGACAGGCTGTCAATGACCACAAACAGACTGACAGGCTGTCAATAACCACAAACACAGACTGACAAGCTGTCAATGACCACAAACAGACTGACAGGCTGTCAATGACAACAAACACAGACTGATAAGATGTCGACGACCACAAACACAGACTGACAAGCTGTCAATGACCACAAACAGACTGACAAGCTGTCAATGACCACAAACACACAAACACAGTCTGACAAGTTGTTAATGACCACAAACACAGACTGACAGGCTGTCAATGACCACAAACACAGACTGACAGGCTGTCAACGACCACAAACACAGACTGACAGGCTGTCAATGACAACAAACACAAACTGACAGGCTGTCTCTGGTGTTTTCCTGCACTGTAAAGTCATCTGGCTGCTGCCTTTTGATGGGCAGATGGAAGACAAATCATTGTTCCTAATTCAATCTTCTCACAACTCAAATCCCCACTCAACACTCTAATGCACATTAATGACATTTCATAGCGTTTAATGGGAGACAATAGCTGTGTCTGTGCAGTTCAACCTCTCTTTCTCTCTCTTTAGTTTTCCTCTCCTCTCCTCCCCCCCCACTAGCCTTCTCTCTTCCTTTAGTTTTGTGATGATTCTTCACAGATGTGTCCTGTGACCTTGCTGGATGCTGATCAGGCTGAATCATTGATGGCATTAATACTTATGTATACAGATGGATGACGCGCTGTCTGGGAAAGAGTTGGCAGGTCCCCTGAAGTTATGGAGTCATTAACATGCCGTTGCTCATGGAACATGGTGATTTACCGTGAATTTCCAGTGAATGTGGCTACTGTACATGTGGGGCAGGTGAACTACTTTCATTTCCTACCCCGTAATCAACCAGGCTCTGCATTGTGAGTAAGTTGCCCTCTCAGCTTTGGCATTTGGAGAAGAGACCTGGGAATTGGCTCATGTTCACAGAGGGAGGCGAACTGAGAGCATATACTGTACATGTTCTTCTTCTCTCTCTCTCTTCCGCTCCTTCTGTCTGTAACCCTGAAGATATATGCACACCTGCCAGACCATATTGCCCGCAGGCTCATTTAGGCCTTAATTAATGAACCAATTATGAGATTTTCAGAAAACCTGCAGATGGGGGGCACTTTGATGGAGCATTGGGGGACAACTAGGGATATTAATCAGGGGCATTTCTAGGTCAATTTGCATTAGCGCCCGAATAGCACTGTGCAAAGCCCTAATTGTGGGCGTGTCGGCCCACTGCGCTTGGCGTCATCTCGGCGCAAACCTCCATATAGGCATGTTTTTGCCCAAAAGTATTGTGTGTGAATGTCCATGTCCATCCCCCTTAAAAGCCACAGCGTCACGTCAGCAGTTTCCTTTTTGTCTTTTTGGGCTGCCATAGTTATCTTTAAAATGGCCGCCGCATCTGGGGTGCTGCCCTCTCAGTAAGCTGATTCAGAAGCCTCAAGCCAGAGGATAGCTTGTTGCCAGCCTATGTTAACTGATAGTTTGTTGTGAACCTTCTTTTGCTTTGTCCAACTTTTGGGACCATTGACCGCAAGAGGTCATTGCGGATGCCTCATGCACAAGAGGACCTGGCCCTGGGTCCATGACCAACTAGACTTTTCCAGGCCATGGCAGACAGCTAGCTGGGTGAGTGCGCTGCTTTTTCATTGATAAAACTATCCTATGTATTGTTCAATTTTTCCTTATGTTGCACGTTATTACCAATCCGCCCCTAGACAACGTTAACATATAAGATTGGACTGGGCTGACACGTAACAGTACGTACCCGTGGATTGCAGAAACGTGCAATGTAGGGTGTCAGGTCTAACAAGCACTCGGTGAGATCCAGGGTATTACACACCATACCAATCACTGTTCCTATAACTGGGCTATTAGCCAGTGCTGCTAGCTAGAGCGTAAACCCACTGCCTTTCCCCAGAACCATTAGACAAGACGTGCACACGCGTGTGTGTGTGTGTGCAACACAGGTAATGTTCTTCTGACTCCTTTGCTGAGTCCACAGCTTCATCATCATTAGACCGCTGGAGTGATAAGACAGAGAGCTAGAGAGAGAGAGAGGGATGAAGAGAGAGAGACAGATGGGGTTCTGAGGCACAGATATCAAGGGGATTACCTTCACAACTCCACCTTACCTGTCCTTCTCACATCAGGTCTAAAGGCAGACATCAGTGTTGTAGTACTCGAGTTCAGGACTCATCAGTGTTGTAGTACTCGAGTTCAGGACTCATCAGTGTTGTAGTACTCAAGTTCAGGACTCATCAGTGTTGTAGTACTCAAGTTCAGGACTCGGACTCAAGTCCAATTTTTAGGGCTCATGACTCGACTTATGGTTCATCAAACATTAATCTCGTTAAGAACAATCAAAGCAGTCCGGCTTCCACTACGACAGACACCAATTAGAAAGTGCTGTTTCTTTTTAGCACTCTTCATCTTACAGTATGCCTTGTATGCCTTTTTCATTTGTTCTAGATGTGAGATATTTAGCTGACTGTGCTCCAATACAGCTTACTGTACGAGTGAATACGTAGTCTAGGGATTGGTGCTCCAGAACACTTGGCTGTAGCAGACTCAAACCTTTGCTGCTGTCTCTTGGACTACTGGCCAGATTGACTATATTGCTGATTTTGCACTACATTATTGTATTATAAATTTAGCTTAGCTTGTGGTGTTAATTAACATATTCATCAAGGTTCCTTTTTGCCTTAATTCTTATCTTTTGCTGTTAGACTTGCTGCATTTTACCAGTCCTTAAAGGCGACCTCTCTCTCTCTTTCTCTCTCCCTCACTCCTTCCTTTATCTCTATAGAAGCAGGCAGAGACACTGCGCTGATGCATACAACTTCCATCATAAAGCCGATTGGTTATGGCGTCCGACAATGATTGCATATTAATTGATTAGTTCCAACCTAATTGGCTGATAGGCCGCGGCTTAATGAGTTGACTTGAAGGCAACTTGCCCTCCATTTTCATCTGTAGCACTGGAAAAAACACACATATAGCAGGAATCCATTCCTCCTCCATGGACTGCAGTGTGCTTCATTATGTATGGACTTCATATTGACTCAATGTCATATTGATCGGAAATGCTCAAGAAGAAGGGGAAGCCGCACACTCTGGTTCCAGATGCAAGAAAGTATGATTTATTTGACAACAGTTTCAGCCATAGCCTTTGTCAAGTCTCATACAAACACAGTGCAAGGCAGCCATTATAAAGAGAGGTGGGCTGATTGAATGGACAACACCTGTCCTGTGAAAGCACACCTGAGTGTGATTACAATGACATCATAGGATCAGTCATGCAGTAATAGGCTACATTTAGACAGTAGATTCATCAAAACATTGATGTCACAGGTAGGCTATATACCATATATCATGAATCTATGTGAATAAATAGATATATATATAAATAGGAATCACAGCCTAATGCATAGAGATAAATCCTGAAACAAGAAGAAAAAAGAAGAAAATAGCATACAGTATATAGATATAAAGTTTTGTGGACTACACATAATCTGACCAACTCTAAATACAGAGCTGAAAAAAGTATTTACAAAATATACAAGAAAGAACCACAATACAGCTGAAACATCAGACCTGAAAGGGCATCATAAGCTGGTGTGTCTATCAAATGAATGAAGATCCGAGTGACATCAATAAGGAAAGTTACAGGAAACATTAAGGACGCTGCTTTTGCTTTCCTCTGCACTGCATTCACTTGGGAGCTGTTTTCAAAATAGGAGTTTGAACGACTGTATAGTGTGATGAGGAGGAGGTGTAGGTGGACGAAGATGATGATGTTGATTGAGCTTATTTCTTTTAATGATAAAGAAAATAATACTTTCAATCTTCCTTCTGTTTCGGTGGTGTTAGCGGGTCTGTTTATAGTCTGTACATATTCAGCTAAGTTTGCTTCCTTTCAATCTTCTTTTCAATTTTCTTCCAATGACTCCCAAAACGTCATTTCTGAGTGAAAGGGAGAGTGCAGGTGATATGCCTCGCGTCGGTTAATTTTAAAACATGGTTATGTTCAAATGTCGTTTATGTTTATGCAACGAAAACAACTTTGGTTATCTTCAGGCAACTAAAATAACTCGGTTAATGTTAGGCAAATAAAACAACTTGGTTAAGTTGAGAATGTAGGTTTGCAGAAACATAAAATGCCAAAGTTATCGTTACAGTAAGTTATAATTTATTTGACTCTGTCCATATTATATTACTAACATAGAAGCTTAGAAAATCAGATACAACGTACAACAGGGCGCATGCGCACGCAGCGACCAGCAGCAGATGTGAATGACGGCGGTGTTTGTCAAGTTTTTCGTTGTTTTAAGTGTTTTAGGAGCAGTTTTAACATATTCTTGTGTCAAGTATTCACTGACTATATTGTTTTACACCTTTGGCTCTGTTGAGCGACCAACAACGTAACGTTACGCCGTCAGTCGGAGCGGCTTCTTTGTCTTGCTTCCCGCGAAAGCCTGGCTAGGCTAGCTCGGAGTGCTACCACCAGTGCTACAAGGAGGGCTACCATCCAAATCTACGCCTCGGATTTAAAGACTGTCCTCTCCCTGGGAGACTCGAGGAATCTCTCATAGAGCTCATCTCAGCTACCTTCTTCATTTTATAAAGCCTGTTAAATTAGCCGTGCCTAGTAACCTACTAGCAACGGGCTACGCTTAGCATACTGGCTACAAACAAGCCGACGCTAGATAACGCTAGCACTGCCTAGCTAACTGCCAGCCATCCTCCTATGGTCGCAAAAGCTCTCCCGCAACCGAGAGCCATTGATCACCGTCTACAAGAGCCCGGCTATCCAGGAACTCTCTTCTTAAGAGCCTGCAGAACCGGGAACTCTCCTTTGTGTTTGAGGATCCAGGAACTCTCTTCTTAAGAGCCTGCAGAACCGGGAACTCTCCTTTGTGCTTGTGGACACAGTGTAAGCATGGATTTCTACGCCATGATACTAGCGTGGCTACTGTTTCATCTAGCCTGCAATCTTGGACACGCTCTTCTGTCTCCTGATCGCCCATCACGGCTGTCTTCTGATCGTCCACCACGGCTCCAGTACAGCAGAGAGCTGCTTCTTCGCTGGAACATACATGATCCTCCTGCTGATCTCAATCCGGTTAACTTCGATGGATTCCAGATGTCCGGTTCCCGTGACCTCTCCGGGGGACGAGATCGAAGGACTAGGACTAGAAAACGAGGAAGAAGAGGCGGCGTTCGACTGAGGCTGAAAACTCAACCTCTCTCCCGCATCGCGTTACCTTCAATTATCCTCTCCAACGTCCAGTCTCTGCGCAACAAGGCTGATGAACTCCAAGCTCAAGCTCGTTACAGTCACGATTTTAGAGATGCCTGCATCCTAGCCTTTACCGAGACTTGGTTGTCTGACAGGGATACAGACAAGGACCTAGAGACGGTGGGTTTTGGGGCGCCTATCCGGCTGGATAGGGACGCCGTTGCAACAGGCAAGTCATCTGGGGGGGGGGTATGTCTCTACATTAATGAACGTTGGTGCAAAAATGTTATTGTCCGCGAAAAGCTATGTACCGCTGATATAGAATTGCTCTCTGTTTCTTTACGTCCTCCATATCTGCCTCGGGAATTTCCACAGATATTCGTAACTGTTGTTTACATTCACCCAAGGGCTAATGAAAAAAATGCATGTGAAACCATACATCAAGTCATACAGAGGCTACAATCTATATCCCCGGATGCCCCCAATATTATCCTTGGTGACATGAATCACTGCACCCTGAAAAATACACTGAGAGATTTCCATCAATATGTTACATGCCCGACTAGAAAGGACAAAATTCTAGATCTATGTTATAGCAATGTGAAAAATGCATACAAATCTATCCCCCTTCCACCCCTGGGCTCGTCCGACCATAGCTGCATTCAGCTCATACCGGTCTATCGCACTGTACTAAAGCGAGGTGCAGTACAGAGCTTTCGTGTGAGAGACTGGAATGAAGACGCCTGTCTCACTCTGCAGGGCTGTCTGGATGCGACCGACTGGGACATGTTTAAAGATTCCTCCGATGACATAAACGAGCTGACTGATGTTGTGAGCAGTTGGGTTTCTTATTGTGAAAATTGTATTATTCCTGACAAATTAGTGAAAGCCTATCCCAATGGTAAGCCGTGGGTCTCAAAGTCTCTTAAAAAGCTTCTGTATATGAAGAAAAAAATCTTTAGAGAAGGGAATAGGCTAGATCTATATAATCTACAGAAAGAAATTAAACGTGAAATTAGGTCCTGTAAGCTGAAATACAAAGATAAAATTGAGTCTCAGCTCAGAATGAATAATCTAGGCTCTGCCTGGGACAGCTTGAAAACGATCACGGGGACCAAAGAATCAGGTAGAAAAAAAGTTCAGCTCAAGGAATACAATTCAGACGCTGAGCTGGCTCAATGCCTTAATGATTTTTATGTTTGTTTTGATGTTCATGATTTTAACAACAAGCACTCCGAGATCAGAAACAATCTCCAGCTGGCTCCACCGTTGAATCCTTTTTTTGATGAACACGATGTAATCTGTGGCTTTAAAAAGTGCAAGCCCAGGAAAAGTCCTGGCCCCGATGGACTTAGCGGTCGCCTACTAAAAACATGTGCTGACCAGCTTGGTCCTATTTTTAGTTTCATTTTTAATTTGTCTCTCTCTCAGCAGAAGGTGCCATCCCTATGGAAACAATCCATAGTGGTGCCCGTGGCTAAAATAAACAGTCCCAAAAGCTTGAACGACTTCCGGCCTGTTGCTTTAACCTCTCTGGTTATGAAGCAATTTGAAAAGCTAGTTAAAGCAGAGCTCCTAGCAAAAACTGAGCACATGCTCGACCCCTTTCAGTTTGCGTATAGAGCACAGAGAGGTGTACAAGACGCCACAGCTACCCTACTCAACCTTGTCTGTAAGCACTTAGAAGGCAGTGGGAACCACGCCAGGCTGCTTTTTGTGGATTTTTCTTCAGCGTTCAACACGATCCAGCCTCACATTTTAGTTGAGAAACTTGTACGCCTTTTTTGTTTAGACGCAGGTCTTGTTGGATGGATCTTGGACTTCCTTACAAATAGATCACAACAAGTAAAAGTAAACGGAACTCTGTCCAGCTTCTTAACATCCTCGACCGGCTCACCACAAGGGTGTGTTTTGTCTGCCTTCTTGTATATTCTGTATACAAATGACTGTTTTAGCCGTCATGCCGACAGATTCATCATCAAGTACGCTGATGATTCTATTATTGTCAGCCTGCTTGATGGGGATGAGGTCGGTCATGGCCAGGTTTTAAATGATTTTCTGTCCTGGTGTGAAGAAGCCTTCCTCCAACTTAACGTCTCAAAGACTAAAGAGATCTGTGTTGATTTTAGACGATCCTCCCCAGTTCCCCAGAACAGTGTTGTCCATGGGCAACCAGTAGACTTGGTGACCAATTATAAATATCTTGGCACTATTTTTGACAGCAAGCTGAAGTTCGATCTAAACTGTGAAATGCTGTGCAAAAAAGGTCAACAACGTCTCTTTTGCCTAAGGAAGCTTGCTAGATTCCAGGTTGACAGGACTCTGATGAAACTATTTTATTGTGCCTATATCGAGTCTGTAATCTCTTTCTCTATTATCTGTTGGTATGGAAACCTTGGTATTCAAGGGAGGAACTCTCTCGGGAGGATCGTGAGAGCGGCATCAAAAATAGCCGGAGTAAATTTTAGTAGCCTGGACCACATTTTTAACAAACAGGTGCTTAAAAAGGCCATGTCCATTCGCATGGACGATACTCATCCTCTCTGTCCAGAGTATGTGCTGCTCCCTTCGGGCCTTCGGCTAAAGGTTCCGAGGGCTACGAGAAACAGATATAAACTGTCTTTTGTTCCTGTTTCCATAACAGCTTTAAATGCTGCTGAGAGGAGGAGATAGTGCACTCTCTCTCTCTCTGTCTCGCTCTCTTTTCTCTGTCTCTCGTGCAGCTTAAACGCTGCTGGGCGGAGGAGATGATGCACTCTCTCTCCTTGTCTCTCTTCTTAGGTAGGTATTGCTGCTATAAATATTCTTTATATATTTTATATTCGAGATATATCTTTATTTATTTTTTACCTACCTATTTATGTGAGCTCAAATAGTCCTGGACTCTTATTACTTTTAAGTTCATGCACGTGTCTCTTACTACTTTTAAGTACATTGTACGTGTCTTTACTACTTTTAAGTACATCGTACAGATCCTTTGAGGTGTGTTTTTATTTTGTTTTTATTTTATTTTATCCTGTGTTTACTTGATCCTTTTTCTGCTGGAAAACTGCTGCCATGCTCCATGTTTGTTTTAATTTGTTCATGTTTTGTTTTTTCATGTATTCGCTATGCTTTTTATGTCTGCTGCACACAAATTGCCCTTCGGGGACAAATAATAAACTTGAATCTTGAATCTTGAACGTGCTCAACTCACGAATATTGTAGCAACTCGGTGCTGGATCCTTAAAGGGACCCTCCGCCGATTTTCAACCAGCATTGTATCATTAGAACATTATTAGTACACCAGAAAACTGTAAACAGTTTTGAAGTTTTTTTTTTTGTTTGACAGTTATTGAGACTTGATTTGAGTAAAGTTGTGGACCAGTTTGTGCATGAATGACGTCACTGGTCCTGTGGTCCACAACTTAACTCAAATCAACTCTCAATAACTGTCAAACTAAATGAATTACTTCAAAACTGTTGACATTTTTCTGATATACTAGTAATGTTATAATGATAAAAAGCTGGTTGAAAATTGGCGGAGTGTTCCTTTAAGTGGTAAATCATAATTGAATCAGCATACGAGCTTACGAGTTTACTTCATTTGCTGGTTTGTAGACGTATGCCTGTACACACACACACACACACACACACACACACACACACACACACACACACACACACACACACACACACACACACACACACACACACACACACACCTCAGCACACCACCCTTTTCACTTCCACTGCCACGTAAATGCCTAACACATTCTCTCAAATGTATTTCCTTCTTTTTGAAAGATTATAATCAAATCCATTTTCTCTGCATTTCCAAGCAGTGAAAACAGCCTCCCAGCCAGCCAACACAAGACTCCACTGCTGTTTTGATCACTCATGTTACTCACCTGACCTGTCTCCTCCGTCGCCTCTCTGCACCTTTTTTATTTCACTCTGCAGCTTCCTCCTCTTGTCGCCTCAGCTTTTGTTTTTCTCTCTCTACTTCATCCATGTTATCTCCCCTCTTTCCTCTCCTCTGTTATCAGTGGAATCAGCCAAGCACAGCCACTTTTGGGGCTCTGGATAGGCAGGAATTGGCTGACAGTGTGGAAAAGCTACTGAGAGAGATATTAAAGAGAGGCAGTGGAGAGAGAGAGAGAGAGAGAGAGAGAGAGAGAGAGAGAGAGAGAGAGAGAGAGGGGGGGGGGGGGGGGGGAGAGTTATTAAAGAGAGGCAGTGGAGAGAGAGAGAGAGAGTGAGAGAGAGAGAGAGAGAGAGAGAGAGAGAGGGGGGGGGGGAGTTATTAAAGAGAGGCAGTGGAGAGAGGGGCAGTGAAGAGTGAGAGAGAGAGAGGGAGTAAGAGAAATGACAAATGGAGAAAATATATTTGTTATATTGTATATTGTATATTGTTATTTGTATATTTGTTTTAAATATTTGTTTTCTTCATAGAGAAACAAGAAGATAAGATATAACTTTTTTTTCACAATCACAACATCCTACACAGTCTGTCTACAATCACATCCTGCACAGTCTGTCTATAACAGGGGTGTCAGACTCATATTAGGTAGAGGGCCGGATTTGTTCAACTGAGACCTCATGGGGGCCGGATTTTTTTTTTACTCAAATCAATTCGACTCATTTACCCATTTACTTCACAAAAGAAATACTGCTCTTTCCATTTCTCTTGAAACTGCTTGCATTCCGTGTCAACCTTTCTCTTTTTCGACAGCATCTTGTTCAGGGGCGGACTGGGATCATAATTCAGGCCGGGCATTAGATACCAAGCAGACCAGGCCGATACGGGCCGACGCGCGTGCCGGCGTCCGAAAAATTTGGGCCGTTTAAAGCTCAATTTGGGCCGTTTGAAGCCAGATTTGGGCCGTTTGAAGCCCAATTTGGGTCGTTTAAAGCCAGATTTGGGCCGTTTGAAGCCCAATTTGGGCCGTTTGAAGCCCAATTTGGGCCAAGTCCAATTTTACAATGAGATGCACCCACTTTAACCCTGAATAAAGTAATAAAACCACTAGTAAACCAGTAGGCGGCGCCTGGCCTGCTGTTCAGTGAGTGGCCTGACTGCGGGCACAATTATTATTATTATTATTTTTTTGCAGGCCAGGCCAGGCCAGGCCACCGGGCATTTGCCCGACGTGCCCGATTATGCAGTCCGTGTCTGATCTTGTTGATTCTTTTGTTTTTTGGTAGGTAGCTGAATGCGCGATTCAATTCCAGCGTGGCATCATGGCGGCTTTGTTTACACCTGATGACCTATTGACATACTTCCTTGTAGTGCAGGTTAATTAACTTATGAATGAACTCTTAGCTTGCTTATTAGCCACACGTAGTTCATGATAATGGGGTGCGAATTTAATAATAATAATAATAATATATATATATATATATATATATTTTTTTTTGTTTTAAATATTCCAAAACATCTCGCGGGCCGTATCTCTGACATCCCTGGTCTATAATCACAACATCCTGCACAGTCTGTCTACAATCACACCATCCTGCACAGTCTGTCTATAATCACATCATCCTACACAGTCTGTCTACAATCACAACATCCTACACAGTCTGTCTACAATCACATCCTACACAGTCTGTCTACAATCACATCCTACACAGTCTGTCTATAATCACAACATCCTACACAGTCTGTCTATAATCACAACATCCTGCACAGTCTGTCTATAATCACAACATCCTACACAGTCTGTCTACAATCACACCATCCTGCACAGTCTGTCTATAATCACATCATCCTACACAGTCTGTCTACAATCACAACATCCTACACAGTCTGTCTACAATCACATCCTACACAGTCTGTCTACAATCACATTCTACACAGTCTGTCTATAATCACAACATTCTACACAGTCTGTCTATAATCACAACATCCTGCACAGTCTGTCTATAATCACAACATCCTACACAGTCTGTCTACATCACAACATCCTACACAGTCTGTCTATAATCACAACATCCTGCACCAACCCGATCTCCAAAAAAAACGTAAAATAGGCACGTTTGTGGACAAACGTTGCTATTTTACGATGTCGGCTAAGAAATTGTAAAATGGGAACGTACGCGTCTACAGCGGTGGGCGGGGTTTGGGCGTGTTTTATGGAGATTTTCTGTTTCTAACCCCTCCCCCTACTCTAATCCTCACCCTAACCACTCCGAACGTTAATATTTTACGTTTTTCGAGCCGAAATTGTAAAATAGCAACGTTGGTCCACATCGTTGGTATTATACGTTTTTCTAAGAGACTGTGTTGCCTGCACAGTCTGTCTATAATCACAACATCCTACACAGTCTGTCTATAATCACAACATCCTGCACAGTCTGTCTATAATCACAACATCCTGCACAGTCTGTCTATAATCACAACATCCTACACAGTCTGTCTATAATCACAACATCCTGCACAGTCTGTCTCTAATCACAACATCCTGCACAGCCTGTCTATAATCACAACATCCTACACAGTCTGTCTATAATCACAACATCCTGCACAGTCTGTCTATAATCACAACATCCTGCACAGTCTGTCTATAATCACAACATCCTACACAGTCTGTCTATAATCACAACATCCTGCACAGTCTGTCTACAATCACAACATCCTACACAGTCTGTCTACAATCACAACATCCTGCACAGTCTGTCTATAATCACAACATCCTGCACAGTCTGTCTATAATCACAACATCCTACACAGTCTGTCTATAATCACAACATCCTGCACAGTCTGTCTACAATCACAACATCCTACACAGTCTGTCTACAATCACAACATCCTGCACACTGCACAGTCTGTCTACAATCACATCCTGCACAGTCTGTCTATAATCACAACATCCTGCACAGTCTGTCTACAATCACATCCTACACAGTCTGTCTACAATCACATCCTACACAGTTTGTCTACAATCACAACATCCTACACAGTCTGTCTATAATCACAACATCCTGCACAGTCTGTCTACAATCACAACATCCTGCACAGTCTGTCTACAATCACAACATCCTGCACAGTCTGTCTACAATCACAACATCCTACACAGTCTGTCTACAATCACATCCTACACAGTTTGTCTACAATCACAACATCCTGCACAGTCTGTCTATAATCACATCCTACACAGTCTGTCTACAATCACAACATCCTGCACAGTCTGTCTATAATCACATCCTACACATTCTGTCTACATCACAACATCCTACACAGTCTGTCTATAATCACAACATCCTGCACAGTCTGTCTACAATCACATCCTACACAGTTTGTCTACAATCACAACATCCTGCACAGTCTGTCTACAATCACAACATCCTGCACAGTCTGTCTACAATCACAACATCCTGCACAGTCTGTCTACAATCACAACATCCTGCACAGTCTGTCTACAATCACAACATCCTGCACAGTCTGTCTACAATCACAACATCCTGCACAGTTTGTCTACAATCACAACATCCTGCACAGTCTGTCTACAATCACAACATCCTGCACAGTCTGTCTACAATCACAACATCCTGCACAGTCTGTCTACATCACAACATCCTGCACAGTCTGTCTACAATCACAACATCCTGCACAGTCTGTCTACAATCACAACATCCTGCACAGTCTGTCTACAATCACAACATCCTGCACAGTCTGTCTACAATCACAACATCCTGCACAGTCTGTCTACAATCACAACATCCTGCAGTCTGTCTATAATCACAACATCCTGCACAGTCTGTCTATAATCACACCATCCTACACAGTCTGTCTACAATCACAACATCCTACACAGTCTGTCTACAATCACAACATCGTGCACAGTCTGTCTACAATCACAACATCCTACACAGTCTGTCTACAATCACAACATCCTACACAGTCTGTCTATAATCACAACATCCTACACAGTCTGTCTACAATCACAACATCCTGCACAGTCTGTCTACAATCACAACATCCTGCACAGTCTGTGTTTTCTACGGCAAAACTTCTCTTCTGCACCATCTTCCAAAACAAGCCAGCGTTTAGGCCTGACTTTCAGACATCCTTCAGATACTTTCTCCCTGACAAAACTCCAACAGCTGCAATCAAATAAAACAATTGCAGATTCCGTACAGTCTCATTAATTCTATTAGCTCATTTTAATTTGACGGTTTTTACAGTTTTATAATCATCTTTCACTGCTTGCCTGCACTTTATGATCTGTGCTCTTTTGTCCTCTTTCCTTTTAACTATGTTTTGTAATTGTCTGTTTTTAACACGAAGTGAAGTGTCTCTCTTAGTTGTCTTGGCTTATGGTGCTGTGGTAATAACTAAAACAATACATACACATACTACCAAGTCTATCATTCATGTAGCCTCCATGCAAACGGTTTACTAGTGATGAACTGTTAGTCATTGTCCTTGGGGAGTTGTATGTAGTGTAGTGTGGATATTGTAGGAGTGATGCTGTCAGAATATGAAGTGGACTCTATGGATCCATGGAGGGTAAGACCGTGGATGAAGGCACTGTAATGACTGAGAATGCAGAGGAGGAGGAGGGTCAGCTCTACACATTTTAATGCATCTCATTAATAAAGAACAAGAGGTTGTAATATGGAAAGT
>NC_139642.1:29614357-29629357 GCF_964638095.1 Poromitra crassiceps
TATGCTAGTGTCCCCTGTCTCTCACCCAGCCATCTACAGTATGCTAGTGTCCTGTCTCCCACCCAGCCATCCTACAGCTAGTGTCTGTCTCTCACCCAGCCATCTACAGCTAGTGTCTGTCTCTCACCCAGGCCAGCCATCTACAGTATGCTAGTGGCTGTCTCTCACCCAGCCATCTACAGCTAGTGTCTGTCTGCCACCCCAGCCATCTACAGTATGTTAGTGTCTGTCTCCCACCCAGCCATCTACAGTATACTAGTGTCTGTCTCTCACCCAGCCATCTACAGTATACTAGTGTCTGTCTCTCACCCAGCCATCTACAGTATGTTTAGTGTCTGTCTCTCACCCAGCCATCTACAGTATACTAGTGTCTGTCTCTCACCCAGCCATCTACAGTATGTTAGTGTCTGTCTCTCACCCAGCCATCTACAGTATGTTAGTGTCTGTCTCTCACCCAGCCATCTACAGTATGTTAGTGTCTGTCTCTCACCCAGCCATCTACAGTATGTTAGTGTCTGTCTCTCACCCAGCCATCTACAGTATGTTAGTGTCTGTCTCCCACCCAGCCATCTACAGTATGCTAGTGTCTGTCTCTCACCCAGCCATCTACAGTATGCTAGTGTCTGTCTCCCACCCAGCCATCTACAGCTAGTGTCTGTCTCTCACCCAGCCATCTACAGCTAGTGTCTGTCTCTCACCCAGGCCAGCCATCTACAGTATGCTAGTGGCTGTCTCTCACCCAGCCATCTACAGCTAGTGTCTGTCTGCCACCCAGCCATCTACAGTATGTTAGTGTCTGTCTCCCACCCAGCCATCTACAGTACTAGTGTCTGTCTCTCACCCAGCCATCTACAGTATACTAGTGTCTGTCTCTCACCCAGCCATCTACAGTATGTTAGTGTCTGTCTCTCACCCAGCCATCTACAGTATACTAGTGTCTGTCTCTCACCCAGCCATCTACAGTATGTTAGTGTCTGTCTCTCACCCAGCCATCTACAGTATGTTAGTGTCTGTCTCTCACCCAGCCATCTACAGTATGTTAGTGTCTGTCTCTCACCCAGCCATCTACAGTATGCTAGTGTCTGTCTCTCACCCAGCCATCTACAGTATACTAGTGTCTGTCTCTCACCCAGCCATCTACAGTATGCTAGTGTCTGTCTCCCACCCAGCCATCTACAGTATGCTAGTGTCTGTCTCTCACCCAGCCATCTACAGTATACTAGTGTCTATCTCTCACCCAGCCATCTACAGTATGCTAGTGTCTGTCTCCCACCCAGCCATCTACAGCTAGCGTCTGTCTCTCACCCAGCCATCTACAGTATACTAGTGTCTGTCTCTCACCCAGCCATCTACAGTATACTAGTGTCTGTCTCTCACCCAGCCATCTACAGTATGTTAGTGTCTGTCTCTCACCCAGCCATCTACAGTATGCTAGTGTCTGTCTCTCACCCAGCCATCTACAGTATGTTAGTGTCTGTCTCTCACCCAGCCATCTACAGTATGCTAGTGTCTGTCTCTCACCCAGCCATCTACAGTATGCTAGTGTCTGTCTCTCACCCAGCCATCTACAGCTAGTGTCTGTCTCCCACCCAGCCATCTACAGCTAGTGTCTGTCTCTCACCCAGCCATCTACAGTATGTTAGTGTCTGTCTCTCACCCAGCCATCTACAGTATGTTAGTGTCTGTCTCCCACCCAGCCATCTACAGTATGCTAGTGTCTGTCTCCCACCCAGCCATCTACAGTATGTTAGTGTCTGTCTCTCACCCAGCCATCTACAGTATGCTAGTGGGTCACAAATGATTGGCCTCTGAGCTAGCCAACTGCTCCTGTGGGATAAAGTGCCACCGGCCATATGTGGGGCTATTCAGAGAGAGAGAGTGATTTAAGTAGCGTTTAAAGGTTATTTCTCACTGGGAACGATGGCGATCGTTCCGTGCCAGAGTACGATTGCCCCCACCCTCCCCTCTCCCCCGTTATGGTCAGCTTTCACATGACAAATTTCTTCCGCCCTCGGGAACGGAACGGACCATCAACTACGCCTGGAGTGTATCCTCGCCTGTGTATTGTCTATGTGGTTCAATACGGTTGGCGTTCACATTCGCTCGTGTTCCGGCCCCGCGGGCACGCCCAAGCATTCCCCAGACCACCTTTTCAAGTGGACCCTGTCGCAGTTCGCTGTTCCGTGGCCGCGAGCAGCACGGAACACAAGGTTCACACTCATGAAACGAACCGGACCCGGGGTCAATCTGGGGACAAGTGTGCTCGGAAATAGTCCCGGGTCCCCATGTGAAACCATCCTAAGCTTCTGCACGCTCACTCACTAAGCCCTTTATATCCACAGTGTTCTCTGTCATTTGCCTGAAAGCTGTCAAAGATGCTTCTCTTGTGTAAGGGTACAGACAGTTTTGTGTAGAGTGCGTGTGCGCGTGTGTGTGTGTGTGTGTGTGTGTGTGCGTGCGTGCGTGCGCGTGTGTGTGCGTGTGTGTGTTTATTTTTATTATTTTTTATTTTATCAGCTCTATCAATAGAAACACAGAACTCAAGGCTAAATACAGGAATAGGGGGGTTATTGGAAGTACAGTACAGCCCTGCGTGGGATGGTTTTAATAATCCCGCTGAATTCCTGACCATTACCGCCCCCCTCCTGCAATGTGTGTGTTATTGTCCGCCTGCAGCAAAGTGTCTGTCAGCGAACTGTCAGTTTCCCTCTTCCTCCTCTTGTTGTGACTGTTGGACTCCTCCTACAGCAGAGCACGCACTGCCCAAAGATAGTTTATTTCCAAGGAGATGAATCGCTCTGTAGTCTGTAGTACAGTAAACGAGTAGAGTGTGAAATCCCGAGAGCCACAGTTAATTTTTTGACTGCCCGCAGCAAAGTTAAAAACGCCCGCTCCCGCTGGATTCGCTCAGCCATCTATTTGGAAGGATAATGCATGGATGTATTAAAAAACTGGATAGGGGACGAGCCACGCCCACCCATGCATTCGGATGGAGGCTGCTCACTGGCGCATGAAGTCATCATGGGGGGTTTTTCTTCCTGGTTTTACTTCCTGACCATGCGGCCTAAGGCGAAGTGCGCATGTGTGCCATGACGTATTCCATGACATCTCCCACCCTTTATTTACTTTACTTTACTTTATTGGTATTTAGCAGACGCCTTTATCCAAAGCGACTTACATCATGATCATACTGTATACAGCACACAATAACATGAATAGATCAAATAGAAAAACAGTAGTAAAAATATGAGAAGCCAATATAAAAGGGGAGATTAAAGGTGAGAACAGTTAAAGGAGCAATCATATAAGAAACAGAAAATTCAATTACAAACACATGGAAAGCAGGCAGAGGAAAGGGAGGGAATTCACTAAGAGTCAATATAAAGTCTGAAGAGGTGAGTTTTAAGTTTCCTGCGGAAAATGGGGAGTGATGCAGCAGTCCTGATGTCCGGGGGAAGTTCATTCCACCATTTTGGGGCCAGGTAGGAGAAAAGTCTCGACCGAGAGCGGCTTCTGAGCCCACGTAGCAGGGGAGGGGCGAGACGTCCAGCACTAGTGGAGGGGCGGAGTGGGCGGTGAGAGGTTTGAAAAGTGACCATAGACTGTAAGTATGAGGGGGCTGTTTGGTGAACGGCCTTGAAAGCTAGTGCCAGAGTTTTGAATTTGATGCGTGCTAGGATGGGAAGCCAATGAAGCTCTCGGAAAAGGGGGGTGACATGGGAAAATCTAGGTAAATTGTAAACCAGACGGGCTGCTGTGTTCTGAATGAGCTGAAGAGGAAGTATTTCAGAGGCAGGGAGGCCTGCCAAAAGGACGTTGCAGTAATCAATACGTGACAGTACCAGTGCCTGTACCAGAATTTGTGTAGCTTCTCTGGTGAGAAATGGGCGGATCTTGCGAATATTGAAGAGGGAGAACCGGCAGGAGCGTGCTGTTGCGGCAATGTAGGCAGAGAAGGTGAGTTGGTGGTCAAGGATCACTCCCAGGTTTTTAGCTGTTTGAGATGGAGTTACGGTGTGGTTGTCAATGGATATGGAGAGGTCAGTCAGGGGGGATTCTTTGGCAGGGAGGAAGATGATCTCGGTTTTTCCAGGGTTGAGTTTGAGGTGGTGATCCGCCATCCAGACACCAACGTCTTTCAGGCAGGCAGAGATCCGTGACCCAATTGAAGTATCAGAGGGGGGGAAGGAAAGGTAAAGCTGTGTGTCGTCGGCATAGGAGTGATAGGAAAAACCGTGAGATGAAATGACGTGACCAAGTGAACCCATGTAGAGGAGGAACAGGAAAGGACCTAGAACAGAACCCTGAGGAACACCAGTGGAAAGGGTGCAAGGAGTAGAAAGGGAGCCTCTCCAAGAAACCCTGTAGGAGCGATCGGAAAGATAGGAGGAGAACCAGGAGAGTGCAGACCCAGTGACACCCAAGTCGGAAAGGGTGGAAAGAAGGATTTGGTGGTTAACAGTGTCGAAAGCAGCAGATAGATCCAGGAGTATGAGAACAGAGGAAAGGGATGAAGCCATGGCGGAGTGAAGTGCCTCAGTGACAGCGAGAAGAGCAGTTTCGGTTGAGTGAGCGGGTTTGAAACCAGATTGGAGAGGGTCAGACAGATTGTGAAGGGAGAGATAAGTGGAAAGTTGACTGGAGACGGCACGTTCGATGGTTTTGGAGAGGAAAGAGAGGAGAGAGACAGGACGGTAGTTGGAGATGGCAGTAGGGTCGAGGGATGGTTTTTTAAGTAGAGGTTTTACAATGGCAGTCTTTAAGATGGTTGGGAATCGACCAGAGGAAAGAGAGGAGTTAATGAATGTGGTGAGGAATGGGGATAGGTCAGGGGAGATGGACTGTAGGAGGGCGGAAGGGATCGGGTCCAGGGGGCAGGAGGTGGCGCGGTTGGAAGTGATGAGTTGAAGTACATCTTCAGGGGAAAGGGGGGAGAAGGTGGACAGACCGGGAGTAGGGGGTGGATGAACTGGATTGGAGATAGGAGAGATGAGTGAGGGGAAGGAGGAACTGATGTCATAAACCTTCTTGGTGAAGTAAGATAGAAAGTCATCGGCAGAAATGGCAGAGGGAGGGGGAGGGGGCGGGGGGTTAAGGAGGGAAGAGAAGGTGGAGAATAGTTTGCTGGGGTTGGAGGCGGAGGATTGGATTAAAGAAGTGAAAAAGGAGGTTTTTGAAGTAGAAACAGCAGAGGTGAAATTGGAGAGGATATGTTGATAAGTTGTGAGATCGTGGGGGTTGAGAGACTTTTTCCAAGTTCTTTCTGCAGTACGAAGTTCTGAGCGGTGGGTGCGGAGAGGTCCAGTGAGCCATGGAGCGGGGGGAGAGGGCCGGGCAGGTTTAGTGATGAGTGGACAGAGTGAATCAAGGGCAGAGGAGAGAGAGGATAGGAGGGTGTTGGAGGCATCATCCGTGGATAGGAGAGAGAATTGAGCAGGAGAGGGAAGGAGAGAGAGGGCAGCAGAGGAGAGGGACGTAGGTAGGAGAGTCTGAAGGTTGGGACGGATGGTAATAGAATGAGTCGGAGATGGATGGACGGTGGGAAGGGAGATAGGGAGGGAGAACGTAATGAAGTAGTGATCTGATACAGGGAGGGGGGTAACAGAGAGGGTGGAGGTACGGCAGGAGCGGGTGAAAATGAGATCGAGCAGGTTTCCAGCATTGTGAGTGGGGGGAGAAGGAGAGAGGGAGAGGTCAAAGGATGCAAAGAAGTTAATGAAGGAGGGAGAATGCAGAGTTGCCGCCTGGACATTGAAATCGCCGACAAGTATGAGGGGGGAGCCGTCCTCGGGGTAGAGGGAGAGGAGAGTATCCATTTCCTCGAGGAACGAACCTAGCTGTCCAGGCGGGCGGTAGATAGTGATGATGGTGAGTTTGGTAGGTAGGGAAACAGTGACAGAGTGGGATTCAAAGGAAGAGATGGAAAGGTGTGAGGGAGGTGAAACTGTGTATGACCATTCAGAAGAAATGAGGAGACCCGTGCCACCGCCTCTCCCGGAGGTCCTAGGTGTGTGAGAGAAACTAAAGGCCGAAGAGAGAGCAGCAGGAGTGGCAGTGTTTTCTGGTAATATCCAAGTTTCAGTGAGGGCAAGGAAGTGGAGGGATTGAGAGAGAGCATGGGCGGAAATTATTTCAGTTTTGTTGACGGCTGACTGACAGTTCCATGTATGTATTAAAAGAAGAAAATACACCTGTATACGGCTCTTAGTGGCTTCTGAAGAAAAAATGCCCCATAAAAAATTATTTGATAATTAAAAGAGTCGTTATACTTTGAAAAAAAAAATCCCCTGGGTTTAACAGCTGCCGGGGTCCCCATGCAAGTGGATGGGAATTTTCCTTTCTGGGCTGCATGGCGTCACGTGACTTGCAATACAGAGCTTCGCCACCATGTTCAAATGGCTTCACAGCCCAGCGCTATTCCTGGGGGCTTGGGATAATGCGGCTGTGTCCATTTACTGTAACATGCTTTTACCTCAGTGCTGCAAAATGGTGGAAGCTTGGTTTACATCAGAGGTTTTCAAAGTGGGAGGCGGGCCTCCCCAGGAGGGCTCCAAGCAGTTTCAGGGGAGGCTCAGTGAATGGAAGTGAAAAAATATTACATTAGTTATCAAAAAGAGATCACATAAAATAGCCTAAATGTGTGTGATTTGGTTAAAGAGATAGTTCAGAGATACAGCATTTGGGAATTTGACTGTTTTTCCCACTTTCCCAGAGTCAGAAACAAATAAATGGCATCAGACAGACATTTATGTATTTGGTGTAATCTGACATATGTGAAACCGCAATATGAGGCTATTTTGCCTCAATTGTTGAGTGTCTATGGGATCAAAGAAATAACATAATCATCATCCCATAGGCATCCAAGAATTGAGCAAACACCTTTTTCAAAGCTTCATCTGGGGGAGGGAGGCCCACAGTCTCACACTTTGAAAAACCCTGGTTTACATGATATTATAAGAGAGATGCTTTTTCACAGTGCCTACAGTACAGTAATATACACCCTAAACATGTGCTGGGCATGTTTTTCTGTACAGAAACAGCCAAGCTCAAGTTTTGATTCCACAAATTACATGAAGAAAAGTGTGTGTGTGTGTGTGTGTGTGTGTGTGTGTGTGTGTGTGTGTGTGTGTGTGTGTGTGTGTGCGCGTGCATGCGTGCGTGCGTGTGCATGCATGTGTGTGTGTATCCTATTGTCATCCTCTCCAAAGCAATGGCAACAAAGAAGGCACTTAACAGAGGATGAGAGGATATTGTATTGCACAGCCCCTTCTTTCTTCCTTTTTATGATGGATTGCTCTTCTACTACGGGAGTAACTTGGCCCTGTGCATAAATGGAGTAACTTGGCCCTGTGTATAAATGGAGTAACTTGGCCCTGTGTATAAATGGAGTAACTTGGCCCTGTGTATAAATGGAGTAACTTGGCCCTGTGTATAAATGGACTGTGAAATGGGTGTGTGAGTGCTAGACAGTGGGAGGAATGGTGCAATCATGAGTTTTCATAATTTACTGTGGACTGTTAGTGGAGTACATAATGACAAAGAGTGGGTACAGTCGTGAACGTCTGCTACGGTATGGTCTTGTGTTTTTCACCAGAACTGGAATCAACTCATGATATAGCCTTAAATTATTTAGCATTAAATAGGCCTATTTGGTGTAACTTGAATTCGGAATAGTGTTGCCGTTTGCGGCAGAAAGATGTTTTTGCACGCATTGGAGCAAGAGGACACCAAAGAAATCGGCCAACCAAAGGACCAAAGTTGTCAGCACTAAGAAACCCATTTCTGTGCCTTCATGTCTATCTCCTTGATCAGTCTGGGAGGTGATGGCTCTCCTCCTCCCTTCATCTCCTTCAGAAAGGAAAGGAGCTGTCAGCACGTCAGACACCTCAGGAGCAGGGCCGATTTTACACTTCATGGGCCCTGGGGCTATTCATCTCTGCAGGGCCCCCCCCTCAAGCGGAAGGGAGTGTCGGCGGCGCCCGTTGGGCGCCGACGAATTTTTTTTTAGTGTTTTTTTTAACCTTTTTTAGACGTATTTAAAGGAATATCTCATTTTAAATCAACATTAGGATTATACTGTTGTGATGTCATTATTCAGTATCTTCTCCTTTTCTCACTAACTTTCATGTCACCACCTGCTCTCCTGTCAGCATTCTAACTTACAAACCCAAACTGTAGGTTTAGCCATCATGTTCTTTCATAAACAGCCTGATTGGAAATAAAACATTGCCACTGAGATGTCACAACAAGCACTTTTATTATTATCATTTAGTATTTATTATTGCTGTTATTATTACAGTGCACACACACATGGTTATTCAATTATTGCACAAATCAATCAAGCAGTATTCAAGTCTGTTCGTACCTGAAATGTCTTCTTCCTGACTTTTGCGGTGGCAAAGCGTTTGACTAGAGTGGTGAAGTCCAATGTTCTAACAATGTCACTTTCCAATGACATCAATGTCAAGTGGGTGAGCCTTTCTTGTCCCATTGTAGACCGTATCCTGTTCTTGACAAGCCCAAGTTTTGAAAAGGAGCGCTCTCCAGAGGCATTTGTTACAGGGAGAGTTAAGTAAATCCCCCGTTTTTTTTTTTTTTTTTTTGGGCCCCTTGATGTCCCGGGCCCCGGGGCTTCAGCCCCGGTAAGCCCGTTGGTAAAATCGGCCCTGCTCAGGAGCATAGCCACCGGCCCAGCCTGATTGGTTACTGCTGCAGTTTGCGTTCATGTGTGTAAGAGAGAGGAGTGCGTAAAACCATGTATGTGTTTGGGATTGGGCCTGTATCTGTCAGATACTAGAGGTTGAAGTGTGTTTTAAGCACTTTTTCCTCTTTTATGTTCAACGCTGGCCTCCAGCCCTCTCTGTGCTCACAGTGCAGGACTTCATGGTCATGTAGTTCGGCTCTTCAGTTCAGCCAGGAAAAGGCTGTGCTGCATATTTGAAACACAAGGTTTAACTTAAAGGCGAATTTCTGTATTTTTCAACTGTCCTGGACCCTATTTTTGTAATTTTTTATGTATAACTAATGTGAGCAGATTTTTTCCCCCAAACTGGTGCAGAATTGACTGAGATCGCAGCTGCTTTGCCCAGATGCCACTCCTACCTCGGCAGCCTGCACGTACGTCCACGAAACAAGTTTATTTTTTGCAGAGGACACAGCTTCAGCTTGTTATTGTAAGAGAGATAGAGAGAGAAAACGCTTGTAACATTATTGACCTTGCAACAGCTTGCTCACGCCCTCTCTCTGCCTGCTGCTCCCCTCTGTCTCTCCATGTCCGCTCCTCAGTTTTCATATAGCGTTTCTGCGGCCATCAAATTCAAATGCCTTATTCATATTGTTGAAATCGGCTAAATTCAACCATAACTTCCAAAATATTTTAGCTACGTGCTTTCAGTTACTCCAAGCGAAACATGGCTGCCCAACTACAGCTGAATTTTCCTGCAACAACGCAACTCTCTCACAGGTTAGATCACCATATGATTCCCGAGGGCGGCACTGCTGCCGCTCACCGCTCCCCCAGGGGATGGGTCAAATGCGGAGAACAAATTTTGCACACTCAGGTGTGTGACAATCAGTGGGACTTTACCTTTACCTTTACAATCCCAGAGACATTGAAGCAGGCAGATGGAGGTCAACAGAACTTCCAGTTCTCCCTGTATCATAACAACGCCATAACAACGTGCGTGGCAAAAAAATAAGCTCTTTACAGGACGAGAGAGAGAATGATTCTATCTGTTGTGATTTTTAGGTAAATGTACTTTCATAATACTGAACACTGCATTACCACCATTATTCTTCATTAACCATACAGTGCACCATTTTGGTATAGTGATGATTGACTGGTATCAACACAGCGTTGTTGTGTGGGTTTATCTGTTGACATGCTCCGGATGAACATGTGGGACATGTGGGACGCTGTAAATGCCATCTCAAATTGCACATGCAATAATGGACCAAGATAATGGCGTTCAAATGGCGCACCGAGGGAACATTGGTGGCTGTGAAGCTATTATGATAGAGAGGGGTCACGCTAGCTGAGGTAATGGCACCAAAAGTATACTTTCATCTCCTAGAGATGCACTGCTCATTTGGACGGATGCTTTTAGTTTTTGCTGTGTACCTTAATGCATAACACTCCACCATGTCTCTCTCATGACCCAGGTGGTGGTGGTGGGGTCCCCTGTGCGCCGAGCGTAGTGTCAGAGCGACTCTGTGTGCAGTAAGCCTTTTCTTATCTCTGCACGTTAATAACTCACCATCTCTGAAAGTAGAGCAACACAACAACACAACAACAGCCTCACAGCCACTTAAAGGTGAATTCTGACCTGAAAACGAGGAAAACAGGGCATGTGAAATGCTTGTATTTACGTCCTGTAAATAGCTTATTTTTCATATTTGATATATTATTATATCATATCGAGACAATAAGAAAATGAATGTCACATTGATAGCAGCTCCTGTCCCCCCCCCCCCGCCCTCCTTGTAATCCATATTTAAAAAAACAGATAAATATCAGCAGTTAGCATGCTACGCTAACGACAGATCAAACACTTACCATGCAAGTCCCCTGGAAGTGCTTTGCCACTACCCTTTGCATGACCCGGATGTGGGACATGCAGTTGATCTGTAGCCTAGCATGCTAAACACCACTGATAATATCTGATTTTGAGATTATGGACAATTCATTTGAATTCGATGGCCACGCATATTTATTAGAGCCGGTATCAATGTGACGGAAAGCAGAGCCAGGGTGAACCAAGGTAAATAACGCTAGATTGTTCATTTTCTCATAATATAATAACATTATGCACTGCTGCATGTCAGAAAATAAGCTATTTATAGGATCTAAATACAAGCATTTCACATGCCCCATTTTCTTCATTTTCAGGTCGCAGTTCAAAACAAATGATCGTTCAGTGCATGGGAATCAAACCGGACTCATCAGGGTGACTTAAAAATAATATTTAGAGTTGGAAATAAGGTCCAGGTTGTAAAAAACTGGAATTCTTCCTTAAGGCAGAGGCAATAATCTGTCAAAGTTCTGTTCTTTTCTGCTGCCTATCTCCAGCTCCTCTTCTTCTGCCCCCCCCCCCCCCCCCCCACTCAAGGCAGGGTGGATGAGAAAACAAGAAGCTGAAAAAAGCCAGACCTTGGGCTGCAGTCTATCATAGGACTGCAGGGACAACATGAGGGTTAGAAGGTAGACAAACAGATCAAAAGTATACCCCCAAAAATGGCACTGTTCAGTGAGGTGCAAAAAGAAGCTGAACATTGATGTTTGAACAGAACTGAGAGCGAGGCCAAGGCTGCATCCACACACAGAGCTCAGGCGCGGGGAGCAGGGGCGTAGTGGAGGGCAAGTAAACACAGTTTACCCACCTCTTTGAAATGAGGCAGAGAGTTTCACCTATTTCACATCAACTGTATGAATAAATGAGGGGGAACAAGATGGGTAAACTACTCAACTTGGATAGATGAGCCACCTCTGTATTTACCACTACACCCCTGGCTAGGACCATGGGCAGAATGCACAACCCGCCTTAGGCTAGGAGCGGCAAGTGCACATACATACACACACGGGGGACACCCAGACATGCAGGAGCAGACGCTCTCACACACACAGAGCATTTCAGGGCAGCTGCCGAATTGTTAGTTTTTTCCACTCAGAACAAAACACAAAATCCATTGTGAACCTGCTTTATCTCACCCTGCCTAAGGCTACAAGGCTACAGCTCACGACCTCAGGAAACTATACATAGCATGCAGTGACGGCTGGTGGTGATATTGGGTGGAGGGGCTAAAAAATTATAACCATCAATAGCTCATGCTGCAGCATCCGAGATACCAAATTGCAGCAACAAACGACACTTGCCTGATGCAAAACCTTCTGTATCACTCACTCACTCTCTCTCTCTCTCTCACACACACTCTCTCTCGCTCTCTCTCTCTCTCACACACACACACACACACACACACACACACACACACACACACACACACACACACACACACACACACACACACACACAATTTGACTATTTTGCTCTGTAGGCTACACATTAGCACATACCATTTTAACAAAAACAAGATACAGTATGCAAGAATGGTGTGATAGGCTACATGATAGAACAGACTACATTCAAAACCAACACATTCCCACAGATTTCAGACCGTCTTTATCAGACAACGATTGAGGAGAGAGAGAGAGAGAGAGAGAGAGAGAGAGAGAGAGAACGAAAGAGAGAGAGAGAGAACGAAAGAGAGAGACAGAGAGAGAGAGAACGAAAGAGAGAGATAGAGAGAAGAGAGAGAGCGAGAGCTGTCCACGTCTTTTCCTTTTGATCTCTTAACGAGCAACAGCTGTTGTCTGCGTTCAAACCATGTAACACAAAACTTACTATTTTGTTGTGTCCCTTTGTGCCAATGTGCCTCCAGTCTCTACACTTGTAATTTCCCCCGTCAAACATGAAGGAAAATGGATGAGGAAGTAGTCCATGTGTGTGAATCTCATTCGAGCTGTCATTGGTTGTGAAGAGTCTCGTTGGCCAGCCTCCTCTGTCTGGTGGGCTGCAGGAGTTTAGCCCAAATGGGCCGTAGACGGCGGCAGCTCAAGGGGGGCGTGCCAGACACTTGTCAATCACTTATAACAAAGGTGATTGAAGCCTGACACTAGTGTCTTGGGGCTGGACAAAGCTAGCCCAATTTGCTGATTTTCTTGTGACTACAGATGGCGCTGTTGCTGCTCTATAGGTTACACCAACATAAACAACCAATTCTAAGTTTGATATAATGTATGTAAAGAATAAATAATAATAATACTTTTCTCATTTTATTGGAAATGATAGGGGGGGCTTAGCCCCCCTAGCCCATTGATACCAGCCGTCTCTGATAGCATCCACAAAGACCAGGAAGGGAGTGAGGTGCAACAGGTGAATTATTTCCAGTGGCAAGATTTTCAATTACACCCCAGAGGACATGAGATGTTTCTCAGATTGTCCGTCCGCAAATTGTGGAATTGAGTTTGGATGGAAACACAGCAGCAGTAATGTCCTCCAAATGTTGTTCTGTGATGAGAGGAGAGCAGAACGTGATGGTTACCGGTGCTCTCCAGAGGTTAGGGTGTCATTGTCTGAGAGGGGCTGTGGAGGGGTGGCCTTGGTGTGACCCAGCTGGTTTGACAGGTACATGGTGTCCTTTGCTCTGTCTGTGCTCTGACTGAGTAATGAACCAGATTGTATTCCACCCAAGCACAAAAAAGCCATTCTCAAATGTATTTTGGGAGCTTTACAACTTGCAGTTCGATGATCCACATGTTTGTTGTTTGTAATCTGTATTTGTGCTGTGTCGTGATTGAGGATTCAATTCTCATTAATTGACCCCAGTTTTCATCCTGATATACTGAATGATGAGAAATTAAGATGATCATTGTCGTTTTGTGGTGTATCATAAAAATGATATAATGATGGCATCATAATGGCTATCCCTGTGGCCCAATTAAAAAACAGCTTGTACATTTTCCAGAGACAAACACAACCTATAGGGTCAGCTTTGCTTTTGTTTACACTTGTGTACATACAGTAGCAAAAAAAGCAAAAAAAGCCACCTAGTGTGACCTTTTTGTGACAAACGCAATGAACAACGTACATAACAAAACTCATGATAAAAAACAATAATAATTATCAAAAGTTTAAACATTTATCATTTCAAGACGGTTTCACGTATCCAAATTCTTTATACAACTTTAGATCAGGGAAGTCCAGAGATGACACAGAAAAAGTTTGGGCTCATTCGGGCAAATGGCCTAGGACGAGTTCGTTTTTTTTGTTTGTTGAGAAAGTCCAAGATGGCGGAAAATCTAGCAGACTTAAATGGGTGTGGTCTATATGGATATGCGTATAGATCCAGGGAATCCAGCAGATGTGGAATTTTGATTCTACGCCTCACGGTTCAGCAGTTATGGGTCAATACGCAAAAGCGTCTGTTATAGCGCCACCATCTGGCCAATATGGCTAATTTTTTGTCTCTGAGTAGTGGGGCACATTTCCAACCTATGTGCAAGGTCTGGCTACTGTAGCCCTTACAGTTTTTGACGTGCATGCTGTTTTAGGGCGGAATAATAATAATAATAAATATAGCCGCAAGCGGCGATGCGGGGTCCAAGCTTCTGGTGACTTGGGGGTTATATGTCAGATAATATAGACACTGAATTGCACATTTAGTCAGAGTTGATATGTGCACAAGTGTACCAAGTTTGCAAGTAATATGTAGTAAGTAGCAGTGGCGGTGGTAAGCCATTTGGTGGCTGTCAAAGAGGCTTATTAAGCAATGGACTTTTTCTAGGCAAACTGTCATAATTTCAAATCCTAGCTTCCTGATAAGCTTAGATGTGTTAGCCACAGCTTACTGAGGTGTTGCTTTTGTGGTGTTCCGAGTCCATTGGATGAAGATAGTGTGCTGCTTCTACTGTACACTTCTGATCATGGTTATAGATGTGCTCAGTGAGGAAAGGATTAAACAAACTGTTCCTGAATGGTGATATAAGTAATTGGTTGTCACAATGAAAAGCCAATGCTTTTGTAGTAGTGGTGGTAGTCATAAATCTGGTCTGCATAAGCACAAGGCCAGAATTTGAACCATTTGTCTTGAAATTAATGTAAAATCCTAACTATTACTAGATACTCCACATGGTACATTCATAGTGTCTCTGTATAGGTATAACAAGATTAATATTCAGGTTGTGTAAATCACCCTTTAAGTCAAACTGTTAGTGGCTTAATAGGTTATCAGTTAACAAGTTACTTGTCTGTTATTCAGATGTTTTAAAAGGGTAAGCTTGGGCACAGTGGACATCTACAAGTTGGCAATAAAAGTGTAAGCTCAAGGTTGACTAAAGGAGTTAGGATATAATGCATAAAAAACTGGGACAAAAGACAGCAAAGGAGGCAGATATGATTCAAACAATAAGTTTTTATTGCAAATAATAGTTTTTATGAAATGAAA
>NC_139642.1:29631857-29755530 GCF_964638095.1 Poromitra crassiceps
TCATTTCAAGACGGTTTCACGTATCCAAATTCTTTCTAAGATTTTTAATCAGGGAAGTCCAGAGATGACACACAAAAAGTTTGCGCTCATTCGGGCAAATGGCCTAGGACGAGTTCGTTTTTTTTTTTTTTGAGAAAGTCCAAGATGGCGGAAAATCTAGCAGACTTAAATGGGCGTGGTCTATATGGATAGATGCGTATTGATCCAGGGAATCCAGCAGATGTGGAATTTTGATTCTACGCCTCACGGTTCAGCAGTTATGGGTCAATACGCAAAAGGGTCTGTTATAGCGCCACCATCTGGCCAATATGGCTAATTTTTTGTCTCTGAGTAGTGGGGCACATTTCCAACCTATGTGCAAAGTCTGGCTACTGTACCCCTTACGGTTTTTGACGTGCATACTGTTTTAGCGGAGAATAATAAAAATAAAAATAAAAATAATAAACGGAACAGATACAATAGGGATCCACGCACTTCGTGCTTGGACCCCTAATAAACGGAACAGATACAATAGGGATCCACGCACTTCGTGCTTGGACCCCTAATAAGCAATAATGCTAATATGCATGATGCAGTTTGCACACAGAATCACCCTCACTTGAACTATAAGGTCAAAATTAAGTATTCAAGTACTGCTTATAATATGTGTATGCATTTGCATACTACAGGGTAATCCCCATCGTCTCCAGCTAAAAGTCTCAAGGCGAAATAAATGCAGAGAACTTGATGGACTCTATGTATCTGGATGAGAAATCTAGGAAGCTTTTATATTTAATAAAGCCCTCTCACCGGCAGATGGTTTCTGTCTGTGAAGCACGAAGCCAGAGAAGATTAGAGTTTGCAAAGATCTTCAAGGTCCAAAGGAGGCAGGGACCGTTGCAGTGATAGAGTGGTTGAGAGGGAAAGGCAGGAGAAGAGAGAGAGAGCTGAGGCGTGTCCCCTGACGTGGGCGGGGCAGAGATGTCTGTCAATAGTTCACGGTGACCCGTTGATGGACATCCCCGAGTGTCCCTGAGCTGGCATGGCCTCCCAGCTTGCCATGTAGCTGTAATTGCCTGTTGGTCGCAGTAATGGCTAACTGTCTCCGGCGCGTTTACTTTTCATTATGCTGATGTATTCATCACAGTCCCTTTTGTTGACCTTATCTATCGGAGTTTAATTTCCTACACATTTCTTTTTAATTACAACTGTTTCTCTTCCTCCCCCGTCCCCCATAGCACGTTCACATCGCCCGGCTCGCCCGTTAAGAGGTGGCACCCACCAGCCAGCAGTTACCCTGCACACGCTCGCCCTGGTCAGAGACTAATCAGCCATTATAGCTCCGAGCGTCCAGTCAAACTTCTGACTGACTTCTGCGGCTTAATTGGTGGTGAAATGGCGCGAGCGAGATAGTCACTCTGACCGACAGCCGGCGGTAAAGGGCACGGGTGCACCGGCGTTCACCTTGCAGCTGGGCTTGATTGTATTCGCCTGTAGGACCATGATAACTGTCGCCCACCTCAGCTGCAATTTAATTGATTTGAGGAACAAAATGATTCAGTGGCCTTTAACTCTCCTCATTTGTGAAAAGATGAAATGACACGTGAAAGTGGTTATTATTGAAATGTATTAATCATTTCTCGTGTCTAATATAATAAATTGCACGGGAGCACAGCCAAGAAGAGAATGGAGAACATCTGAAGGAAATAATGGGTGACATCCACTGCCATTTCTTACTAGTATCAGGTAAAGCAAAAGGTCATCTCTTGAACACTTACTAGACACAAAATGCAAATATACTTCTATATAGCAAAAATGGGAAACTATTTTGTATTCAGAAACAAGTAAACCAGCGTACACCAGGAATGGGGGATCGACGTTTTAATTTAATTCATGAAGACACAAAAGCCAGAGGACTGTCAGTAAAGAGAGGAAAGCAGTCTTTATTTTCGCTATACCTGCAGAGTGAAAGGCTGTCGACAACTTTGGCCACGCGGGTGTCATGTCCCCCTCCATATTATCGATCGGGAGGATTAACAGAGTTTAACTTTGATTGAAGCTGCCATGGAGGAGTTTCACAGCTAATCACTTAGGGGCATTAGTCAGGGCATTAGCCGCGGGTTCGATCGCGGTGGTAAGCGGCTGAAAACGCCTCCCTCCGGAATCACGGTGACGGATGGCCCCCGGCTGTCTTGTTTCTCTACCTCTGTCCCACCCAGCGCCCAGCATTATTAGAGAGGAAGGAGAGAGAGAGAGAGAGAGAGAGAGAGAGAGAGAGAGAGAGAGAGAGAGAGAGAGAGAGAGAGAGAGAGCATATCCGCCTCCCAGTCTTGTGAAGTGGAATGCCTCATGGGGTTGGGGGGGGTGGGGCTTGTCATGGGCTGTCAACGTGTGGACCTTCCATTAAGAAAGGGGTCAATGTTGCATTTGGTATCGGTGAGAGCATCTGATAGAGGGGCGGTGGACGGGCGATGACATGTAGGGAGCACCTCATCGAGACGTGGCTGCCATTACATTACGGGGATGAGGCAGGCACTCCTCTTAATGCCATCAACACTCCCGCCCGGTGAGGGGAAAAGAAGCCTGTCCCACACACAGAGTGGCGAGGGTCATTAACCTGCAAAAGTGGTGCAGGACTGGGGGCACCTGATGGGAAGATGCACTCAATCTGGTGTTATGTCAGTATAGGCTATCGCATGGGTCACCGGCAGGGAGGTGTCAGGCAAAAATGGTGGCATGTGTACATTATGCGTAAGCCTCCATTTTCTTCTGGTTTCTTCTCAATATGTGCAATGTAGGTCATGGAACCAGTGCTGCAAGCCACAGTGTCTAGGGTTTAAAGGTCTATGGGCTTCATGAGCTGTGGAAGACTGAATATGTAGGTGAGACACGCCTTCTCACACTCCCTTTTTAGCTGTCATCATGCCTTCTGCTCAAATTGTTTTACACAGTACATTCCAAATGTAATGGGGTTGGTCTCAAGTTACGGGAGCAAATTAACTTGTTTCATGCACTATTGGCAATCCCAATTACACTTCTCAGGTTCGCTGCGGTCTCGCTTTTATCCTCTTTATAAGTGAAAAAGCAGGTAGTATCAATGTGTGAGCCCCATATGCATAGCTTGAAGTCCTTTTCCGAGGATGATTTTGTGTAGACTCAGTGAATGTTTATTGGTAAGAAGAAGAAGAAGAAGAAGAAGAAGAAGAAGAAGAAGAAGAAGAAGAAGAAGAAGAAGAAGAAGAAGAAGAAGAAGAAGAAGAAGAAGAAATAATAATCTTGTGACACTTTATTGCCAATGGGGAAGTTCCAGAAAGTCTGAGTCAACGGCATTTCCAAAATCCGTTTAGTATCTTTTGGGAGGGACCAACAGTATCATATCATTTTACCCCTTACTGTTGAGACAGCACCACAGTCATAAATATTTATTGAGTCCCAATAGACTAATGTGTTCGCATCTCTCTGGCCCTCTCTGAGTGCACCGGGGCCACATGCATTCTGGGTCGACAGCGCTCATGAATATGCATCACTGTAGTGTTAGCATGTTTTCCCTAGCTGCTTGCTGTCATCCAGAGTAGAGGGCTGCATTGGGAGCGGGGTCCCACGGGACCCAACGCAAATCTCATGGGAACGGAACGGTATTCACTTTGGGGCAGGCGGTAACGGGCGAGCCAAAAAATAAACTGTGGGTCCCACGAATCGATTCTGTCCTCGTTTACTGCTGAGTGAGTCATCGCCTCAGACATGGAATGGTTGGCAGTGTTACGCTCTGGCCTGCCTGTCAGTCAGTGTGAGCTGCTAGTTAACCATGGCCCCTGTGCTGAGCAGACAGGCTGTGAGAGAGAAACTGAAACTTGACTTTCCTGAATGTGAAAGGAGGTGGATAACATTTTGACAGATTTCAGATTGCTTCATGGCTCAATGAAAAACAAGAAGCATATCAGGTGAACTCACTCTTATAAGTTATGCATGAGATGCAGCTGAGGTTGTTTTAGCAGTTTAACATTTGACTGTGGCAGATAAGAAGAAATAATGAGGCTGTTAAAGCAGCAGCATTTGAACAGCACTACATCGGAAAAACATGGTGTGATTTTTGAGAGAGCCCAGTTCAACCACTCATTGATAAATCACTCTGGGTGAGAGAGCATCAGCGAACATCAAAGATGCAAAAATATGCATTTTGAACTACTCACTTTGCTGCCTGACTCAGCAGCACTTTTCAAGTGGTGTCGTGAACTCTGAACTCTCTAGTGGCAGATAATAGGCTAAGTCAGTCACAGTAGCTCAATAGTCCATTAGGTTATGAAGTTGAAGTGGTTGTTTTTTAGGAGACTGCACTCTGCAGTGAGTATAGGCTTTTCAAGTGCTGGGTTAGCAAGGTTAATGGGAGAAGCTTTGCTGAGCAGCATAAATGATTTGACACAGCTACAGTAGGTAGTTGTTGTCAGGCACTGACTGTTTTTTTACTGCAAGCACACACATGTATACATACATACATACATCCACACGCACGTACGCACGCACACACACGCACAAACACACACACACACACACACACACACACAAAGAGACAGACACACTTGACTACGCTATAGGCTACTATTCATGTGTCAATCCGTCACTTGCACTGGTCCCCATGGGTCCTGTGGCTTCTGCTTGCATGCCACTATAACGTCCCACCAGTGCCCTACATATATGAGACTCCATCAATGGCACTGCCAGCCTTGTGCGTCTCTCTCTCTCTCTCACACTCACACACACACACACACGCGCGCGCGCGCACACACACACATGCGCACGCGTACAGATTCAAGATTCCTTTTAATAGCCATATAGAGGAATCATTATTATTACAAACGAGGAATTTGACTTGCTGCAGTATGCAGCGCATAAATCACATCAATAGCAGAAGATGAAGCAAACAATCACAAATAATAAATTATATAGCGCAGAAGAAAATTTGACGTTTTTTGGACTTTTAGCCATATTTAGAGGAATATTTAATTTTAAATTAACACTAGGATTATACTGTTGTGATGTCATTATTCAGTATCTTCTCCTCTTCTCTGCAGCATTACTCAATTTACCCTCAGGAATCAGGGACAGTGATAGCCTACCTGCTATTCCTCCCATCTTCTCTTTCTTTTTTCCTCAGTCTTGTCATCTCGTATCTCTTTCTCTTCACAAAGCATGTCTCCGACTCCGTGAACAAAGTAAACACAGCTATGTAAACACTAGTTTCAACGTGAGGCTAAGTAAACCAAACTTCAGCATTTCCCGGAGTGCACGCTTCACATTGTGTGGATCCTACCTTTACCCAAGAACCACTGCGTTGAGAAAAGATCGTCTATAGAGAAGATATCCACTACACCATACATGGGCAAAATACGGCCCGTGGGCCGTATGCGGCCCGCGGGCGCCCCCTGTGTGGCCCGCAATGGAATTGCAAAAAAAAAGTGTCCAAATGTTCATGTCATTCTGGGCAATACTCTTGTTATAGCATTTCAGTCTGGAATATGGAATATCTTTCAATAATATTTATGACTAAAAGGCTAAAAGTAATCTCATGTGTAAGAAATTACTGTTCTACATTGAAGTAGAAATTTAAATAATTAACTTGTTGGTTTTGGATTTATTTAGCTTCAAGAGTGCATTTTTGTTCTTGTGTGACCCTCAACACAGGCTTTGAGAATCCCGGGCCACTTACTGATACTTATGCTTAAATTAACCCACTCATATTCTGGTTTATTTCAAGAAAAACATTTCGGCTAGTGGAAATTCTAAATGGCTGGTAACTTTAAAATCTAGCAGCCATATTGGCAGGTGGTGAAAAAAGTTAATTTCAAGCCCTGAAGGGAGAGTGTGGTGACATAGGAGTGAGTGAGGAAAAGGATCAAATATTGGTGGTTAAGACTGAATAATGACATCACAATTGTTAATTTAAAATGAGTTATTCCTCTAAACCTGGCTTCAAATGCCCCAAATCTTTCACGCTGGCGCCGTTCAGCCCTCAGCAAAATCTGGTAGCGAGGACATTTTTTTTGTGGCCCTCTCTAACATCAAAGTTGCCCATCCATGGGTTACGGCATGACAATATTTGTTCGGCCCCCGGCAACAATCTGGGTTTCTCATGTGGCCCCCCCATGAAAAATAGTTGCCCACCCCTGCACTACACAGACAGACTCATGCACAGAAACACAGTGACTACTCGAGCCAAATTCAACAATTTCGAAAATTCCATCTCTTGCCACCAGGGGATGCTGCAGCACCCACCGCACCGGGCTTCCCGCGCCGTTGCTATCAGGTGGTCGATTTCCTGCCTGTACGCAGACTCGTCACCATTAGAGATGAGCCCTATGAGGGTGGTGTCATCTGCCAATTTCAGGAGCTTGACGGACTGATGGCTGGAGGTGCAGCTTTTGGTGTACAGTGAGAAGAAGTATGGAGAGAGGGGCAGCTCCGGTGCTGATGGTCCGGGAGTCGGTGACATGCTTCCCCAGCCTTACATGCTGCTTCCTGTTAGTTAGGAAGTCTGTGGACCATCTGCAGATGCATCAGGCATGCCCAGAAGGGAGCTTCTCGTGCAGCAGGGCCGGGAAGATCATGTCAAAGGCCGAGCTAAAGTCCACAAACAGGACCCACCCTGGCATAGTTTCATGTGGTGCGCGAATGTAGATAGATACTTGGCTCTGAGGGGTCACGGAGCAGTTTCTGTTTGCCTGATCTCACATAGAGTGGCTCAGGGTGAAGGTGTGTGTGTGTGTGTGTGTGTGTGTGTGTGTGTGTGTGTGTGTGTGTGTGTGTGTCTCTGTGTGTGTGTGTGTGTGTGTGTGTGTGTGTGTGTGTGTGTGTGTGTGTGTGTGTGTGTGTCTGTGTGTGTATGTATGTGTGTGTGTGTGTGTGTGTGTGTGTGTGTGTTTGTGGTTGTGTGTGTGTGTGTGGGGGGGGGGCAGGTTGGGGACCAGAGCCGCCTGGGTTACTTTTTTATTCCCGAATGTCTTTTGTAATCATTCACAGCAAATAAGGAGTCACACTGCTGCTTCTTTCAACCATCCGTTTATTCCTGCTGCCTCAGCTGCCGTGTGCACCAGCAACAAGTTCATGAATTACAACAGTATCGTTTTGCTGTATAACCAAACTGCACCTCTCCAGACGTTACTGTAATAGAACTCCATTATCTTTGACCTTGGCTTTCTTCACAGAATCCAAACGGCTTCCCGGCACGCTAAAAACAGCAGGCCATCATATTGTGATGCTCATTTAATCAGCTCCATAAAGCAAAGTAAATAGATTTGAGTAAACATACAGCCTGGCTAATGTGCTGTGATTAATTAGCCTCTCACTGTCTGTCTGATTGGTGAAACAGATCTCAAGCTAAAACAAAATGTCAATGACAAACAGTGTATTCTCCTGTTGGTATTGACTCTATTGTTTTGAGTTGTTTGGGGGGATTGGATGATTGAACTCTCTCAGTAACAAGGAACCAACAGGACATTTTATGCTTTATTCATCAAACACAGTCAGGAGCCTCAGTAGCGGGTGGAAGAATGCACAGCCACAACAGCCTGGCACCTCCTCCTCATGCTGGTCCCCAGCCTGGTCACACAGGACCTAACAGCATCCTCCAAGATGACAACGCTCGCCCCCACAGAGCCAGGGTTATCACAGAGCCAGGGTTATCACAGAGCCAGGGTTATCACAGAGCCAGGGTTATCACAGAGCCAGGGTTATCACAGAGCCAGGGTTATCACAGAGCCAGGGTTATCACAGACTGCCAACAGCCCACACCTTAACCCAATTGAACACTTGTGAGATCAGCTCTAGAGTGACCAACACAACCACGCCGTGTCCAACCTGTTCCGTTTTTTAAGCCTAACCCAAACAATAACCCCAACCAAGTTCTTTTACTTGCCTATAACATAACCAGGAAATGCGTTTTCAACCAGGAAACGGTGTCACGCCACCGGCCCGGTCGCGGCTCGACTCGACCGATGACTTGAGCCGCTCGTCTGGCACCGTGGTTCAGTCAATATGCAGGGCTTTGCTCAGCCCAGCATGTGCAGAGCGGGTAACCGCTGGTGTGGAAAAATGCCGAAAAACGGTACTTTTCACGTGGGTATAGTCAGGTTGAGGGACTTCATGAATAGTGTTGGCCAGACTCAGCAATAGCGAGCACACTCAATCCAAAGATGGATTAAAAAAGAGAACAGGCCAGCACACTAAAATGTTTCATATGTCATCTGGGACAGACAGCAGCAACGGACGTTTCAGCCAAAAGGCCTTCTTCAGCTTTGGGAATGTGAGCGGGCTTTTTACCCCGGTGCCAGACGCAACATCGTCCGGAGGAGATGAATCATTTCCCCAACAAATGAAGACTCTTTCATTTTTGGAACAAACCAATCAAATTAGATCTATTTTTGACATCATTCATGAGCGGCCAACAGAAGATGGACAGAGCTGCATGACGGCACAGAGTTTTTGTCCAAAATGAGGACGTAACCTCGAACACAGCAAACCTGTAGTGGAACTCAAGCACAGTGTTCCTCAGCGATACTGTTACTCATGCAAACTTGTTTCAGGAGAATTGTAGCTGAAAAAAAGGCAACATAATGACTATGTTGCTTGTGGCATTCAGAGTGCTTCAGACTGTGGCTTCAACACATGCTGCCATTGTTCACATACTCATTTATTAATGAAGTACTGAAATGCAATCTGCTTCCTCACTGAACCACACAGATGAGGGAAATAGTCTTTGTAATGAGATTCTTTACAGGCTTTTAGCTTTTTGTCTCTTGATGAGCTGGAGAACTGGTGGAGTCGGTGGCATGACTCAGATCTTTGTTCTTTTGAAAAGGAACACATCAACCCTCCTAAAGGCTTGAGTGATGTAGTTACATTCAAACTGGGGCGTTCAATTCTGCTCAAATCACAAGCTGGTCTGTGAGGCTTTGGTCCTTTTTTTTCTCCGCAAGCTGCCTTTTTGAAGTGGGTGTCCTCTCCTCTGTTGACTCTGTTCCACTGGATTTCTGCTGTTCAAGGAAGATCTCTGTTGACACTGCAAACACTCACAAATGACAGAGTAAAGTGATTCCACGTTAAGCCCCAGTGTGTCATGACATGACGAACCATCAGACTGCACTGGAGAGGGATCAGAGAGGAAGCTACAGCTGTACTTTGCACCGTTGCCTCTGCTCTATACTGTGAACTACATGTCATTGTCTTGGATCTGGGACCTCTAACGCTTTTCCATGCTGCTCAAATCATTCCATAAAATAACGACGAGGTATGGTGTGAGACCAGGTGCAAGAACTACAGTGAGTCACAACATCAGTGTGTCAATATCACATTCATCGCTTGCCAGTACATCATCACTGCACTTCTAAGCGTTAGAGGCTGCTTTTGATATACAGCTTCAGAGCACTTTTGGAAACCGTCCTGTCTCCCCTTGAATGCTGGTGTTTTTCATTGTGCCGTGTCTGATCTCGCTCCCAGTCCCGTTTTCAAACCGTCCCGTCCAACTTTCAGTATGACTTTCTGTCCAATTCTCAACTTCACAAAGGAATAAACTGGATGCTCCACTTAATACCTTTGTTGAACTGTCTACGGCAGTCCCCCAAACGGCTCCCGGCCGTGCCCCGCGCTGACGGCTAGCCTGTAGATCTTTACAAGGCCTTCTGGGACATTATTGGCCAGGACCGCTGAGTTGCCAATATAAGGTGTGTGAGTGTAGAACTAAATACTGCTATCTGACAGAATGGGAACAGCTGTGGCCTCCCAGGGTAAAACACATTGCTGCCTCCAACTCATTGTCGTAGAGCTAACGGTACAAACAAGATGGGTGACACGAGTACTGAAGGCTCTGCAGAGATGGCAGTGATTGGGGAGGGCGAACGCGAACGACTCGGCAGAGTCAGAGAAACCTGTTATAGATAGTAAATGTAATAAGACCATTCGGCGAGGCGCTTAGAAAATTACTGAAAATGAGGTGTACAAGATTGGCCATTGAAATCCAATCTGCTCCCAGCCTCCGTCATTTTGTAGAGTTGACGATGCTTGGGAACTTGTGACAGTCCAATTAAGGCCATTTGCATATCTGAAGGCTTAAATTATTGTCACCCGCCGGAGCGTAAAATGGAGGCACACAACCCAGCAGATAGTGGCGATCTTATGGCGAAGTCTCGTGCCGTGTGTGTGAGAGCACGTGTGTGCGCGTGCGTGTATAAATGGATTGAGACAGCAACTTTTTTTAGTGGCAGACAGTGAACTACTTCTATTCTGCAGTATACAATTCCTCTTCACCCCTCTTACTCCTGCCCCATCTTTGGCCGAGGTGTGTATGGGTATGTACAGCAAAGATATTTTTGTATCATATGCATGATTGAGACAAGACCTTGGAAGGCTGTGGGCCACAGAAGTCTGGCTGTCTGTCTCCCTCTCTTTGCATCAGCCCCAGCCTGCCCTCGCTCCTCAACCTCACATCACAGGTATTTGAATTCAATTACCATTTAAATCGTTAACAACGCAGATATTTACCTTCAGGGTGAATGCGAACTAAACGAGGCATCACATCCTTCCTCCCATGCAGCATAACAAGTTTTAATCACTTGGTCTGATTTGGCACTTTTGCACTTGATGTCCTTATTGATCCCGCAAAGTGATGCTTTTTGGCCAGCGCAAGCGGGCCCTATATCTGGCTTTGTCAAGTCCAATTTGGGTGCCGATTTGAGTGCCGATGCTCGTGAACGCTTTATCGCGCTGGCCATATGCTAGGTTCCGACCTAGCCTTGTTTATGATGTATTATGCTTATTAGGGGTGCTCCGATCCGGCTAAGCCACGATCCGATCCGATTCCGATTCCTGGGGTCACGATCCGATTCCAGAATCGATTCTCGATTCCAACGATTCTCGATTCCAACGATTCTCGATTCCAGAATCTAGAATCGATTCTCAATTATGTAGTTTTATATTGCAATAACACACAAAGGTAAATCTAAGACAAAAAATGACAAATGTATTAATGCTGAACTTCAAAATCAACTTCTGAAGTATTACAGTCGGGGCCTAAATTCATTTTGCAAACTAGGGGGGAATTCCCCCCTTATGTTCTTCATAAGATGGATTTATAGGCTGGGGGGGATCTGTAGACTTTGAGAAGGATTTATAGATTTTGGGGGGAATACATTAACCAGAGTTCTTAAGTGCAAGAGGTGGCGGCACCGTGGCAGTACAGTACACAAATGACATGAACATTTGGACACTTATTCAGCCGGTATCTTGCATGTTGCGTTCAGGTGCACTGTAATTTTTTTTTTTTTTAGAATACGAAGAAGAGTCGATTCTTAGGAGTTTGGAATCGATCCAGGAATCGTGGCATTAAGAATCGCGATCCTTTCAGAATCGATTTTTTGGAGCACCCCTAATTCTTATGTTTGTGTTGTATTGTTTTGCATTGTGTGCCTGTTATGTTTGACGCTGTTTTTGGGCTCTTTTGTGCAGAGCAAATTACCTGAGAGGGGCAATAAAGGTTTCATTCATTCATTCATTCATTCATTAATTTCCTGTAAGGCTAAGGTAGGTGACCTCATCACGTTAAATGGCATTCGGAAGGAGCTCGAGATTCAGCGCACGCCATTTTGGGCCAATGATGGTAATGCATAATCAGTGAGAGTCAATTGCCCTAATAAGCCTTGGAAGTGGATATCTTTATCTTCAATATAGCCGCTTATTGGAGATGGGTTCCTGAAGGGAGGAAAATGCTCAATTGCTCATAGAATATGAAACAGCCATAATCTCTCCATAAGCTCTTCCAACAAAATGGAAGCTTGCAGTATTTGTAGCGGCAGTGCGGAGCCTCCTAGATGTTATAACATCTAATTTATTCATGACCACGGTGACTTGTGGGTTTGCCGAAGTTTGACTCCATCCAGAGAGAATATCACACAGCAGTTCTTTGCTCTCTCATTCTGCTTCATGACATGCCTTTTTCTCTATTTTAATATTTCATGAACCCTATATTTTCCTTTGACAATTGTTTTTTAGGATTTTGTCACCTCCTAACTTCAAAGAAACTCAAATTCTCAGTCTTTCTTGAAGATATGCAACTTTCAAGCGAGCACAGTCATTATCAAATGCACAGTGCAACAAATTAGTGAGAACCTTGTCCTGAACTGCAGAACTACAGCGCAGAGAGTAAACACGTCCTCCCTAAAATTTTTAATTGTGTTAAAAGACAGCTATTGGTGATGCGTTTCTGGGTCCATTTTGTTGTTTGGTGGTAGATTTTCCTTATTGCCCTAGATAAACATAGATGATCTAATATCACATCAATATATTTTCATTCGATTTGATGTAGTTTGACAACAGAAATTTTTCAACGATATAAAAAATCAGCGGTAAACATCAGATTTCAGTGTCAGTCCTTCAAAAGAAAGAGCGATAGCTTCTTTATGGACTCACCAAGGAAGAAATCCATTGTAGAAGAGGAAGAGATGCCAATTGCTCCACCAACATCTTCAATAGACCAGAATCCAGCCACAGCTTGTACTGTACCTGTGCAGATCTGTCCTCAGCTGCGTGAGAAACACAATGCCCTCTTCCACAGCTTTTCTGTAATAATTTGAACAACTGTGCATCATTGTTCTCGCTCCACTCTCAATTCAGTCTTCTCTCAATTATAACACTTATGACAAAATATAGAAAAAAAAAAAAAAAAATAGAGAACACACCGAACATCACAAATTGATGCTACTGTATTTAACAGTGGAAGACTATCCGAGGGTGGACGCCGACATTAACTCAGTTATTACTCTAGCCCTTTTATAAGCAAGGCAAGCCACCATCACTGTAAAGCTACACACTCCATTAGTGTCATCACAGCCTGGTCAGGTCCTCGGCAATGACACCCGGCGACACCCTGGCATACTGTATGTGACACCCTGGCATACTGTATGTGACACCCTGGCATACTGTATGTGACACCCTGGCATACTGTATGTGACACCCTGGCATACTGTATGTGACACCCTGGCATACTGTATGTCGACCCAAAGGGCCCATTGGAAAAGGCCTTATGTGAGCCACTTTAGTGTTAGTGTTCTTTAGTGTTGAAGGCTGGCAGAGCACGTGCCAGAACAACATGCATTATGAAAGCCAAGGCACTCCAAAGTTGTGGTTGTGGGGGATCTGCCCCCTCAGTTGTATTCCTCTTCTACTTCTTGTGGTGTGACATTGCTGTTTTTCAAATGCTGTAGCGGGCTCATTTTTCCAGCTAGAGTGAAAATCCTGGGCTTCGGTACCAATAGATTCGGAATCCATTGGTACCTACTAGCGATATCATGCTAACGTGTCGGGAAGCGGGTGCAAACGTGTGGGTGCAAACGTGTTGGGAAGTGGGTGCAAACGTGTTGGGAAGCGGGTGCAATAACGCTCCAAAGTTAGGCAAATTTTTGGCAAGGGAAAAATTGGCATGGCCATTTTCAAATTGCCCCCTCACCCTTTTTAACTGCCCCCTCAGTCACTTCATCCTGGAGCCGGGCCTGTGTCTCGCTTCTGAAAAACCCAGACAAAAAAAAAAAAAAAAAATGGAGAATCTGCCCTCAGGGAGCACGGCCTCTGTCGCTTGAGCAGACTCATTTATAGGGATGGCCGACTCTTGATAAGTAATCATCAAGTATCTGAGAGTTTTATCTGCTGCATTTAATCACAGTCTGAGGCTTTACAACCCACAGCCCACCTCTTCCTCTCCCCGGCCCCTCCCCAAATAAAAAGGACGTCTCATTCTCAAGGAGCGCCTCGTGGCTTATCAGAGGTGATCTGCTGTCTGCGCTTCCCCTCTGGGCTGTAAACTGAATGCATTAGTAATGAATCACTCTGCAGCCGTACCCAAGTGGACAACAATTTGTGTCCATCCCATTCTGCTAACTGGACCTCTGCCAGTGTCCGTATGCAAGACCTCAGGGATCAGTGGAACGGACCAACTCCCGGCAGAAAATAGGGGGGTCCTGTTAATGTGTTATTATCAGCGGGGGATGAGAGTCTTGGGAGCCATCTTAATATTATATGTGTCAGACATGCAATGCAACCCTGCCCATCAACCTCATTGCAGTTTATAGAGTGGCACAGTAGCTGACAGGTGAACAATGTGTTGTACTTATCCCACTGCCGATAGTGTCATCTTCCTAAAGCTTCCAGCTCATCCCTGTCATTTTCCCCTCGCCTGATCCCTTTTGAGATACTGACGGTTACGCGCCGACCCAGGAATAAGGAAAAAGGGTGACTGCGGCGCTCTCCTTCTTTGGACCTGTCAAACAGTACTTCATTCAAATGAAAAAGCCGGTGGGAAGTGCCAGCTGCTCCGAAAGAAGAGGGGTGTGTGTGTGTGTGTGTGTGTGTGGGGGGGGGGGGGGGGTAAAAATGCAGAGAAAGAGAGAGAGAGAGAAAGAGGGAGTTATCATCATCCACTTGACACGCGGGAGAGATGGCGAGCGGCGGTGATAAAAGAGAGGTGGAAAGTGATATATGTAGCTGGAGTGTAAACTTTAATAGCCTGACCTCGAATGGGAGCAATTTGCCGATATTTAATTAACTGTAATGTGATCAATCAGAGTGTTAAAGGATGGAGCAGTATCAGTCTGGCACAGTGCCAGCCAGTCTCATCCTATATCTCATTTATTTAGCCTTGAGAGGCTCTGAGGGAAACCGGCAATCAACAAAAGCACCTTGGGTTTGTGTCTAGAGGATCCTATTGTCACCGTACGACAAGAGCTACATATGTTTCCAAGTAAATCATCTTCCTTCAACCATCCAGTTTGGTTCGAGGCCTGTGTGTCTGTACTTTGTAGACAAACTGGTCGCATTTGGTACATTTTGTGCTTAGATTTCCCTCCAATTTCCAGGTTTTACATGGTGGATGCCATGTCTATATGGTGGATGCCATATTTTGTAAGACTGGCAAATCACACAAAGCATGCATCTTGCTTATGCCTGTTCCTCCTGGATGGGGCAGTTAGGCCACTGATGATATTTCTGCACCTGCACCTGTTCTGTGCCAGCCATTTTGATTTTTCTTGCCATACGCCTCTCCTTCCATCTGGGCTGTAGGCTTCATTTATCATAGGGCACTCGACACTTTTGATAAGTGTCTCTCAACAGAAATAAAAGAGTCGCACGCCATTTTTAATTTATACTTCAGCGACAGGTTTCAGTTGTCTCCAGTCATGCTGCCAAGACCTTTCTTTTCCCCAACCTTCCAAAGTCACTCACACTTTGCCGTGTGTGTGCTATTGTAATTCAAAACAGCTTCTTTGGTTGTTCAACAAAATCTGATAAATAGATAAATTAATAAATAAATTCAAGTCCCAGTGATGCCAACACTGCTGTCTGTCAAAAATATATTCTGTCAATAGAAAGGCACCTAAAACTGTCGAGGAAGATAGACAAGGGCCAGGGTAAGTGAAAATGAAGTGCAAATTGATGGCATATATATTATCCTAACCTCCATTTTCTACTTGACCTTTACAACTCAGCACCAAAAAATAAGAGCCTCCTCCCTTTCTTCTCAGTTCAGCTCCCCATCTGTCAGAGGCAAGCGGGGCGACAGTGAGGTTAAAAACCTCACACATAAGATATGAATTGGCTAATAAAAACCTATCACAAATAATATATGAATTGGCTCATAAAAGCTTGGCTGATTCAATTAGGCAGGTAATTGGATTCCTGCATGTGCAATAAAATAAAGCTGGATTGGGTTTAATGAAATTGTCTACTGATTTAGTTCCTCCGTCCTCCGTCCGTTCCTTCCTCATTGTCAAGGTTGAGAGTGAGAGGGGTGCAGGGCTGCGGTGACAGGCAGAATTAGAGATTGGACATAACAGGGAGAAAATACAAGACAGGTTCGTGTTTCACTGGGTGTTCCTTCATGGTCACACAGATAGGGTGTCGTTTAGGTGTTGATCCCTCACGTCTATTTATAAGGCTGCGATCACACCTAGGTACACTTCCTTTTCTTTTTTCTGGAGGATGGTGGAAGTTGGAACACTCTGCTTTTTGGCATTTTCGTATTTGGTTCATTCCTCTAAAATCACATGGTGTCAGTCTCAAAAATCCCATATCCATCCCGCTCTACCACCTCCACCAGGAAAAACCCTGGTTGAGGTCCTTGGGGAAATTTGGTCTTTGTGGTTGTGCTCCTTGTACCTGCCATCGTTGTTCCCCAGCAGACTCCACAGGTTGTATGAGTTAATCCTATGCATCAGTTTTATTTTGTCGACCAGGGCAGTTTTAGCTCGGTTCACCCCTGGGCCTGACTATCACTCCGTCAACATGATAACACACACACACAAACATGCACGCACGCACACGCACGCACACGCACACGCACACACACACACACACACACACACACACACACACACACACACACACACACACACACACACACACACACACACATCACCACCACCACCACAAGTGATTCATCAGCACTGATATATTCCCTGAAGGAGTATGTGTTAATTACAGCGGGTTAATCGATAACGTGCACTAAATGACAGGCAACCTGGAGCTTAGCCAACACTGGAATGATTTTTCAGGCTTGGGGGAGAGGGGTCAGCGGGGAACCTCCATATCAGATGGTATCAGTCTGAGTGTGTGTGTGTGTGTGTCCTTTTCCAGATTCCACCATTCAACCCATTGAAACTCAGTCTTTCATAACTTCACAACTCTCCATTGAATCATTGTAGTCCATTGTATCAGAATGAGCCTACTGTATAGACCAAATCACCGTGACGTCACCATGTAAACAAATTTACTTCCGGGTACCACTTGGGGAAGGCGGCAGGTTTAAATGTGCGTGTTGTCAAATAAATGCTGTCAAACCCTCTCCTTGTTTTCAGCCGACTACTTTCAATTTAAATGGTTAAACGGTTGGTAAACATGCTTGTCCGACGTATCTAGCCTTTCTTCTGTGTTTGTTTTATGTAGTGTTAGCTAGCTAATAGCGTTTGTTTGTCTGTCAAACTCGCTGTTTTTTTGCAGTCGTTAACGTTACAGAGTAACCTCGCGTCACTAGGCTCTTCTCGGCGAGCCTGGTACAGACAGAGATACTGACGCCACGTCAATTTAATTTAGCTTCAAGTCTACTCTAGTCTGGTCCAACAGGTAAATTAGCTAGTCTGGTCTCCACTAACGTTAGTGAATGTTGTTATGAATGATATTAAACAACAACACAACACGGACGAACCATTTTTTTCTTCAAAACGTCAGTTTGTGCCGTTCACCGCCATTATAATGTGTGGACCCAGGGGTACCCGGAAGTAAATGTAAACATCCCGGTGATTTGGTCTATAGAACAAGATGTATTGTCATTCACTCAAACTAATCCCACCATCCCAGTCATTCATAGTGCAACCCCTAGTGGCCAGATTATTTTTTATTTTATGTTGACATATCAGCGCTGCATACAGGGTTGGACATGGTTGTTTGTCCATTGCACTCTAGGGGAGAGCAGAGCAAGGAACTAACCATTCTACACTAAAACGGATATTAGCGTGAGGGGTATATATACCACTCTCATAACATGTGTGTATCACTTGGGTGTGGAGTCATACTGTAGTCTATTTTTTTATTTGTCTTTATTGAATGTTCCAAAACTGCATGTTTAACTAAGAATAAGCTAATGATTATTTCCACTTACCACTTATTTAATGTGGTTACTTTACTTTGTGGTCAAAAGTTTGGAAGGGACAATGCATGCTGGGAGATATGCAAATGTGTTTGTCCAATCGGTCCATTGCTCTCTGTCAGAACTTGCTTGGATGTCCTGATGTTGGTTTAGTAGCAAAAGTAAACACAAGTTAATAGCAGCATTCACTATAGACTCTTTAGTGAATACTTTCCACAAAATCATGAACAATGAAGAAAACCAGAAAGAATACAGTTCCACTTTTACCAAATAAACCAAAATTGATGTTCTGCGACAAGTTATATCATATCTACTAGCCTCTTCATTTTTCTCTCAGAGTGCACCAGATTAATGCATTTTACTTTAAAATGTACACAATTTCTTTGTCTAGATACCCGCCAGTCGGAGTCCTATTACCTTCTTGGTGGTGCAACCCCTGGTTGGAAAGCCTAGAATCGCCTATGCAGTCATTGTCATCTACTGTATAACTGTCAAATTCATCTTCCCATTCTTTTTAACTTGATCAACAGAGGCCTCTGTGATAAGGTGCAAAGTTTGGAGATGAGGCCTTTCTGATTTGTGGGAATGTCCAACATTATGTCAATGACAGAATTAGGGGGAATGTTGGGGGATGAGGCGTTACAAAGTTACGGAGCTGGAGCTATCAGAATAGATGACATATTGGAGGGTGACATTTATACATAGAGTCATGAGATCACGATCACATGACAAATCCATCGTGTCATGCTCCAATCTATTGGTTTGAATCCAAACCACCAGTGGTTTCGCACCAATCAGTGTCAGCTATGGGCGGGCTTTAGGTGTGATGCCAGCAAGAAGCGAGCCTGTGATAGACGTGATAGGCAGATGGTTCATCCAATGACCTGCCAGGTATTTTGCAAAAGTGCGTGCACTTTGAAACGGTTTCCCGAGCGACCCTAACCTCGTTCCCAGATGGTTATGTGAAAACATAACATAACATCTGGCAGCGTCAGGCTAGGGGGTCCTGCCTTTCCATAGAACAGAGGAAATTAGTTTGTTTATTTTACCACAAAAAAGGATTTGGGTAAATAGACTAGTATACATTGGAAGAGAAGATATAAAATGCGTGGAAGCACATTCATTTTATTGCAATTTACCCTCCCAGCATCAACTGTGCTTTTAACGCAGATTGAAAAACTCACTGTGCACCATAGCTGATACGGATGGAGGAGTGCGTGAATGAGTCAGGGGAGGAAAGTAGGCGGTGGCTCGCCTGGGGAGGGCTGTTAAAGCACTAATAACACTGTGAGCAGTTTTGCTAATCTTGGGGATGAAAAGCATAATTTAGCTACAAACAACTTTACCCAAGGCTCCATAGTAATTAGAATCAACGGCTGTGATTATAGAAGGGCTGTGAATCCTGCAAGACAGACACAAGATATGGCAAAGAACCACAATAACAACAAAAAGAAAGTTAATGTAAACAGATTAACGGAGTCTTATCAGAAGAGTCCGCGCTCATTTGGAAATTCTAATTATCATTCAAATTGTTGGGTGTATTATCACTAAATGATGTTTCAATCAACATTTGACTATTTGCATATTGGCGATTTATCAAGCCACGCAGAAGAAGCAGGGAGTTAGGAGCTCAGGAGAAAGTTGGAGTCAAGAAAAGTTGGATGCTCTAGTATCAGATGAAAAATCCATCTCTTGACCCTGGCCTTGGCTCAGTGCCGCTGCACTCGCAAACGTTTGACAGTTTGTTTGAGGAGGAGGTGCATCAGACCTTAATGAGAGAAAAGAGAGGTAGAGAAAGTGCAGAGCAGGAAGTTCCAAACCGGCGAGATGTTTCAGAGCGTGCTGTCCCTTATGCTCTGGAGGGAGTGTGTGTACTGTACTGTACTGTACTGTATGAGTGTGGGGCCGTGTCCACAGAGTGCTTTGGATGCATGTCCAGATCGCTTCCAGCACACACAGACACCCTTATTTGTTGCTGTAGACAAAAGTGACATTGACAAACAGCGCTCTCCTCCAAAAGTTTAACTTTTTTCTGCTTGAGGCGCCCAGAGCTCTCTGCCCAAAAACGCTAGCTGTCGAGAGCGCTAAACGCCAGGTACGGTGCTGGGAAGAGGAGCGCTCCTATAGCGTCTTTACCATTGAGAATGAATTGCAGAATGGAAATGGCAGCTCAAAAGATTCTTCCTGTGGACACGGCAACCAATGCGTCTATCAGATGTCTTTTGTGTTGAGCGTGAGACACAGCAGAAGCAAATGTCTTACACGAACATAGAGTCTCACTGTCCCCCTCGGCACTTCACCTGTCTCCTTTCATGGGAGCCTGTCAGTGTTTGACCCACAGCCTAGTGTTCTCAGGGTGACTCAGGGCGTAGCGGACTCTCTAAACTTGACTGACGTCACGGGCTGATCAGGTTATGCGAATATGGCGACCTTGTGATTGAAATTTGGTATGAAACCTCACTAGTATGTATGCCTGCAGTGTAAGCGAAAGTGAGAGAGAGCGCGGGGGCAGTGTCAAAGACAGAGTGAGGAGCTGTGATCCCTAACCGCTCTCTCATCATTCATAATGATACATTTTGATGGCCACATCTCTTCTTGTCATTTGAAGCATCTCCGCCTGTGTCAGACCTTTAGACAGCAGGATGGGAAATTGGGGTCTTAGATCGAGATCTTTTATTAGCTGTCAAAGTGGATGTCTATTTGATTTGCACTGCTCCTCTCATTGACTCTGTTTGATTTGTGATGTCACTTTTCCTCTGGAAGAAATTGATAGTAATTTCACAGTTTGCGCTCTCTCTCTGTCTGGTCTCCGTTTGTCTTTGACTCTCCCTTTCTCCCTCTCTCTCTCCCTCTGTCTGGTTTCTCCCTTTGTCTCTGTCTCTCTCCCTCTGGCTGGTCTCTTCCTTTCTCTCTGTCTTGCTCGATGTGTGAAATATGACAAGCCTTATGGACTCCTCTCATGCACACTCAGGGAGTCGCATGTGCGCCCTCAAGGTACAGTAGGATTGCAGTGAACGACGCAAATTAATTGGTTCCAATACAAATGAACCCATGATAGTAATCCCATGCTAAGTGGCTGATAGTTCATTTCATATTGAGGAATGAATTGCCTCAGCCGGTGCTCAGAACGATGCTTTCCCATTAGAGCGATTAATTGCAGACGCAGGCAAAGCGATCTAGTGGGGATCCTATTGGATCAGTTGAGCTGTTTCAGGAGAATCAATTGAGGCCTTGATCTGTTGATGTGAGTTTACAGTTCCCCCCCCCTTTCTTTTTTAATAAAGAACAGCACTAGGCTACTTCATGCCACAGTTCCAAAAGCATTTATCACTATTAGTCTGCACAAGATTCATACTCATAAGGCATATAATCATAAGGCAGCGCCCAGAGGTTTTTGAGTGAGGCTTGAGAGGCTTTAAGTGCATCCTCCGCAGCCGAGCTGCATCTGCAAGCCCAGAAAGTGGGCGAGACCTCGAGGACAAACCAACAAGGCATGGTAGAAATGAGCGCTGAGGAGGAGGAGGAGGAGGAGGAGGACAATGACGAGTGACGACGAAGAGGCATGGTAGGAACGAGCACTGCCAGTTCAGCGGGCGAGGCAGCGAGGGACACTAGAAACTGGGCACGCTATTTCTCATTCTGATAATACAGAACAATTTTAAGCATAGTGTGGAAAAAAACTAGTCGATTTAGGCTACTATCAACAAGAAGCAGCACTGATTTTAAAATATCACGTTTGCTCATTATAATCCATGATACATTTAATTAAGCAGTGCTTTGCATAACCTAACTCTGAGCAATCATGTTCATTTGCAAATGAGAAACTTGGCAACCCGGTAAACAATCAGTACCAAGGGAGAGCTGACTAATAGGAGAAAGTGCAGCATCAGTGGGATTGTCCTAACACCACCTCTCCCTAAAAGTCCCAGGAGAGAATACTGCTAAATCTGTCTGATCCATAATTCCATCCTCTGATTGTCTGGCACCCGCCAATCTTATCCAATCTAAATCAGTCTGTTAGCAGAACAAGGGAAAATAAGCAATCCTACAAGCCTGGACTTACGTGAAAGATGTTATTATAGCCTACCTAATTCTCACAGGACAACAAAACAAACAAACAAAAGGTTTTTGGTAAAGATTAATAATATACATTCACTTTCAAAACTCACTTATTCCTATTCAGGCTCAGTGGTGGAAATGGTCAGGTAGTGTGTTTAGTGTGGCGCACCCTGGACGCAGTGCAGACTGGACACGTCGCCGGTTCATCACAGGGCTCACAACATACACTTTGCATAAATAAGTGATGATTGGTGTAAATATGCGAGCTGGAATGAACAGAACAAAAAATAATTGTACCCATAAATATCAACCATAAACACCTGTTGATGTGAACTTAGTTGACAGGAGTGGTGAATTGCAGTTTCAGTTGATGGGAGCGTTGCGTGTTTCTTTGACTGATGTGAGGTGCGGGCGAGGGGGGGGGGGGGGGCAGTGGAAAAAGTGTTCCTTTGTGAGGAGAGTATCCAAGCAACAACATATTGAAGTCAATTGACCTTGAGCATGGTCAGCTAAGGCAAAGGCACTGAGCTTTCATGTGGGCTGGATCTGTTTGTCTGTGATGTACATGTAGGTATATATAACACACCATGAGGTATACAAGTGGCTCAGTAAGCCCTGTACTGGCAGATGTTTCAGTCAGGACATTGGCTCTCACACAAAGACACATGTTTGTCACAGAGAAACTAATTGTGTCGCCATGCTGAGGACGATGCCATGTCGGAGGTCCTCACTGTAGAGGCTTTTTTGTTTGGGGTGCTGGTCTTTTCTGGCATCGTGGGAAACTTCTTGGTCATCCATGTGGTAAGGGAACACAGAACATTTCACGTGTGAAGACTGTTTCCATTGATTTTAGGATCATTGCTCAATTTCAGATTGCCGCCGTGTGTCTTCCCTGTACTCTCAGGTGTTCCAGTCAGCCATCGACAGTCCCTCCCGGCGACTCCCTCCATCAGACACTATTCTGGTGCACCTGTCCTTGGCCAACCTGTTGACGTCACTTTTCCGCACGGTGCCCATCTTTGTGTCTGACCTGGGCTTGGAAGTGTCCCTGTCCCCGGGCTGGTGTCGCCTCTTCATGCTGCTGTGGGTGTGGTGGCGAGCCGTGGGCTGCTGGGTGACTCTGGCCCTCAGCGCCTTCCACTGCGTCACCCTGAAGCGCCAGCACGTGGCCTTCGGCCCTCTGGCTCAGCGGCGGGAGAGGCGGCGGGTGTGGGTGGCTCTGGCGCTGGTGTGGGGCGTCAACCTGGCTTTCTCCCTCCCGGCTCTGGTGTACACCACTCACGTCCACGGCAACTTCACCGTGGAGCTGATGGTGATCAGCTGCACCACCCGGCCTCTGCTGGGCTGCATCTGGGAGTTCCCGTCGGCCGAGCAGGGCGCCGCCTTTGCCTCTGCCTCGCTGGTGCTCAACGAGGTGGCGCCTCTGGTGGTGATGGTCTGTACCAACCTGTTCACGCTGCACGCTCTGGCCAAACACATCCGGGCCGTCACCTCCGGGGGAGAGCCCGGAGGGAACCAGGGCGAGCTGGACAAACACGTGGCCAGCGAGCGGAAGGCGGGTCACGTCATCATGTCGCTGGTGTCCCTCTTTGTGGTCTGCTGGGTGCTGCAGGTGGCCGCCGTGACGTACTACAACCATGACGGGGGACACCACGCAGAGGGGCTGCTGACCGTGGCCCATTTCTCTGCCTCGCTGTTTGTAGGATTCAGTCCCATGGTGGTGGCTCTGGGACACGGCAAGCTGAGGAGAAGAATTGTGGGTATGATGAAAGGGTGGTCAGATGTTGTCAAATGTCACCATGAGGACACTGAGGATGAGAGTCAATCCCCAGAGACTACAGGGAAGAAGGCAAAACAAACCGTTTTTGTTGTTCAAAAAGAGAGAGGTCATACAAGTGGGGGAGAAAGTTAAAGGTAACAAATGATTTAAAATAAGATGTGAATGCATTACTGCTCCTTTAAACACTGAATAATACAACAGTCCACCCAGTTTATGCCTCATCTAATTGAATCCAGATAGATTCAGCTAAGTATATGTTTACTCTGGCTAGAATTGTTGTTACACTGTTGTATAAGTAAGTTACCTTATTTTGAAACGTCAATGCAAGCAGGCCCTGTTCTGTTCTGTTTTGATCTAACCTGTATAAATTGTTTTTTATCTTGCTTTTGTGTTTTATCATTGTGCATTGTCACTATGTTTAACCACTTTGTCTTTACGTTTTTTTAATCACTAAACTAAAAAACGAAAGAAAAAGAAAGCCCTAAATGTAACTTTCCTGTATCACATAGGGTGACAACAGTGGGTAGGGATGCTAATTAGTATACCGTCATGTGATAGTGAATTTAATAAAAGTGAGCACCGCCCCCCCCCCCCCTCCTGCACAGCAACATCAGATAGGAGAACACTGGAGCACACAACACAACACAACACAACACAACTCACACACATACACACCTGTCACACCTGCTCAGCCTGTGAAGCTGAAATACAGCTTCCTCTGACAGGCATAACTGATACATCACTCTTTTATTGTTGAGACACCAGACCTATGTTTACATGTCTTCTGTGTATCTGTCTGCTTGTGTGCTTGCCTATGCCCGTGTGTGTGTGTGTGTGTGTGTGTGTGTCTCACACACTGCATATCTCATAGGGATTATTCTTGTTTCTACGAGCTTGGCCTTGTCGTGTGTGCCGGGTCGAGGCACACACTGGGATACTCAGTGTTGCTCCTCGCTGACATGCTGACACTTAGTGCACCGCCGCTGTCTTTGTGCCGCTCTCATCACCGTGACAGCAGACTTACAGATCTCCAAAGGTCCCAGAGCCGTATCACACACACACGCACGCACGCACGCACGCGCGCACACACACACACACACACACACACACACACACACACACACACACACACACACACACACACACACACACACACACACAGTATAGACTAAGTACACAAAAACACACACTTTGAAGTAGATACTGGAGGGCAAGAAATCCAAACCCCAAAATGGTTGGCAAGATAATACCCTCGGAGGAAATCAGAATCAGAAGTACTGTGCTTTTATTGCCACATTATGCAAGATTAGCCTACATACGAGGAATTTGTCTTAGTGTAAGTATGCATAGTGTAAGTATGCATATCCATATTCAGAGATAAGACAATAGGGAAAGAAATCTAAAAGACAGATCACAACACAACATTGAAAGTGCAAAAATGAAATCTGAGAGTGGCATTTGTGCTTTGACTGGCCCTTGACTCACATCACTATTATGATGTTATCTCCTGAAATGATCCAGGACTCTTGCAGAAGATAGATTTCAAAGCCTGTAAACATGGTAAACATGTCTGGCGTGAAGATGCATTATTGACATGCATGGTCCATTTCTCATTATCTTTTGCAAAATTGATCAGCCATCAAAAGAACCCACAGTACAGTACAGTGAACACTTCACCCACAGTACAGTACAGTACAGTACAGTACAGTGAACACTTCACCCACAGTACAGTACAGTACAGTGAACACTTCACCCACAGTACAGTACAGTACAGTGAACACTTCACCCACAGTACAGTACAGTACAGTACAGTGAACACTTCACCCACAGTACTGTACAGTACAGTGAATACTTCACCCACAGTACTGTACAGTACAGTGAACACTTCACCCACAGTACAGTACAGTACAGTGAACACTTCACCCACAGTACTGTACAGTACAGTACAGTACAGTGAACACTTCACCAACAGTACAGTACAGTACAGTACAGTGAACACTTCACCCACAGTACTGTACAGTACAGTGAACACTTCACCCACAGTACAGTACAGTACAGTGAACACTTCACCCACAGTACAGTACAGTACAGTACAGTGAACACTTCACCCACAGTACAGTACAGTACAGTAAACACTTCACCCACAGTACTGTACAGTACAGTAAACACTTCACCCACAGTACTGTACAGTACAGTGAACACTTCACCGACATCACCGGAAATTTCCGGCCGGAGGCAAGGAATGATGCATTATTTATCCCCTCTCAACATGTTGTCTGTTGTTGTCATGCATAGTTTATACTCATGTTCAACCTGTTAATAATAATTGTGATACCTTTAATTATAGAATATTTTCTTGTCTGGTACCAGACAAAATCACAACTTGAGAGTATTTCTGTACCTTTGTCAAGTCGAAAAGTATTTAATTTCCCTTCAGTATACCTTTTTGGAAGACAGTGCTTTCAGTGCTTATTTTGGTAACATTTCTATTCAAATGCCCTACTTTCTTTTATGCCACATTCATCTAAAACGTGCAGATGCTAGCCATGTATTTCATTTCATTCAGTCATTCATTCATTCATTCATTAGAATTTATTGTTTTTGTGGCTGTGCCAGCCACCGGCAAAGGGGAAGAAATCACAGCCTTCATAACGAGACCTCCAACCCCCCATTGTCTCCGCTCACAGAGGTGAATGCATTCAAGATTAAATGTCTCCAGGCACTGAAATATGAGGACTTTATATTGAATTATTATATTTGTATACCGGTAATTACTTGTATAATTTGAGGAATTCTACTTTATCGAAAGCACCATTTCAGAAGTATAGTTATTTCTAGGTTGTCAGAGTACCAAACTGCACACTACTGTAACAAAGTGCACAGTGTTGCCCCATCCACAAAATACGTTACTGTACATTTTAGCAACATAAGTTGTTTCTTATGATATACTGTATGGAAAGCCATACAGTATGCTGCAAAGACATGCTGCGACCCAAGCATTTTAAACATCTAAAAATATTTTAAAACATTTTAAATTATGTATTACCAACAGAAGAAATATCTCAATAGGGATCTTCATGAGAAATCTAGTAGATATATCCAGCATTGAATTTATTTATAATATCTTATTCTATTATAAACAAGTATATAAGCTTTTCACAGGAAACATTATTCACAGATATTAACCCGCAGTATTAAACATATCTGCTCATCCCATGATGCATTATACATAATTTATATATGTAGTGTTTACTTACATTTTCATAGTCATCAATTTTAAATACTCTAGTATATTTTAGTATACTTAAATACTCTACTGGTGACCTCTCTATAGGCTCCAGCCCGTGACCCTGAACAGGGATAAGTGGGTATGGAAACTGGATGGATGAATGGATGTCTGACTCTGTGGTGAATGTGGCCTTATATGGGCGGTGAGCACTTGATTTGATCTCATTGGATAATTCTTTATTAGGCAATGCGTCTGTCTTTAGTTAGAGCGACTGATGCAGGCTTTAACTATGCACCAGCCTAACCACCTGCTCCACCACATCATCCCTCGACTCCCTCCTAGTAAGAAAGAAAGGCAATCAGTTAAATCAGGCAAATAGACTGACAAACTCCACCATCTCTTGTGGCGTGGGGCTTTTGAATAAGCTGTAATTTTGGATAACATTGATTGTATTTTGATGTTGTTTGTTTTAATAATGCATAATTATGTATAATGTGTATTTTTATTGTCTTATTTCAAGTGTACATTCTGCACAATTCAGTCTTGTATTGCAAGTCAGACACTCAAACTCAGACTTATGGCTGTTTCCAGAAGAGCTGACAGCATCTATTCCGTAGTTAATGTGGTGTACTGAGCGATTGCAGTAAAGATAATGTCAGGGGTGTAAAAATGCTAAAGTTAATTAGCTCGCTGGCAGGAGCGCACCAGGTAACGGAGCCGGCTGAGATGAGGACAGACAGGCAGAGCGATGGAGCTTCTGAAGTGGTTAAAAGTGTCAACTCAAGTATCAGAAGAGTGGAGCAAAAAAATTAAATCATAATTTGCATCCTGTACTTCAAAAATATTGATTAGCCTCTGATACAGTATGACACAGTCAAGGAGAAACACCAAGCCTTGCCTGGCTATTTTAATAACAGCTGCCCCGTGCCCCATGACATCCTCTAACACAACCAATCTCTCTCTGGCAACGCCTTAGCAGCTTCACTGTCAGATGTTGTTGTGAAAGAAATATGAGCGGTTAATGGAAATAAATTCACATTAAAACCTCTTGCTCCTAATCAGCCTGCATTTACCTGCGTACCTACAGCAGTGCAGCTGCTTGTGAATCCAGCATGTGTTTTGTTTATCCTGCAGACGTCTGGTGAATTCCTTTCACCTTTGATAAATGAAAAAGCAGAGTTTCATCTATGCTTCTTCCTCGTATCAGGTCAGAGGTCATGTCAGGTTGTAGGCATCATCTCGTTTCCCTCCATCTGTGGCTCACTGCACTGATGACAAATAAGAAATGCAACCGGACCCTTTGCCCCCCTCCTTCCTCCATCCAGAAAGAGCAATTTTGTTTTTACGTTCTCATCAATCCCACACAGGACTATTTATTTATAGCAGAGTTATCAGACCTCCTAAACTGATGTATTATAGACTTAAACTGCATGAAATCGCAATAGCTGCGACTATGCAAATTTCCGAAATGCAGGATGGCAGGCAGCTCCCACCCTGCATTTTGAAATGTGGAGAGACATGGAGGGAGAGAGTGGTGGAGATGAGAGGAGAGGCAGCAGAGACAGGGAGGAAGAGAGTAGTGGAGATGAGAGGAGAGACAGCAGCAGACAGGGAGGAAGAGAGTAGTGGAGATGAGAGGAGAGACAGCAGACACAGGGAGGAAGAGAGTGGTGGAGATGAGAGGAGAGGCAGCAGAGACAGGGAGGAAGAGAATGGTGGAGATGAGAGGAGAGACAGCAGAGACAGGGAGGGTGAGAGTGATGGAGATGAGAGGAGAGACAGCAGAGACAGGGAGGGAGAGAGTGGTGGAGATGAGAGGAGAGGCAGCAGAGACAGGAAGGGCGAGAGTGGTGGAGATGAGAGGAGAGGCAGCAGAGACAGGGAGGGAGAGAGTGATGGAGATGAGAGGAGAGGCAGCAGAGACAGAGAGGAAGAGAGTAGTGGAGATGAGAGGAGAGACAGCAGAGACATGGAGGGAGAGAGTGGTAGAGATGAGAGGAGAGGGAGCAGAGACAGGGAGGAAGAGAGTGGTGGAGATTAGAGGAGAGGCAGCAGAGACAGGGAGGGAGAGAGTGGTGGAGATTAGAGGAGAGGCAGCAGAGACAGGGAGGGAGAGAGAGAGTGGTGGAGATTAGAGGAGAGGCAGCAGAGACAGGGAGGGAGAGAGTGGTGGAGATGAGAGGAGAGGCAGCAGAGACAGCAAAGGAGAGAGTGATGGAGATGAGAGGAGAGGCAGCAGAGACAGCGAGGGAGAGAGTGGTGGAGATGAGAGGAGAGGCAGCAGAGACAGGGAGGGAGAGAGTGGTGGAGTTGAGAGGAGAGGCAGCAGAGACAGAGAGGTAGAGAGAGAGTGGTGGAGTTGAGAGGAGAGGCAGCAGAGACAGCGAGGGAGAGAGTGGTGGAGATGAGAGGAGAGGCAGCAGAGACAGGGAGGGAGAGAGTGGTGGAGATGAGAGGAGAGGCAGCAGAGACAGAGAGGAAGAGAGTGGTGGAGATGAGAGGAGAGGCAGCAGAGACAGGGAGGGAGAGAGTGGTGGAGATGAGAGGAGAGGCAGCAGAGACAGAGAGGGAGAGAGTGGTGGAGATGAGAGGAGAGGCAGCAGAGACAGGGAGGGAGAGAGTGGTGGAGTTGAGAGGAGAGGCAGCAGAGACAGAGAGGTAGAGAGAGAGTGGTGGAGTTGAGAGGAGAGGCAGCAGAGACAGCGAGGGAGAGAGTGGTGGAGATGAGAGGAGAGGCAGCAGAGACAGGGAGGGAGAGAGTGGTGGAGTTGAGAGGAGAGGCAGCAGAGACAGAGAGGTAGAGAGAGAGTGGTGGAGTTGAGAGGAGAGGCAGCAGAGACAGGAAGGGAGAGAGTGGTGGAGATGAGAGGAGAGGCAGCAGAGACAGGGAGGGAGAGAGTGGTGGAGATGAGAGGAGAGGCAGCAGAGACAGGGAGGAAGAGAGTGGTGGAGATGAGAGGAGAGGCAGCAGAGACAGAGAGGAAGAGAGTGGTGGAGATGAGAGGAGAGGCAGCAGAGACAGGGAGGGAGAGAGTGGTGGAGTTGAGAGGAGAGGCAGCAGAGACAGAGAGGTAGAGAGAGAGTGATGGAGTTGAGAGGAGAGGCAGCAGAGACAGAGAGGTAGAGAGAGAGTGATGGAGATGAGAGGAGAGGCAGCAGAGACAGAGAGGTAGAGAGTGGTGGAGATGAGAGGAGAGGCAGCAGAGACAGAGAGGAAGAGAGTGGTGGAGATGAGAGGAGAGGCAGCAGAGACAGCGAGGGAGAGAGTGGTGGAGTTGAGAGGAGAGGCAGCAGAGACAGAGAGGAAGAGAGTAGTGGAGATGAGAGGAGAGGCAGCAGAGACAGCGAGGGAGAGCGTGGTGGAGATGAGAGGAGAGTCTCCCACACTTTGAAACCCCCTGCTGTAGGACATTGATCTGGGAACCCAGAGTCTATCAGTGTGATGACTAATAAGACTCTGGGACAGACGGCGGATATTCCGGGGTTTCCAGTGCAGAGCGGATGTCTGCACCAAGGCTTCCGCATCCGTATGCCTTGATCATTGTGTACAGTCCAATTTACGCAAGAATGGGGTTGGAGTTGATCAATCAATACCTTTTGTAGGTGTTTTATGTCCAGAGGACATTTCAGCTAATCTCCATAAACAGATAACTGAGATGTCGTTGGAGTGTAAACGACACTGGAAGCAGAAGTAAACTATGTGGGCTCTACACCATCTGTCTCTGAGTCTAATTAGTTTATTTAGCGAATGCAAGGTCCTTGAGTCAAGCAGTAGCCTCCTGATCTGCTGTCACTTCTCAGTCTAATTAGTCAACTCGTCAGACAGCCAATTTGTTTGCTTGTACTGTATCTTTGCTTCCATAATCACACATCTCATTCCATTCTCTCCTCTGACACTTGCTCCATCTCTCTCTCTCACGCACGCACGCACACACACACACACACGCACACGCACACCTACACACACACACACACACACACACACACACACACACACACACACACACACACACACACACACACACACACACACACACACACACACACACACACACACACACACACACACACACAGGTCCCTGGCCCAATTTGAACAGTATCAATGAGTGATGGTGGCCCACTGGTGCCAAAAGAGCTGGGTGGAAAAAGTGGAATCATTTTTCATGACTTGCCCCTGTGCAACCCAAACTTCTCTCCAATGAGAGTCCAGAGAACATTTTACCTCTAAGCATTTTAGTTTGCTTTTCATGGTGTGTATGTGGGAACTGGAACACGTGTGACCGAGACTCCACTGGCTGGGGAAATCACCCTCCCCGAGCTTTACCGGCAGATAGAACATCTGATCGTGGAGGGATGTCCCTTATACTAGTTGTTACAGACGGTCACACTGTGATGTCCGATCTTGACGCCTATACGTTTTGAATAAAAACGTGTATGCCATAATAACGTTACATCCTACGGTATAGGCTATATTCGTGTCTCGTCTAGCCTGTGCTGTGGTGTGCAGGAGCGCTGGGTAAGCAATGTTATAGGGTGGAGACACGACTTGTAAAATTTGACGGAACCCTCAATGATTCTTCAAGATTAAGGTTTGAATTAAATTACGTTTCGTTTTTTAAACTGTCCTGACTCCACGGTTGGATGTGACAGACACTGTTAAAAGAACAAGTGAAAAGGGATCCATGTTTTGAAACGGTATATTATTTCGACGTGCCACTGATCATCTCAGTGAACAGATAGTGTAGTAGTTGTAGTAGCTGGAGACTCTGGGTTCAAATCCCAGTTGGGGCACTATTTTATTTTCTGAAAAGAATGTAGCATAAATTGTTAATCTGGACATAATTATGTATAAAGCTGCTGAATACACACTGTGTACATAGCAGAATAACTGAATATGCCCATTCATGTTAACGTCATATTTCCTGGCATAGACGTCTAAATCATCCCCAAATCGGCTGTGAGGATGTCACTGAAAGACGTCATCACAACGTCATCATGATGTAATCTTGCTTGCTGGGAGGAGCTATGCGTACACACATGTAAAATGTGCTTGTGCACGGCTAAGATACACTTTGTTGCTGTGGGCAGAGCACGAGGCCTACTACTTGCCACCATGTGCCTTATGGGCTGCTCACTGCTGTGCTTCTTGTTGACATCAAATTGTCCATAAAGTCTATGTGAGTCTGAATTTGCAAAGATAACAGAAATGTGAAGTGAAAGGAGTACGATGTTTCCATGGAGTATGAGCCGAACCAGGTTTTTCCAACCAAGATGTTTACATGCGTTAAAACAGTGGAGTTGCCAGGTTAATAGCAGACTCCTCTGCGCCTATGGCGTAGCTACGGGTGTGCCTGGGTGTGCCAATGCCACCCACACAGGCAGCTGGCACACCCAAAAAGATTAACTTTTAAAAATTAACTTTTTTGTTTGTTTGTCCGACTGTCCGCTATGCCTTTGTGCCCCAGAGCATCATGGGAAACTAGCTACGCTGTCTAGTAAAGTAAACAAATGCCGCCGCAGCGCCAAATCAAGAAGACATGAAACAGCTCGCTTTTAAGCTTTTTCGACAAAGGCAAGAAACGTCGCATTGACGAGGAAGAAGATGACTCGTCGCCCTCTCCCTCAACAAGTGCGGCTTGTAGTGCACCCGTTCCCACACCTGTATTGGTGGTGGACAGTGGAGAGACAGACGATGATGAAGATGATGCAGCCGAAACAATGACGTTAATAACAGCGGGGGACGCAGCCAAAAACACACCGGTGGTTTGTGCAGCAGCAGAGACAGAGGACACTAACGCTACAGATCTCTCTGCAGTAGACGAACCTGCATGCCAACCAAACTTGCGTTCTTTCCCGACTAGAACACTCTTTGGAAAAAGTAGGTGAGACTTTTTTGAGATACCAAAGTGGTTTTACATGTTGCCAAAAAAATACAATTTAATTGACTGCTTCTACCTGCTAATAATGAGTGCGAAAAGGAGCAAACATTGATGGTTATGGTCATATGGTCCTATCTTAATATTCCTCTAAATCTGGCTTGAAAAGGCCAAATTTTTTTTTGAAAAAATTCGGTGTGCCACAGAAAGACAGGGTGTGCCAGGGGGCGAACCATTTGGTGGCGGCCACAAGACCACCCTGTCTTTGTGTGGCACACCCAATGTGTCAAGTCTGGCTACGCCAGTGCTCTGCGCATGTAAAGGCAGCCACATTAAACCAAAGAGAATCAACTAGTTTGAACTTCTTCCTCTCTCTCGCTCTCGCTCTCCATAAACTCATGGTTATTCTGTATAGTTTAATATGCGGCTGCTGTTGGGTTTGCTAAAGATTAATCCAATATTGTAATGTTCTGCTTTGTTGACCTTACATCTAATAGAGCTTATCCACGGCCAGAGGAAGTGTCAGTGTGGTGATGGTCTTTGTCTCATCATGTGGCTCATCTGTGAAGGGAATGTCCTCAGCGGCATTACTGGGGGTCATAAACATTACTGGGGGGTCATAAACATTACTGGTGGGTCATAAACTCTGATATGGATATTTGAACACATTGAACTCTAACTGGCCTTGCTCAGACAAGGACACATGTCCTCCCCCTCGGGCCATTTCCATGGACACAAGTTGAAAATAGAAACTATTGATTTCTCTCTGTGTTTAATGTGATTGCTTTGGCTGTGTTTTGTTAACATTTAGCAGTTGTTTTTATCGTTTTCTCTCTTTGCCTGTCGTTATATGGATGTGAAAGCATTTGAATAGCATGTTTGCATTTAACTTACAATACAAAGAGGACAGACTAGACGCAGTGTCAGTAATGGTCTAAGATTATCTCACTGCATACTTAAATGCAGCTTGCCATCCAAAGAGACCATAGTGACAAGATTACACCAAATCAGAGTATTCAATGTGTTTTTCTCAGATTTAGAAGGGCAAGGAATATGCAGGTCAACATTATATAATGTGCAGTGGACCTTTGTAACTGCTTCTTCTGACGTCTTCTGACATGAAGCAGATGAAATGAGTCAGTCCGTCTATCTGCAAGAAATACATGGAGTCCTTTTGTTTGTCACTTTTGTTTGTCACTTCTATGAAGTTTGATTATTCGTGGCAACTCATTGCATGAAAGACTGGAGTGAATTGTTGCTGGGTGGCAGCAATCAGATCACATAACCAATTGATTAGTTGAGGGTGTTTGTGTTTCACAGTGTTTGCTGTGATGTAGTGGTTGCTGGTGCATTGGATGCCATTGTTATTGATAGCTTGATGCTCGCACGCCAGTGTTTTGGCTTTGTTCCTGGTCCAGGCTGCAGTAATTGACATGTTGCCCGCTGGGCTTTGTGATTCACTTTATTGACACAGGAGAGGAGGGAGGAGGGAGGAGGGAGGGGGTGTGGCATCACATGGAGCTGGCAGAGCTAATAGACCTTTCAAGCTGCCGAAATGGCACATCTCTGTATCTACCTCAATGTCCACTGACTCTGTACATGTTAGTGATGTCACACACATCCAAATGCTTCTTCCCAATTCATTTAGGGTAGTCTTTGTGTTAGTGCTGCATGCTATGGTGCCAACACGTCACAATGCCTACTACTGTATGCTGCTTTATATAGTACAATGCTACTACCAACAGTACCGTGGAATTACGGTTCCCAAAGGCGTTGCTCGCTCCTGTACTGCGACAAACTGAAAGCATCTGATAGCTTGTCAGACAACTGTCAAAATGTCCAGTGTAAGTGACCAGACAAAGAAAGTGGGAGTGTGCAGTGTTCGGCCAGCCCACTGATAGCCTTGATCAATGTTGCCAACTTGGCGACTTGGTCGCTATATTTAGCTACTTTTCAGACCCTCCTGGCAACTTTAATTCTTGAAAGCAGAAATCCGGCGATTTTTTTCTGACCATGTGAAGCAATGTTAATGTTTGACATTTGCCAATAAATTGCTGTGGCTGCTGCCGGGGATTCTCTCTCTCTCTCTCTCTCTCTCTCTCTCTCTCTCTCTCTCTGTCAGTGCTTCACACAGATATACACACAACATAGGGTTTGCTTGTCATGTATAAGGTAGGGGTGGGACAAAATATCGATACTCACGGTATCGCGATATTTCCACTTGCGATACGTTATCGATACAATGGCACCAAGTATCGATGTTATAAAAAAATGCAGGATTTTTAAACTGATTCCCCACAGCCATTTTGATAAACAGAGTCCTAGGGTTGTCAAAAATATTGATACTTAGGTACTCGATAGGCTACTAAACATTTTTAAACGGATACAATACTCATTTTATACAGTATCAAGTTTATCGATACCAGCAGCGCTCCCTCTGCCTCCTCCACACAGACACACACAGCACCGCAGCTGTTAGCTACATTAGCTAATCCCACTACTGCTGCTGTAACCACTTCACCAACACCGGGCTCAAAACGCCAGTGTGAGTGACCAAATGTTTAACTTGTTAACCAGTCGGAGTGACCCTCTTTCCAGTAACATATTGGCTTTGAAATCTGGGTAACACTTTACAATACTGGTGCAAACATGTGCATGAATGCATGCTTAACTCATGATGAATTAAGCCATTAATTGATGCTTACCGCATCATCAACTAATGAAAGGTATGTTTGATGAACACACCGAGTCATATATGAATTACTATTAATTAAGTAGGCTATGCCTATATCATCATAGTTAATTCCTCATCAACACATACATTAACACACTGTGTTCAATAATACCGTAATTCATGTGTTAATTACCACTATCGACATCTGGCTCCCTGCAACCGGAACTTTAGCGTTACCAGACCGCAATGCCGATAGCCCACAATCCGAACCAGCTGAGCGAGGCGGTGTGCAGCGTGTCAGGGACCGGCTGGATCTAACCTCTCCCAGCCATTTTACCTCGTTCATCATGGGCATTCCTTCCTCTTCGAAGCTTGGTCCACAGAACATGTGGCCGGTGTTTTGTGCCTATCTTACCGGGTGTCTAAATGCACGACCCAGCAGGCCAGCCACCCCCAGGCTAAGAGCCTCTCTCCCGGCCCGACACCCAGGGCAGCCCAGGGTCTGTCTGAGAGCCAGATGTCTTTCTCACCTCTCTTTAACCTCTTTTGAATTCCACTCTGTCTCTGTCTCTCTGCCCACTATGCTCAATATCATTGTTATTTACCGCCCACCTGGTCCGCTTGGGACCTTCCTCGAAGAGCTGGATGCTCTCCTCTCTCTCTTCCCTGAAGACGGGACACCTCTCATCCTCCTAGGTGATTTCAATATCATGGCAGCAACCCTTCAATCTCCCCTTTTTCAACACTTTTTCGCTTCTTTCGACCTCTCCCTCTCTCCTTCTCCGCCCACTCATAAGGCCGGGAACCTCCTTGACCTAATCTTCACCCGTTCCTGCAGCACTTCCAACCTCATAGTCACTCCTCTCCCAGTCTCCGACCATCACTTCATAACTTTCTCCCTTCCCATCTCCCTCCCTAAACCCCCCCCACCACCCACTCATAACACTACCACCCGTTGTAACATAAAAACTCTCTCACCCCCTGCACTCTCTTCCGCTGTCCTCTCTCTCCTCCCCTCCGTAGAACTTTTCTCTCACCTATCCCCTGATGATGCTGCAACCAGTCTGTTTTCTTCTCTCTCCTCAGCCCTCGATTCCCTCTGTCCAGTCATCTCCAAACCAGCCCGATCCTGTCCCCCTGCACCTTGGCTGTCCGAAGCTCTTCGTTCTCATCGCACAGAGCTTCGGGCGGCCGAAAGAAAATGGAGAAAAACTCACGACCCCTCAGACCTTTCCGCCTATCACCTCTTATTATCCAACTTCACCACTGCTGTCACCACTGCAAAGTCATCTTTCTTCATTTCTCAAATTCAGTCCTCTGCCTCCAACCCCAGCAAACTGTTCTCCACCTTTACCTCTCTCCTCACCCCTCCCTCCCCCCCTCCCCCCTCTTGTTTCACTGCCGATGACTTCCTGCACTTCTTTACGAGCAAAATTGATGACATCAGCTCCTCCTTCCACCCCCCGGCCACTAACAACAGCTCCTCTCTCTCCAAATCGGATTCCCTGCCCCCTGCCACTAGCCTGTCCTCCTTCACTCCCCTCTCCCCTGAAGCCGTCATTAAACTCCTCTTATCTAACCCTGCCACCACCTGCCCTCTTGATCCGATCCCCTCTCCTCTTCTCCAAACTATCTCATCTGACTTATCTCCCTTCCTTACTTCCCTCATCAACTCCTCCCTGTCTTCTGGCACTGTTCCGGCCCCGTTAAAAATTGCTAGAGTCAAGCCACTTCTTAAAAAACCCTCCCTGGACCATACCGCCATACATAACTACCGCCCTGTATCCCTCCTCCCATTCATCGCAAAAACACTGGAACGAGCAGTCTCTGAGCAATTATCCCTCCATCTCTCTCACAACAACCTCCTGGATCCCCTGCAGTCTGGTTTCAAGCCCGCCCACTCCACCGAAACAGCCCTCCTCTCTGTCACCCATGCCCTTCACACTGCTAAAGCCTCCTCCCTCTCCTCAATCCTGGTTCTCCTTGATCTCTCTGCTGCATTTGATACGGTGAATCACCACATCCTTCTCTCCACTCTCACTGACCTCGGTATTTCTGGTTCTGCACTCTCCTGGTTCACCTCCTATCTCTCCAACCGCTCTTTTCAGGTTCTCTGGCGTGGGTCCCTCTCTAAAACATGCACTCTGAACACTGGTGTCCCTCAGGGTTCTGTCCTTGGCCCTTTCCTTTTTCTTCTTTATGTTAGGTCCCTTGGTCACGTAATCTCTTCTCACGGGTTCTCCTACCATAGTTATGCTGATGACACTCAGCTTTTCCTCTCCTTTCCCCCTTCTGCCACTCAAATTGAGACACGTCTGGCCGCGTGCCTCAAGGATATTATAACATGGATGACAGACCATCACCTTAAATTAAATCTGGCAAAAACTGAGCTACTCTTCCTCCCTGGGAAAGACTGCCCCCTCACTGACCTCTCCATCACTATTGACAGCATTACCGTACGTCCGTCAGAAACAGTCAGGAACCTTGGGGTGACCTTGGACAACCAGCTGTCCTGCTCAGCCTTTATTGCAGCGACCGCTCGCTCCTGTAGATTCGCCATGTACAACATCAGGAAAATCCGTCCGCTTCTCACTAGGGAGGCGGCTCAAATCATTGTACAGGCACTGGTCCTCTCACGCCTGGACTACTGTAATGTTCTGCTGGCGGGGCTACCTGCCTCGGCCATTCAACCCCTTCAACTCATCCAAAATGCAGCTGCCCGTCTGGTTTTCAACTTACCGAAATTTTCCCATGTCACTTCCCTTTTCCGTGAGCTTCACTGGCTCCCCATCTCGGCCCGGATAAAATTCAAGACCTTGGTACTGGCCTACCGGGCAGTTCACCGGTCAGCCCCGCTCTACTTACAATCCCTGGTCAGCTTCCAAACATCCCACCGTTCCCTCCGCTCCTCCACCTGCATGGCTCGCCTCGCCCCTCCATCGCTACGTGACCCCGGTGAACGCTTGTCTCGTTCAAGACTGTTCTCCTCCATGGCTCCGCAATGGTGGAATGAACTTCCCCCCTTGGTCATGCTGGCCGAGACACTGCCGATTTTTCGCCGGAGACTAAAAACGTACCTTTTCGGGCTATACCTGGGTCCCTCCGGAATCGGTTAACCCTTATTGATTATATATGGTTTTAGTTATGTTTTCATTGTTTGTATTTCTCTGAATGAATTGTATTGAAATGTGATGTAAGTCGCTTTGGATAAAAGCGTTCTGCCAAATGAAATAAAGTAAAGTAAAGTAAGAGCAGGTCGAGGTCACTGGGGGCTGGGTTTACCCAGGCTACCACCACCCAACCGCTACCCGCCCTGCCCCTCACCTTGCCTGGGTCCCACACCTCCGGCCGAGACCCCTTCAGAACCTCTTAGCCGGGTACGGCTATTTCAGCAGCTGTAGTAGCTATCATTCCGATGTTGCTGCTCTGATATAGGCTATGCGTGTAGTAGCCCCGAACCAGACCAACTCCAACACATTCTCTGACGTTGTATCCACTGTGCATCTCCAACAGACATCAAACACTGGATGTATGTCTTGTAGGCTCTATATGCCAAGAACCACATATATATGTATGAGTTAAGTGTTGTGCCTCACAAGTGCCTATATCATTATGTATGAATTAATAGTTATGTGCCACATATAGTAAAGTCACGACATACTTATGTATTAATTAATTGTTATGTGCCACAAATAGTAAAGTCACGACATACTTATGTATTAATTAATAGTTTTGTGCCACATAATGTAAAGTCACGACATAATGATATCCTCACAAATCATTAGCTGATGCTGATCATGAAATCACTTTTATACAGTATAGTCATGTGAACAATTCAAAATATATAGGTAATCAGTGAAGACCATCATTGGAGTTATAAAAGCACATTTATTTATCAAGTTTGTGAACATGTCCCCCCAAAGTCTGCCCTGGAGCAAGGACTCGCTCTCCAGTGCCCCTTGTCTGTATCAGCTGGGGGAAACAGTCTGGCCTCTCCCCTCTCCTCCCCACGGCCCGCGTTGCTCGATCTCTCCGGCGGGTCCAGCTCTCGTCCTTTTTCACTTGTGTTGCTCTTCACTTCCCGAACCAACGTGACTGTAGCGACAGGTCTCCACCATGCACGCACACAGAACAAACAAGTTAGCTAAATTGCTACGGCTAGCTACCTGAAACTCTAACAAACCCGCTCGTTCCTCTTGCGATTGGTATCCATTCGACACTGCCACCACCACTGTGACCGACTTTTAGGCTTTGCAGTTTGTACTCTTTGTAGAATAAGAACACGGAGGCAGCTGATATTTGCAAAACGAACACCACCTTGTGCAACCCAGCTAGTTGCTCTCGACCACGAGGATAAGTGTCAAGAAAGACATGGCACACAAACAATTACTTCCGTTGCCTCAGCCTGCCATCAAAAATAAAAGCACGCAGAGCTCAGTACTGCGTAGCTGGTTACAACATGAATTTCGACTTTTATTCTGAAAGTCTTGGCCGGAAACAACATGTTTTCTCGTGGTTACCTTGACAGTGGCCCAGCTACAATGGTGTCTGATATGAGAACATGTTGCAGGTCAGGATGTCAAACAAATAGCACGCTCACAGTGCGCTTTTAGCCTATTTCGGATTACCAGGGGCAAATCCCAAAGATACATGCAGCGGATGACAGATTGGGTAAACACATGGGCTCTTTTAGGCTACTGTCAATTTGAGTTTACCCGTGAGCACCAAGCATCAATCACTCGATCAGCCTGAGCCACGAGAGGAACCTCCATAAAATAGCGTAGCCTACACTACTACACTAGTAACAAGTAATCAGAATGATAGCCTACTGATAGTATCTAATAGACTACAGCACAGTTCGCCCATAAACACACGCTTCCCAGTCATACATATAGCGCCAGTGTCTCCGCCAGGCCACCACCACTGACAAACTACCGTAAACAGCAGAGGCGACTCCGCTGCACCCCGAACGCCTCTCTTTCCAGCCAGCTAGGCACCGGTCAAACAAAGAGAACTCTCTTTCCCCGAAGTCGAGTATGTTTTCCCTGAGATGTCGCTCGGACATAGCATGGTAAACCAGCCCGTCACGTGAACTCACATTTCATTTGGTTTACCAGGCTAGCTCGGACAAGGAGGAGCGTGGCTAGCGCATCCCGTCTTCGTTATGCAACGGGGGAAACTCAATCGATTTCCCGGGTGCAGGCGACTGGATGGGTGGTGGTAGTAGGGGGGCTGCCCTGGGTGTCGGGCCGGGAGAGAGGCTCTTAGCCTGGGTAGTGGTAGAGGGTGGCTGGCCTGCTGGGTCGTGCATGGCCCATTTCCACCGCTGGTATCAACGCGGTAGACACCCGGTAAGATAGGCACAAAACACCGGCCACATGTTCTGCGTCCCTGCAGTGGACCAAGCTTCGAAGAGGAAGGAATGCCCATGATGAACAAGCTAATGGCTGGGAGAGGTTAGATCCAGCCGGTCCCTGACATGCTGCACACCGCCTCGCTCAGCTGGTTCTGATGTGGGCTATCGGCATTGCGGTCTGGTAACGCTAAAGTTCCGGTTGCAGGGAGCTGGATGTCGATAGTAATAATAATAATAATACATTTTATTTGGAGGCGCCTTTCAGAACACCCAAGGTCGCCTTACAGTGCATATAAAAACAGTTTCACGTAATAAGAACATATATTAAAAACAGGGCAAATTACAGCAGGAATAAAACATAGCTAAGAAGGAAGGAAAATGCAGATTGGTTGGGGAAAAGTGACATTAATAGTGGTAATTAACACATGAATTACGGTATTATTGAACACAGTGTGTTAATGTATGTGTTGATGAGGAATTAACTATGATGATATAGGCATAGCCTACTTAATTAATAGTAATTCATATATGACTCGGTGTGTTCATCAAACATACCTTTCATTAGTTGATGATGCGGTAAGCATCAATTAATGGCTTAATTCATCATGAGTTAAGCATGCATTCATGCACATGTTTGCACCAGTATTGTAAAGCGTTACCGAAATCTGTTGATACATGGACCCTGCTTGTAGATTGCAGCTAAATTTAACGTTAAACGCATTGCCGGTGGAGGCACCCGGATGTAGCAGACAAAGAGCCTGTGTTGTTGGTTTTTTACAACAGCGCTCCTGCCTTGGTGTTGCAGTGTAACCACTGAGGGGAACAATCGAGTCGTCAGTTCTTATCAATTTAAGTTCTTTGGTGCAGAATTGTCCAAGTTGCGATTTATAACTGAATCCTGGACATGCAGAGTTGGTGTTTGGGCTGTCTTGGGCTACACTCTGAGCATACTGGGGGCAGCAGCTCAGCTTGAGGGAGGCTTTGGAGGGAATTGTAGCCTACATGAAACATGAAAGCTGGAACATCCCCACCCTCCACTAACTACTTAAGACAGTCATACTCAACTGGCGGCCCGTGGGCCACATGCAGCCCGTGGGCGCCCCCTGTGTGGCCCGCGATATAATTGCAATTTTTCTTTTCTTTTTTTTACAGTGCACCTGAATGCAAGATACCCGCTGAATAAGTGTCCAAATGTTCATGTCATTCTGGCCAATAATCTATGATTTAGCTGCTAAATTGTCAAATACCGCTGTCTGCTCGCTACCCAGGCACTTATGTATGTACTTAACCTAACTAACTATCCGGTGTGCACAACATTGTCAGACTAAACTCCGGCTGACACCCCAAAAACCTACAATCCGCTAAGGAAAAATGTACTGTATATTGATTGTTTATTAACTGGCCCCTGGCCTTCTATCATTTCACGAAATTGGCCCCCGGCCAAAGCAAGTTGAGTATCCCTGACTTAAGACAACTTAAAAATATATTGTGAATATATGCCATTGTTCTCTTGTTTTAATAATAATAATAAAAAAACTCTTAATATGTAACTTTTCCTCCGTGGTATCGAAAATGGTATGAGTGAGTGAGTGAACTCTGAGTAAGTTCATGTCAATTCTGCTAATAAATACATAATATCTGCTTCTTGCCTTTTAGGGGTATTTTTTTCTCTCCAGTTACACAGATATCGTGATGTATCGTAGATTAAATTTCTTCCAATATATCGATTATCGCAGAATCGCTGTATCGTGATAATATTGTTATCAAGGGCCAAGTATCGTGACCGTATCGTATCGTGAGTTACTCCACGATTCCCACCCCTAGTATAAGGGAATATGCCGAATCTGGCCTGGGCAGGCAGAGTCAACACTTAGGGCATTATAATGTACACCGCCTCCGGAACAGATGCAGTACGGTTGCAAATGGACCCACACTCATGTAATCTGTATTGCGGGACGATCAGTTTTGAGAGGGGCCTTTAATGTAATTAACGGTGAGGAGACGATATGTGCCCCCAACCCCCCCCCCCCCCTTCCCCCCCCCCCCCCCCCCCCCCACACACACACACACACACACACACAAACACACACACCACTAGAACAGGTAGGCATCACTAGAACAGGTAGGCATGATTAGTGTTAATCCTTATCTCCAGAATGGACAGCTTCTCACTTGTGTTTTTTCTCGGCTGGCTAATTTCATGAAGAGCATAATTACAGCATTTTCAAACCCGGCCCACTGCAGAGCTATAACAGTCTATCTCTGCACTGCAGCTGAGAGGCCTGGTGTGTGTGTGTGTGTGTGTGTGTGTGTGTGTGTGTGTGTGTGTGTGTGTGTGTGTGCGTACTCGCACATATCCAAGAGTGCACATGAATGAGGAGAATTAGTGGGCTCTGCGGGTGAGTAATACAAGAGATAATTTCATGCAAACTGGAAATTGGAACAGGAGCACAATTCCATGCAGTACACATCAACTAGTGCGCAAATACAATTTATCGCTAATGTTGGGTTCACAATGTAAGCACAAAATATGATTTCCATTTCAGTGCCGGCAAAACGATTCCTGGTCCAGAATACAGTATGTCTGTTGAATAACAGTGTGATATCCAGTAATCTGATTTACTTGCTGTCTATCCAGTTGGAGGGTGAAAGCCATGTCAGCTCTGAATATAGCTGCCGAACTGGTATGGTTTGTGTGTGTGTGTGTGTGTGTGTGTGTGTGTGTGTGCGCGTGTGTGTGTACATGCGTGTCTGTGTTTAGTCACTCTCCAGCAGGGATTTCAGAGCTGGCCTAGGGCGGTGGCTGTGTTCCCGCCCTTCCCATCTCTCTTCTTTCATCTCCTCTCTCTCTCTCTCTCTCTCTCTCATCTGTTTCCCGGCTGATATCTCCATGTCATGTCTCACTCTCAGACGCTTGGTAAACAGCCACAGCGCCAACAAACGCACTTATGTGTGTGAGGCGAGCATCCTTTGATAAAATGGCTGTGTGTCTGTGTGTGTCTGTGTGTGTATTCCGCCAGGCTGTCTCTCTCATCAGCCATGCTGTCCGTCTGCTTTGATAATGACCCGGGGCCCCTGGAGGCACTGTGGCCCCTGATACTTTGTCACAGTCCTCTGGCTCTACAAACACACAGCAGTGATGGCAGTAAAGCAGCTCTCTGCCACCACTGATAATGAGCACTGTGTCCTGAAAGATACAGTGGAGTGTGAACGCTGCCACATGCCCTCGAGGTGCAGAGTGCAGCGCGAGCGATAGGAGCATCGGCTGTGGCTCAGCACCTGCTGCCATTGCCAAATAGCCAGTCGCTCCTTTGGATCAGATTGGATGAAACTTTAACGATGCCTGCAGCCTGAGGGCACAGTTTGCTCATCGCGGCAGCAGGAGAAGAAGACGAAGAAGAAGAAAGAATAAGACAAATACAGGGTGTTGGAAAAGTCTGAAACCACTAGCTGGAAGAGTATTGACGCTGCTTGTCAGAAGTGGAATTTAAGCCTGTGCTTCCATTTGAGACGAGACACCCTGGAGTCTTGGTCATCCTGAGAAGTAAAACAAGGGTAATTATAGCTGCTGTGCAGAAGTGTCCGGTCAAGAATTTTGCAGTAGTGGTTTAGAGTAAAACATTTTGCTGCACTAGTGGGCTCAGTTTTTTGATCGTTCACAAATCTGGCGGAATCGTTTGTGGAGGTCTGAAGATGTGTAGCAAGTTTGGTGTCAATTGAGAAAAAGATTGTGAGCAGAAAGGTTTAATACGTTTTTCACTTTTTGAGAAAAATAGAGAAGGCCTTCATTATTGCTGCCAATTCGAAGTATCAGAAAATGTCTGCTCACTCGACTTGAGCCTACATTTGCAAAGCCATAGCATGTACAACTGATTTGTTCTGAATTTTCAAAGTTTTAAACTTGAGATGGTTGCTGGTGCTCCACCATCAGGCCATAATGCCATGTTGAGGAAGTTTGGTGTAGGACTGGACTTAGTGCAATGTTTTGTTTATTAGCCATAGCAATAGCTGCAGCATCTATCGCTATCCATTATAATTTATTGCAGCATGTCTTTCTAGATATGAGGGGAGGGGGGGGACTCAACTCGTCATCCACCACCGATGTGTAGGGCCCACCTGGGTGATGCACGGCAGCCATTTTGTGCCAAAACGCTCACGACGCATCAGCTAGCTTCTGTTCTGTGTGTGTGTGTGTGTAGTTTGCATCCATTAGTTCCCGATGGCCCTCCTTCCTGAAGACGGGCCTTCCTCTGACCATAAATCTCCCTCATAAAAGGCTAATGTGACACAGAGACACATATTTAGCTAACAGTTTAGCACGGCAATTAGCGTTTAGCGAGCTCTGCGCCTCTGCCAAGTGCCAGCCGTCCAACATCTGTTCCTCCTCCACCACAGCCTCGGCCGGGGGGCCCGACACTGCACTCCTCCATCAGCCATCTCTCCCTCTCAGCGGGCGACAGGACAGTTATCAGGCCCTGGAGTGAAGTGATGGGGGGGATGGGGGTGTTTGGGGCTCTAGGCTTGTTACTCCCGCTGCAGCTGCTCATGTGCTCACTGGACTCTGAGAAGTGGGAGGTCCTGCTCTCCGGCTCACCTTGACCCCCCCGCTGCTACCACCTCCTCCTCCTGCTACTAGAATTAAATGACGGAGAGCGTGCACGTCCATTAGCATAACCTCAGCATCTTCACCCTGATGGGAAGCTTCTTCTGCACTCGCCTGTGTCTATTGGATTTATTCCCCACTCCAGCAGTGATGGATCTTCCATTTTGGCGGCAGCAGCGCCATTGAGAGAAACTTCACGTGGAGAGAGACCGTGCCATCTTATCTCTCTCTCCCCATCACGCGGCTCGCTCTGTGCAATTTAATGATTTACCCCAGCCCCCACTCCCACCAAAACCCCCATCCCCACTCCCACCAAAGCCCCCATCCCCACTCCCACCAAAACCCCCATCCCCACTCCCACCACGTCACGTGAGCCGTGATTCTCCATTCAGGCAAGACAAAGACGCACTAAGTCAAGCCCCTTCCTCTCCTCTCATCCTCCTCTTATGTTTGCATTCTGTCCTCTCTTCTTCTTCCACCTCTCTCCCTCTGTGGACAAACTGTCATATCACCCCCCCCCCCCCCCCCCCCGACACACACACACACACACCCCTCTAAGAAAGAGAGAAAGGGGTGAGGTGGGAGAAAGTAAAGTTGCTCTTATCGGAACTCGCCAGGAGCAACGCGCACACAAAGCTCCTTGGGAATCCAATTTATAGTCTTCGCTGTCAGTTTAAGTCATATGAGTGCAATTAGCCTTCACAGGTCAGAGTGTGAGCGCAGTGAGCACGGTGCACTAAGTGATTTCCTCAAATCCCACTAGTGAAAAGTGCGAGGGAGCGTCGCCCCTCTACAGAGAAAAGAAAAGAAAAGGACAGAAAAGAAAAACACAAGTTGTCATTTCTTTATACGACCTGGCTGCTAATGAAGGTCAGTGCCTCTTTGCTCTTTTGCTTTGGCCTTGTCAGCCGCCCACTCTGGATTTAAATGGATTTTCTCTCTCTCTCTCTCTCTCTCTCTGAGGGTGACTTTGGGTCGGGATAATTATTTTCAAGCCTCGTGTAACGGTTGTTTTTGCCGAGTCACAGTGAACATCTTCACATTTTGGGGGTTTGTTCTTTGTTTGAGCAAGCAGTGGAGGGTGGACAGCAATGTATTTTTTTCTACAATCATAATAATAATAATAATAATAATAATAATAATAATAATAATAATAATAACAACAACTTTATTTGTCTTTTATTTGTAACTGTAAAAAATGCTTCACGTAGCATTGGAAGACAAAGTTAAAAACAAGGCAAAATAATTGAAAAACAAACAAAACAAATAAACAAATCACTCATAATTGAGTACAAGAGTTGTGTGTTAGAGGAGGGGGCATGTGACCTTGACCTACAAAGCTCCACTAGGGGCTATTTACACCTGAGCCCTGTACCACGAAGCTCGATTAGTGGTTTAGCGAGGTAACTTCAGGTTTAACCCTGGTTTGGCCGTGCTACAAAGCTAGTTAACTTCTTACCGACATATATTTCCATAGCAACTTATGCTTCACACTTAACCTGGTCCGCAGCAGGTTAAGTTGCAAGGATAAGATTAGACCTTAAATACACCGCCCACGAACCAATCGAATCAGCACTTTGGAAAAATGGCCAACCCCTTTCTGGACGAGTTTCCCATCGAGGAAGGAGCCTGAATTGTAAGGGGGGCTTTGAAGAGAGAAAGAGTGTTTCGCGAGCGGCAGGATCCATTTGATCATTCAGAAAAAGAAAAAAGGAAAAAAAAGGCTCCTGTTGAATTAATCAAGGGCTACTGTAAAGCCTTGCACTTGTTGCAGGCTACATTTAAATTAAGCCCTACTTACCACTTTGGAATATGTTTTTATATATTCATTTTTGTGCTCTCAAGTAGCCTATACGTTGTTTGACGCCGCCGATCGATTGCAGCTGAATAGTGAGTGGAGAAATTTCACTAAACCGGCATAAAAAGGTTACATAAACGTCTCCAAAGCGCACGGTGCCATGTGCGCAACGGAGCTGAGACTGACGTTGGGTTGGAATTGAAATAGTCATACAAGCTAGAATAGCCTACTACATCTAAGCAATTTAATATGGGATCGCCTGCACACCGATTATTCATATCTAGGCTACTCCTGCATTTTGCAGCTGCAACTGTGTTGCTTTTGGCCTGTATGATGTGATTGAACTTCATATTTCCAGCATCATTATATGAAATATGGAGATATACGACTCTGCTGACAATAGCCTATATATGTGACCACAAAATAGGCTATTTTTTATAAATGAAATCTATGCCCGCACGTACCGTGTCGATTAAGTTCAGAAGCATTTTTTTATTTTATTATCATTCTTTTTAGCCTATAGGAATTATTCAATCAGTGCGACTAAACACATCATGAGATCGTTATTATTCATTGCGCCTAAATGGTCTATACATACGGATTTTGGACTGAGATAGATTACACATTGCTTCCACAAAAGACATGCGTGTATGTGTGTGTGTGCAGGGCCGGTTCCAGAACAAGATGACTAGGGATGCATCCTAGATAGGAAGGGGTGCACATGCACGAGCCGGCCCGAGCATGCAGACAATTAAAATAAGGGTGCAATGCGTGCTTTTGCACCCCTGGAAAACCGGGCCTGTGTGTGTGTGTCAATAATGAATGTGTTTGAGTGGCTCTGTGTGGATGAATAATGAATGTGGATGAAGACAGGGCCGGCGCCAGGATGAAATTACTTAGGGGGCGGTTATAAGTGGGGAGGGGGCTGATTTTTATTTTTTATATGATATTTTTATATCGTAAAACATAAAACATTAAAACACTTTTTAACCATAATAACTTCTGAAAAGCACAATAACAACACAAGAAAGACTACTATTCAAAATCAAATAAAACATTTATTTCACAGCAGCAGATTAAGGCATTAATAGAGCTGAGCTTTGCATAACGTGAAATGCGGGACCTGTCTGGAGCACTCTGAACATATATGTCTATATGAAAAGTCATAGAATAAACAATTGCTGCAAAAATCGACAAAAAACTAAACAAAATAATAGCCAGTCAGTGCCAGGTTCATTAAATTAAAGAAAGAAAGTGATCAGATGCGCTGTCTCCATCTTTCTGCTCATGGCATGCTGTGTGCTTGGGTGCAGCTGAGTTCTCTCTCTGTGTGTGTGTGTGTGTGTGTGTGTGTGTGTGTGTGTTTTAATCACGTCATGATCATTACAACATGCAGTGAGGTTCAAATTTAATAAATAGCTACATCTCTGACACCTTGTGACAACCAAAGCACAGCAAATAGCGCTTCCCTGCCAATTCTGAAACAACAGAGCTATGTTTATAGGGGGTAGCCTACATCAACTTAAACTGATCAAATGTGATATAGACTGCAGAAACAGCAGCCGAAACATGTCAGGTACAAACATTGCTATTCTAAAAAAAAAAAAAAAAAAAATTCAAGTGAGGGGGCAGAAAATTGAACTGAGGGTGCAAAGCCCCCTGGCGCCCCCTTGTGGCGCCGGGCCCGGATGAAGATGAAGCGGTAAGATGGGAACAATACTAACCTGGCATTAACATGCATCACCTGTCATCAGCATGCACCTCGCTTCCAGGTTGTGTCTAGATAGATTTAGCTGGATTACATTCCCAGCTGGCAGTAAAATATGTCTCCAGTACACACTACACAGTGAAATTGGATTTCTCTTGGCGCACACGCCATCTCCTCTTGTGATATTTACATCCATTAAAACTGACTGTAATTGCTGTAAACAAATCAGACCGCCGTGGGAAATCTGCTGGATTGATTTATGGCACAAAACAAGTTTGCAAGTACACACCTTTGTTCCAGTTCCACTGTTCTAACTACGTAGTTTTACATGTTAGCTTACGCACAAAGCAGGAAGAGGGCGCTGTTCCTCAAGTGCAAACAAAAAAGAAAAACATTCAGATTCTGGCAATGGCACTTCCAACATGTTGATTCTTAAGGATTTTCATTTAGAGAAACTTTAGCACTAACAATACCACTGATGTAAGATAGAGGCTACCAATCGTCTCATGGTCTCATTTGTCCATGGTAATTATAACAAGGTCACAATTAATTTGAAGATGATTGTTGATTATAAAAAATGCTACACATATTATATAGCACCTTTAATGTGGCCAAATGTGTCTGGCCCAGCATGTCGAGCTCGGGCAAAGCTGCTTGTTGCAGCACTTTGAAGCACCAGGCTGGAGCTGTTTTATGGCTGGAGTTGCCTTTCTCTGCTTGCTGGTTTTGGTGGACAATAACCGTTGTTTCATGGCAACTCTGGAAGTGCAGTAGCATTTCATAAGGTGGCCTCTCTTATCCAAATATCCAGCCATGTGGCTTTATTCAGTGGTGTTGTGATCATTCCTGCACCCCTGGGTCATTTAGCCCCCGCTGTCTTAAGCTTGTATTATGCTCACCCTGCCGTGAAGGGCGCGGGGGTGGAGCGAGGCCCGGGCGAGTCAAATGACGTAAATTTGTTGGGCGTGGTTGGGCGCTACCTCCGTCGGGCGCTCGCCGTGTGCCGGATTTTTTTTCTCACAGCGCGAGCAACGCAGGGCTTCTCTCCAAACATGTCCGCTTTCAAGCCACTGAGCCCTGAACAATGAGCTGTGTGTTCGCCACATTTCTTGACCCATGTGGTAGGCTATAAACTTTGATTTGCAACTGTTCGTTTTTAGTCATTTCACCAAGTAAATGTGTTGTGTTGAGAGCATTATTGAGAGAGATTAAAAGCAGCACAGAGTAGGCAATCAGGGCTGAGAAATAAAACGGCTTTCAGTAAAAACAAGTTTGGTGATTCCTTCATGTGCTGATGTACGGTCGTTTGAGAGTGAAAGCGCACTCAGTACTGCACATAATAGCGTTTCATTGCGACTTTTCCACGGGCTGTTCTCACTATTACCATTGTACAATACATGCTGATCACTTTCTGAGTATAATGGCATCAGCCCCAGCGCGGGGTCTGCACGGTGACTCACGGAGACTCGCGGGGCCCCACCCCCACGGAGCTTGGTCGAGTATAATTCAAGCTTTACATGTCTACATGGACACACACACACACACGCGCACACACACACACACACACACAACACACCAATCCCTCCATACAACCCGCAGAGGAGTGGGACATATGTTTGCTATGTTTGGCGACGCAGGGGGGTAATGTTTACGAGCGAGCGTCATTAATATGACAAAACAAGGCTGGCTGAGGGATTTACTCTGCACACTGCTGCTGCCACGTCTGCCAGTGCTTCTCATCACTGTCTTACTGCCACTCCACTGGCTCCCCATCAACCAATGCATCACCTTCAAACTCCTCCTCCTGGACTACAAGGCGGTCAACCACACTGGTCCCACCTACCTTCAGGAACTCCTCCCCCCCAAGCCCCCCTCCCGGTCACTCAGATCCGACACCCTCAACCTGCTTGTTGTCCCCCGCACCAAGCTGGCAACGATGGGTGAACGAGCCTTCTCCACTCTGGGGCCACGCCTGTGGAACCAGCTCCCAGGAACTGTTCGGGCCTCTGAATCCCTCGCTGTTTTTAAAACGAACCTTAAAACCCACCTGTTCCGCTCTGCTTTTTACTAGCTCTGAGCTTTTAGCTGTTTTTAGCTTGTTTTTATTTTGTCTTTTAGCTACTGTAAAGCACCTTGAGATTTGTTTTACATTTTAAAGTGTGCTATATAAATTAAAGCCATTATTATTATTATTATTATTATTATTATGTTAGCATCACCGCTAACGTCTCACCAGCAATAGGCTAATGCTGTAATGCTAATGGATTTATAACGTTGTATATGTGCTGCAAACACATGGTTTATCCATTTCTCAGTCTGTCCTCACAAGGAATCGGTCGATTTTCAAGCGAGTTAAAACGACTGATGTTTAAGAATGCGACCTCTTGTGGTCATATAAGTGCATGCATGCAGTGCATACGCGAGAGTCGGGGGCTGTAACCAGGAACTGGGCTGTGCGAAGAGTGCAACCACACAGGGCCTCCGCATCATAGGGCCTCGCGCCTGGCCTGCATGGATTGTATGACGCACATTGATCTCCGAGATCTGCTCCACCACAATGAGGCGCTCAGCCCCTCTATCTCTCCATCTCTATACCTCTGCTGCTTCCAAGGTGAGAACCAGCGACCGACCAGCAGACATTTCGTTTTGTCTGTGCACTCTGCAGCTGTGGCTGAGAGACTATACAGTATGTGTGGTGGTCTGCAAGCTATGACAGTTTTGCTGCGATGGTTAATCCATCCATTAATTTCAGATAATGAACCTAGTGAATAAAGTCTCTGCACACCCAAGTGTGTGACAGGTGCGTCGGAGGAAGATGCAGCCAGTAGAACAGAAAACTCCCGCACACCGTCTCCCTTCTCTGAAGAATATATTTTTTATTTCTGGATGGACAAACGTTTCGGTCGGTAGACCTTCATCAAGTGTTATTATGGGCGGCACATATCTCCATCTACTGTAGGGGGTATCTCCATCGTATGATTGGTATGAATGTAGACATGAATGATGGTGGTCGGAGGGGCCGTTGAGCGCCGATGTGTGGCTGCCACGCTTTCGAACCACCGGTACGAATGGTGTGAACGAATAATGATTCTGTGAAGCGCTTTGAGCACTTGGAAAGGCGCTATATAAATCCAATCATTATTATTATTATTATTACTGTATATATACATATGAGGAGTGCCTCCATCAATCAACATCCAATAAATGAAGAGGACATACCCTGGCTGAGCACCTTGAGGTGATTGCAAATCAGGGAAAAAAAAGACATTGAATACATTGAATAATAAAATAGACAGTGCTCAACAATCTAAGATAATTAACAAACATGTGAACTTGTCTTTGGTTGAGACCATCCAACACCAGTGCTATGTGCAAAAAGGTTAACGCACGGCCCTGATTGGTTGGGTTTGTGTGCTTCTGCTGATCTTCTGTCTGTGTTTGTGCATGCATATGAATGTGTGTGTAATGTGCATAATATATGTGTGTGTATGTTTGCATGTAGAGCAGGGGTGGGCAAATGTTTTCCCCAGAGGGCCATACTGACTTACATCAAGTAAGCGAAGGGCCACACATTGGAGATCATACCTGCCAACACTCCTGATTTTCGCGGGAGCATCTCTATTTTTAACCCTCTCAACCGCTGTTATTGGTAATTTCTTGTTAAGCTCCTGATATAATAGTGATACAAATCCAATGGCTGTAGCAGATGAGATTTATTAAAGGGCCCATATTTTGCTAATATAATGTATTATTATTTTATTGTTGGCCTCCAGTAGAGTAACTTATTGCATCATTCATAGTTTAAAAAACTCATTGTTTATCTTGTACTGGCTCTCACTGCCCCCTTCAGTTCACCCTCTGTCTGAAACGCTCTGTTTTAGGTCCTGTCCCTTTAAGAACCCCCACCCTCCGAAATACTCCAGGCGGGCAGGGAGTGAAAGTTTGTGTTTGCAAACCTCTGCCCAGACAGAGGACCCGGACCCCACGTTGAGAACCACTGCAAATCACAATCGTGCAGAGAGGGAGAGAGGGAGAGGGAGAGGGAGATGGAGGGGACGCTGTGTTTGGCTGCAGCAAACACAGCGTCCTCACAGCCTTTGGGATTTAGGCTACATCTTCACCAAGCCGTTTTCAAAGACTCCGTAGTTGAAGCCTTCCCAGTCTACACTAGAGCAGGCTCCAAGCAGTCTCCGTCCATATTAGCTCATGCGAGACGCCGGCAAATACGATGGTTCACTACACTGCGCATGCGCACGCCTCTATGTTTAGTACTGGAGTCCACAACGAGAGGGCAGCAACTACGCCTACGGTCAAGGCAAAGAAAGAAGAAGAAGGCGACGACGCATGCGCGCAGGTGTTATAAAAGACGAGCAGGCCAGCATAACTGGATGCTTGAAGCCTACCCCTGTGTCCCTCTTGCCAGTCCTCGCGGGAATAGCACCGGCCGCCCTCTGACGGGAGGCTGCCACCCTCGCCCTGGCCAGGAAGGCACAAAAGTATGACTGGCACATCCTGCACAACACCACAATAACACCAGCACCTCCAAGCAGACTCAAGTCCCGCCACCCCTACAACAAGGCAGCACAAGAGATGCTCAACTCCACCTCTGAGGACATCTCCAGAGATGCATGGTTGGCAGCAGCTTGGAAGCAGGAGTGGGAGTCAGCCGGGCCCTCCCGAATCCACCGCTACATCTGGGACCCAGGAGCTGGCGCCATTGGAGGAGACGACCTACCACGCAATGGACCACACTGAACCGTCTATGAACTGGGGTCGGTCGCTTTAAAACATCAATGAAGACGTGGGGCTTGGCGGACAGTGCGGTATGTGAGTGCGGTGACTCTAAGCAGACCGCCGACCATATAATCACCACCTGCCCCTTATATAGACCACCCTCGGAAGCCAGCCTCTTCGACCTAGGACCAGAGATGCGGGCATGGCTACACGACACCGAGTTGGCCCTCTGACGTTACACGAAAGAGGAAGGCCAGCTGGGGTGCACCCATTGACCTGCACGTTATTTTTTGTTGTTGGTGACCAAATAGCGCTATGGCGAGCAGAGATTTTTTTCCTGGCAAGATGATGAGGTTGAGCTCTTGCTGAGTGTCACACTGGACTACAAAGCAGCAAATGCCCTGGAAAATATTGACTGGGAGTCGTGCAGAGTAAATACAGCGACATTCTGGCCCGCTTCCATGAAAACTACCCGTCACCAGAGGATGCGCGGACGATGGGAAAGCAGTTCCCACACAACAAGGAAGACGTCACAAAAGGTATGTGGGCCTAGCTATAATGTTTTGGCTGATATTTCAATAGTTTCAGTTGGAAGGGATCGTGTTTCGTGCAGTTACGAGTAACGTTAGGTAAATGCTTTGTTGCTTGTTCTGACAAGCAAACAAAGAATAGGGTCCTAATTGTAGACCCCCCCCCCCTGCTTATTTTTTGTTTTTGCGCCAAACCGAATGTTTTATGGTCACTCACGATTCAGTAGGTCATGGGTTGGCTTAGTCCCAGACTTAAAACTCGTTATGTATTTTTTCGAAATGTCTATGGAGAAAATGAATGGGGAACTCACTTCTGGGACAGGAAACGTCACGAAAAGTCATGTGACTGTTCAGCCCTATAAACGCTGAATGTGTTAACTGTTGTGGCCTATGCTATGGATTAATATGGCAAAGTATTGCTTTGTATAAAACTCGAGATGGATTAGGCCTACACAAACATCCAATGCAAGGCCTCTATTTGCTCTTATTTTCTAAGATATGATGAAGCCTTGTGCTAACTTTAGGGGTTTTGATTTTTTCAGGTTCTAGCACAATAGAAGGTCTAACAGAGTTGTGTTTTGTGTTCACAGGTCAATTGACTACCAAGCTGAAGGCCATCCGGCTCAAATACAGGCAAGCAGTTGACTCCGGCAGGAAAAGTGGCCATGGGCGAGTGGTCCTGCTGTATTTTGGTCCTCCGCTCTGCAGTATAAGTTTGGGTGTGTAAATAATGCGGAGTTGTTTTGATGCCTCATTGTGCAGAAGTTTGCCAGTATTGTTTTTATCTCCCATTCTAAATCCTATAAGGTCTTTATTTTCCCCCAACATACCATCTTGTTATCCAACATATTAGCTACAACCATTTTCGTCACATACAGTCAAATGGAAACACACTGGAATAATATTTATCTTTTGCAAGTGCAGATACTAAACTGCATGGGACACATCCAATGCACTGTAGCAAATAAACGGTTACATGTCAACATTTTAAAATATGGGTCAACAATATTTCTAATGCAGTTCCACAAAACAGTGGTTATCATCTATACAGGCTTAAAGATGTCTCCCAGTAGATTTACATGGACACTTATCACAAACCATTGAGAGGGGTTTCTCCTGGTGGATGTAATGAGTGTTATTCAGCATAATGTTCCAAGTACATTGTGAGATGAATGAGAGAGAGGCATGATCGTTATCCATGATCAAATGTCTGTCCAATTCTCTCAACTAGTGGGGTAGATGTAAACAGTGCGTCGCCACAAAAAGTGCGTCACCAGCGCGACACTTTCTTCTACTCTTGTTTGTAGGCGGGTCGCTGACAGCTTCAAGCTGCTTACCGCCACCTGCTGTACAAGTTGGTTAGTTGCATCGTTTCAACATATTCCGTATATTGCATTCCAAGACGGAGTTTGATGACGAAGATTGGCTCTGCCCCCGGAGACCGGAGTCTCCGGTTTTAACACTCCAAACAATAGAGGTAGTGTGGACAATAGGTGCAAACGAAGTGCAATATGGCCTAGTGTAGACATGGCTCTCAAAGGCGAGGAGTGACGATTTTTTTGGTGTGCCATTTTCCTCCAGGCAGCCTGACGCTGATTTCCCCCCTCTAAACAGAGCTCGATTTAAGTTGTTATTTCAGTCTTTTTCAAAATTATTTTTTCATTTTGTAGTAGTAATGGTGCATATTTATCGATACAAGCAGTGTTTTTATTCCAACATGAATCAATAGTATGTTTAATACTAGATCGAAATGAGGCCAGAATGCAGAAATCCCTTGTGATTACACTGTCGCGCAGTCTACTGGAATGTCAGAACAGGGAAGGCAGGGGCAGGGCGCGCGCCACGGGCCCGGGCTAGGCTTGGCAAAGTTGGCATCACCATGGTAACAAGTCTTACCTGACGTCACTAGAACTATGCTCACGCACAAATCCATGTCCTCTCGTCTACGAGACTTCATGGGGGGAGGGGGGGTTCATGGGGGTAACATTAAAACACCTTCACCTATTTATTTGAAGCTTAGCCCATGTTTAATATGGCCATCCAAGATTGTAACAACATATACTGTATATGATACAAAATTAAGAAATGCATAATATGGCCCCTTTAACATAATTCTGCCTTTTATTGAGTTTTTGGGGGTTGTATGGTTTTTGTTTGAGGACCTTGGGGGCCGGATTGAGATGGTCCAGGGGCCAGGTCCGGCCCTGGGGCCGCATTTTGCCCATGTGTGATGTAGAGGCTCAAAGACATATGCTATGTGTGTATTTGTGACATGCAGGCAGAGATAAGACAGTGTGGAAATCCATTCTACCTGGACTCTGCCTTCCCACTGTCTCTCTCTCTCTGTTGTGAAGTCTCCATCTCCAGCCAACCTCTGCTGGATAATCATCCACAGCTCACTTAGGATCAATTCACTGACATTGCTATTACCATACCATTCCCATCAACTAATCCTTTGAAGCAGTGGCATAGTAGGGCATAGTAGATCCCAGCAAACCAAATGTGGGACAAAGAGTATGTTTGTGTGGGACACGTTACCAATGCTTTGAGGTAGTCAAAAATTTAGATATGTCTAACTTACAAGAAAAAAACATTTTATTCTCAACTCTCTATGCTTTTCCCTCTGGTTGATTCAGTAGCACACAATAGAGTCTGCAAATAAAAACGTACATAAGTGTAAGGCCCCGCAGGGCGTACATTACGGTGTTGCGTCAGCACGTATGGGTTACGCTGCCAGGAAGTGTTCAAAGCACAGAGCGCCTCGGCTTTCATGAGAAGCCTTCCCGAGTCTGTTTGGCGAGGCAGCGTCCTCGTGTCCTTTCTTGGCATGAGTCTGCGGCCCGTGACAAGATGTAAGTAGATATTTTAACTGTGTATGTGAACGCTGTTTTTAGTTGCATTGGGAGGTGCAATAATGTAAATGTCTTGTCACGTTATAGTGGGCGCATTGGCTGCTAGTGCGAGGACGCCATTAGTGGGACAGCCAGCGCTGTGTGTTGCGGGCTCACCGGTACGTTCATATTATGTGCCTTAAATGTATCTTTATTGTGTGTGTCATGCTGGGGGCTGTTGCAATTATATGATGTATTTCAATGTATTTCTCTGTGTTGTTGGTAGGGCACGGAGGTCCTCACTGTTAATTCATCCTGTTGATTCCTGGCATTGCACAACAGAGGCAATACATGCCTTTGCTTTGCTTTCTGTTTTTGTGTAGGAGATCTATGTCACTGTTTTTAGAGTTGTTAATGTAATAAACTAGTGTTTTAAAGCTGATTTGCCAACCAGACCTGTGTCAAAATAAACCACAGTGAATTGAGAAAAGTGAATTTACTCTGCGTCTTCCTTTCTGGAAAAGCCATTGGGCAACTGTTACATATATTTGACTGTATTTGAATGCAACTTTCCCATGCTAGGTAAATACAGTGGGGGAGAAAAGGCAGAACAAAAGAAAAAAAGGCAGCAATCCTCTGGGTCCTGAGGACTGTGTACAGCTTGTTTGGATGTATCCCTTTGAAGCTTAAACATGTATTATTCTGGCCTGTCCTCATCCATCACTGGTCGTTAGTCAAAGAATTGAAGGATGGATTCTGTTGCCTACTGGCCATATTGGAGAGTATTGATGAAGACGTTTAAAGTGATGAATGGCGGGGTTTTGTATACATTACATGTAATCTAACACAAATTAGCATTGCTAGATCACTTGTGGAATGATGAATTGGGGAAGTTGATTGGGCTTGGCAAACTGCAAGTCGATGGATAGGCTTTGATTGGATACCTATTAAAGGGTTTATTTTGCCATAGCAACACAATCAAAGCAATCCATTGGGCCAGGTCAGAGAGTGAATTACACAAAGTAGCTACCCATGTGACTCCTGGTAACCTAATTCATTCATCATTGGGACTGAATTCTGCTCACAGCTCAACTATCAGTTAAGAAGCTGCTGTAATTAGATGCCTTACTTCCTCCTACCATTGTGACTTTGAGCTAGGCACTCAGTCTAGGCAACACAGGGGTGGGCAACATTTTTTTCCTGAGGGCCTTAGGCCAGTGGTTCTCAAATGGGGGTCCGCGGACCCCCAGGGGTCCGTGGCACTTTGCCAGGGGGTCCGCGAAAAGTTTGCAAGTTAAAAAAAAAAAAAAAAAAATTTTTTTTTTTTTTTATTAACACCTTAAGTGCCATAGCCGAAATAATTCGTCTTACATAATCCAACGCTTAAGTGCCAGAGCCGAGTTTACTCGTCTTACATAAACATTTTTTTTTTTTTGACGGTGGGACATGAATCAACAACTTTTACATCTTCGAGATCACTATTGGAGCAAGATAATGTGTATAATCTATTTTACCGACCCACTAAGTGTTGACAGTGCTCCCCCAGACGACCGAAATCAAAGAAAAAACTGCCGCGGGACCAAGCCGTTCAAGGAAATGCCGTGGCGATTTTACAGTAACAGACTTGTCTTGCCTGAGAGCGGCCGCGCACCGGCAGCAGCACACAGAGAGCGGAGAGCGATTTGCAAAATAGATCATAGGTGAAACACACTTTGAAACACCTCAGAAAGGCCAGAATCAACATCTGCCCATCGCCCACGCATTCCCCGGCCCATCTTGACTCGCACAAGGAGCGTCTGCACGCAGGCAAGCAGGCAGGCAGGCACACAGGCAGGCAGCAGCAAAAGCGCTTCTGACACGCCCGCTGTACAGCGGAGGGAGGAGGGAGGAGGGAGGAGGGAGGAGGGAGTTTGAATGAGAGGGGTGTTTCCTGTTGTTATGGAGGAAATTACTGTTCAAAACTATTGTTTAGAATGTCTGACGGTCTTACTGATGCCAAAAATGAATGGTTAAAGTGACTGTTTCACAAAAAGCCATTTATCTCTGAATAAATTTCCAGACGCTGAAACCATGCTGTACTCAACGGCTAATATCTACATAACTACTAACTCTGCAAACTAACTCTTTTAGACAGAGAAAGCACACATTCTATTAGTTATTTTTAGATGATTGGTGTTCATGAATTCTTAACAGAAAAGAATCCTCGGCTGTCTCTAAAATGAGCCAGAATCGTCAAAAACACCCCTGGCACAACTTACCTACAGGAATGAAAACATGGCTGGCATTCAATGTGTTAAAAAATAAAATGCTACATGTTACTTATTCCTTCTCAAACTACTTCCTACATGGTGCTAGTCTATCAAAATATCTTGGCTGTCATTGATTGTGTTGCATAGTGGTTTTCTGTACTGTTGACAAATTGTGATATTGTAAGTCGCTTTGGACAAAACAAAAGTGTCTGCTAAATGACGTAATGTAAATGTAATGTAATAAAAAAATATATATATTTTTTATTTTATTTTCTATATATATATCTTTTTGGCCAAAAGATATGGCATATTCATCTGATGCATCCGTCAGATTCCAGCCCTCACACCGCTCCCTAGATTCACCCCTCCACTAGTGCTGGATGCCTCGCCCCTCCACCACTACATGTAGTCAATAGTCGCGCGTCCCATTCAAGACTTTTTTCGTCCCTGGCACCGACATGGTGGAACGAACTCCCTCCCTCGGTCAAAAATATATATATATTTTTTTGCAAAATCTTCATAGTTCAATGAAAATAGTTTATGCTTTAAATCTAAAATGGTTCATGGATTACATTCTAATAACAAACCTATCAAATTAAAAGTCAAGCACGTTACCGTGGAAACAATTAAGCTTAGCCCAAAATCACAAATCAGAATGAGGGGGTCCCCGGTATATTTTCTATCTTGTAAGGGGTCCTTGGCTGAAAAACATTTGAGAACCTCTGCCTTAGGCTACTGACTTACATCAAGTAAGTGAAGGGCCACACATTGGAGATTATACCTGCTAACACTCCTGATTTCCATGGGAGTCTCCCTATTTTTACCCCTCTCTCTTCTATTTTGATTGGTAATTTCTTGTTAATCTCCTGATATAATACTGATACAAATCAAATGGCTGTAGCAGATGAGATTTATTAACATAATTCTGCCTTTTATTGAGTTTTTGGGGGTCGTTTTGTTTTTCTTTGAGTCATTTTGCCCCAGACCCCAGGGCCGCAAGAAAGAAATGACTGTAGAACATTTCTTACACATGAGATTACTTTTAGCCTTTTAGTCATAAAGATTATTGAAAGATAGCCTATTCCATATTCCAGACTGAAATGTTATAACAGAAGTGGAGTATTTGGCCAGAATTACATGAACATTTGGACACTTATTCAACGGGTATCTTGCAAGAATACATTATATATATATATATATATATATATATATATATATATATATATATATATATATATATATACATATATATACATATATATATACATATATATACATATATATATAGGTGTAACCCCTGGTGGTTATATCCCCAGAATTAAAAGCAATAGAATTAAATATTTCCCCATACTCCCTGACTAAAAGCATTTGAATTAAATATAAAACTAAAAGTAAATATCCCCATTTAAAATGTGTATAGATGTACAGTGACTGTAGTATTAGGCTGTATCAAACTGTCAATTTCATCATCCTGTAATCTTAACTGGTCCTGTCACTTTAAAAACAATCTGTAACCAGCATTGTTGTTCACAACGTACATGTTGTGTCAGCACATGTTGAGACAGCCTACCTTGTTTCACGTTCACCTACGTTGTATTCTGTTTCCCATTGGTCCATAAAGGGGGACATCACGTTGTGATTGGTTGTGAGTGGAGCAGGGGCGGGTTTGAGCTGGGAAGCGGCCAGTGTGTTACTTTGGGAACAGGCAAGCAGTCAGTCGCTGCAAGAGAGAGGTTGGAGAAACCCGAATTTGATTTCTAGACGTTTACTAGTTTTAACTCGCGTTAAACTAACAGCGTGTCGGTTGCCAAGTTGTCAACCCGAGGACATTGGTAAAGAGGTGCTTTGCGAGCGCTGAAGAGGACTGGACGCTGGACAGAATCACTTGGTGGACGGCTAACGGTGATGTTCGTTAGCAGAGCTAAACAGTAAGGTTTAACTGTGCAGAGCGTGTCATAGTTTTAGCCCACCAGTGGCTAGCGATAGCTGGTGTCTTGCCAGGCCAGTAAGACCTCGTGAAGCTAAGGCCAAGTAGCCACCGGCGATCTCTACTGTTTCGGACGGGAGACAACAGAGGTAAATCTCCGCCTGGGCTTGGAGCTGCTAGCCCCGGCCATTCCGTTTCTCCTTCCCGTGGATCACAACTGCTGCTGCTGCGCTGCCTGCCCAGACATGCATCCGTGCTGATGATGACAGTACGATAAACGCGTTCATCTTGCTTGCTAAAGCACACTTTATTTTAAAGCTCCCCTTGGAGTGAAGGGGCCATTTGGTTTGAGGCCACACCGATCCCAAGCTTCGAAACAGGCCTGCAACTGGGGTTAGTTAGGTGTGCCGGCTTAGTTAGAGGTATTGACATTTAAAGGTGGGCCCACAATTTATATTATATAATACCAGAGGTAAAGCAAAGGGGTTTACATTTCATGTGCATTGTATAAAAATAAGGTTATTGACTGGGATATTATTTTGATATTTGCATTACTGATTTCAGAGTTTGATAACATTCATTAGTGAAATGATGTTTGTCTGGTTGGTATAGCTGTTTGTTTATTTAATAATACTTACCTGGGTTGTGTCACAAACAAAAGGGTATATTTTCCTGTAAAAGAAAACTCATACTTGAAGGAAAAGTGAATTTGTTAACTGTGATAATCGTTTTATTTGTTTTATAACTAAATCCCATTCTATTTTCGTACTTACCTGAGTTGTGTGGATTTATGATTACTGTCTTGATTTTCTAAGTGTTTGACTTACCTGAGGGAATCCAGTACCTGGGAAACAAAACGGATAAAGTAATATTTGGCCATTGTGAGTTTAAAGGGTAATACACCAATTTTCAAAGTAAATAAGGGATTATAAGTAATTGCTGCTCTAGGTTTGGGTGCAATAAATAAATACATATAAGGGTTTAAAATCACAGTTACACTCTCATACCCTACATTAAGAGTTATTTCATATACATTAACATGGTATAGCATACAAATAGGACTATTTAAAGTTAAAAGGATCTGGGGCGCTGTATCTCAGGCTAGTGGATACGACGAAAGCGCTATATATATATATATATATATATATATATATATAATACCTCTATATATATATATATATATACACAACACATACAGTATAGATCTATGCATTAGGTGTCAGGTATTAACGTTAATCATAGTGATAGTGACAATAGCATTAAATGCATTCATTAATTACATGCATATAAATATACAGATTATCATGGAATCAGACAAGTAGAGCTAGTCCCATAAAAGAAGACAAGGAATTTTTGAACATGTGGAAAGATGATATGGAACAAAAATTGACAGGTAGATCATTCCAATCAGAAGGAGCTTTAAACATAAGCTGCTTTCTTATTGATTTCATGCATATTTTGTACATATTTCCCTTTTAAAACCAGGTAGATTGCTGTACAGGTTTCAGGAACGAATTGCCAAATTGTTGATAGCCTACTCTGAACTGGTAGGAAAGGCTCCTGAAGCTTTCAATTTCCCCTGTAAATATTGGCAAGCACATAACTCAGTTATCTATACCAGCACCTGAAAAAAAAATCAACATACACTTATACAAAACTACAGGGGACTGCCACAGGCTGCTTGGTAACAGCAATACATTGCAGGACAAAGGATTACAAGTTCCCGCCTTCACCTCATTCAAACAAAGCCTCCCAACCCCCTCCTGAACCATCTGTACTGCAATGGGCGGGGCTTTGGTGGTTCAAAGGTGTGATGTCATCTGCACTATATAAACAGTTGTTTACAGTTGTTCTGCCTCTTTTTAGACCCAGCTGTGATCACCAAAGAGACATTTTCTACGGAAATTCCAGGACAACAGACCACAAGGACTAGGCCTCTGTTCCTTTGTGCTCTGATCCAGTCTACAACTACTGCACACAAGCAAGGACAACTTTGGAAACACAAAGATTCTCCAAGTAAGGCTGAATCATCTTGGGCAGAATTAGATTAGATCTGCAGTGTATACTAATTACATGACATATATTTTGTAGAAACCTAGGAGGATGGTGATTATTTCCTTTCTTTGTTTATTGATGACTACAGAGTGTATCATTCTGGTAATGCATGCAAAACTCCCTCTCACACTTTCTCCCTCTCTCTCCCAACTAATTACTTGATCGCTCTATTAATTTCCATTATTAGACTCAATCCCAAATCCTCTCCTATTTTATAAACTTGTTGACTTAGTTTACTAACTCAGGGAAACTCTCTCTTCACACCCACATACACACCCACAAACACTGAAACATTGTTCTAAATGGAGAGTGAGACCCACACTCGTTATTGTGTTATTCTTAAAATGAGTGTGATATAGTTACTCTGTATTTACTCTAAAATTCACACATGATATTGATTCATCATGTTGATTGTTACTGATAAATAATTAGTGCAATAAATCTAAGTAATTGATACATAGTAATGTGTATTGTCTTTCATGTATTCATTGAAGCCACACACACACACACACACACACACACACACACACACACACACACACACACACACACACAGGCACTCTTTGCCTCTGTTCTGATTCTTTCTCTTTATACCTTTCTCTATGGAAACAGATGGACACCAACAGACCCAAAGGTCACCGCTGTCAGCAGTGTGACAAAGCATTCACAAGACTTCAGATGTTAAAGGATCACCAGAGAATCCACTCAGGGAAGAAATCACCATACTCCTGTCAGCTGTGTGGGAAATCTTTCAGTGACTCAAGTAACTTGAGAAAGCATCAACGCATTCACACTGGAGAGAAGCCCTTCCACTTTGACCAATGTGGCAGCAGTTTCAGTCAGTTAGGTAGCCTAAAAATACACAAACGCATTCACACTGGAGAGAAGTCCTTCCACTGTGACCAATGTGGGAGCAGTTTCAGTAAGTCAGATGGCCTAAAAATACATCAACGCATTCACACTGGAGAGAAGCCCTTCCACTGTGACCAATGTGGGAGCTGTTTTACTACTTCAGGTAGCCTAAAAATACATCAACGCATTCACACTGGAGAGAAGCCCTTCCATTGTGACCAATGTGGGAGCTGTTTTACTACTTCAGGTAGCCTAAAAATACATCAACGCATTCACACCGGAGAGAAGCCCTTCCACTGTGACCAATGTGGGAGCAGTTTCAGAAAGTCAGATGGCCTAAAAATACATCAACGCACTCACACTGGAGAGAAGCCCTTCCACTGTGACCAATGTGGGAGCTGTTTTACTACTTCAGGTAGCCTAAAAATACATCAACGCATTCACACTGGAGAGAAGCCCTTCCACTGTGACCAATGTGGGAGCAGTTTCAGTCAGTTAGATGGCCTAAAAATACATCAACGCATTCACACTGGAGAGAAGCCCTTCCACTGTGACCAATGTGGGAGCTGTTTTACTACTTCAGGTAGCCTAAAAATACATCAACGCATTCACACTGGAGAGAAGCCCTTCCACTGTGACCAATGTGGGAGCTGTTTCACTACCTCAGGTAGGCTAAAAATACATCAACGCATTCACACTGGAGAGAAGCCCTTCCACTGTGACCAATGTGGGAGCCGTTTCAGTACCTCAGGTAACCTAAAAATACATCAACGCATTCACACTGGAGAGAAGCCCTTCCACTGTGACCAATGTGGGAGCAGGTTCAGTGACTCAGGGACCCTAACAAAACACAAACGCATTCACACTGGAGAGAAGCCCTTCCACTGTGACCAATGTGGGAGCAGGTTCAGTGACTCAGGGACCCTAACAAAACACAAACGCATTCACACTGGAACGGGCTACTGGTGTGTCTGCTGTAAGAAAATATTCACTTGTTCATCTAATCTGAAGAAACACTGCTGCATCTAACCTGCTGAAGAGCGCCTCCACTTTCTGCAGGAGGAACAAGCTTCTCTCCAACCAAACATGTAATAAATAAAACTACAGTGACAGAAATGTCAGATTGTACATAATGTTCATTTCTCAGCCATAAGTCTTAACATTGGATTGCTAGAATGTAAGCAATAATGTAAAAATGTCATTACAACCAAAATGATATCGTTTGGATGGAGAGCTTGTGAAATGACGGTTAAGTGTCTGATTTGTGATTATTACAGCAGAGTAACATGGTGCTAAATCACCATTCTTTTTTCTGAACCACCATACAGAGCATATATTTTGTATTGAGATGTTGAATTTAGATATATTGTCCCGAAATGTATGAATTAAACATGAACAGTGACATAAATCAACAAAGGCGAGTTCAGATTAAAGGCACAATAGATTTAAACCCAATCTCTTCAGTGTATTACTTCTAGCCTGGGATTAACTAAAGTGACTAAATCACAACAGGCATTACCTATCACATGAATAATCTGTGGCAGGATATTTGAATAATCTCTTCATCTAACGTTTAATAATTAATTTTAACATTTAAATTGTATTCTGATCTGGCTGTAGAGTTTGCTGGGTCAACGTGAGGCAATCCCCTTCTTTTATTTTTTCATTTATTTTTCTTCTTTTTTCAAGTAAACTACATGGAGTTTAAAGTAATGTGTAGAGCCATTTAGCAATGTGTTTGCTTTGGTGTTTATTTTTGGATGTAATAAACTTTTTGTACCACCAAAATGTTATTGCTTTTAGTTCTGCTATTAATACAATCCATCCGCACATTCTGCTTAAAAAATTCAGTTAAATGAAAATCCTTTTTGTTTGTGGCCTTTTACAGTAAGTCATTTTACGTGTGGCCTGTTTGATAAAAATGAACAGTATTCCTTTTTATCAAACAGGCGATGTGAAATATGATTCAGCTCTTTCCAATACATTAGTAAGCAGTACCGGGGCCCCCCAGGAATCTGTTAGTTCATACCCTTTGCTTACTCTGTACACAAATGATTGTATTGGCTCCCCAACCCCACAATTTGTAATAAAATTCAGTAAATTCAATAAATCAGTACATTCAAAAATCATGTAAATACACATGGAATACAGTTGAATAGATTCACTTTAATTTACAGGTCCAGGACCATGTAACTACATATGAACTACAGCTTCATATGTAGTATGAACGAGCTTGTCGTGTCCAATGATCATGACACATTAAATTGCCATATTTTTAACTGAGCTTGACGGAATTACCTCAAGACAAGTGTGCTTCAGTCAGCTTTAAATGTCCACTAACATACAGAAGAGCAAATTAAACAAACGACCAGCAGCAGCATTCAAATCTGCAAAAACGTTATATTTATTGAAGTGTGATCTTACATCTAAGGAATTGTTATTTTCATCTGTGGGTGTTAAACCAACATAATTTATCTTCCATGATGAATTAAATCATAATCACAATGCTACCAAGACATTAGCTAATCACCACAGAGTCGCACAGACTACTTCATCAGGCCATTTCGCCCGGTATCATGGACGTTATGTGTCCAGGCGAGCAGCTCTGAAGTCGGGTTCCATCAGCTAGCTGGCTGGACCCCCTGTCCTCAAAAATCAAGATTTTGAAATAGGCATTATTTTGATAAACTGACCTAATAACGGGGATCTATACAGTTACGTGTGTCTTCTAACATAAGATCATAACGGTAACGCTGTTTTCTGATAGTTTTCTACGTCACCTTATTCATCTTCTTCTCTGCCTTGACCGTAGGTGTAGTTGCCCTCTCGAAGTGGACTGCAGTACTACACATTGAGACATGCGCATGCCCAGTGTATGTGAGGCGTCATGTAGCGTGCCTCTCGCATGAGCTTATATGGACGGAGATTGCTCGGAGCCTGCTCTAGTGTAGACTCGGAAGGCTTTAACTACGGTGTTTTTGCAAACGTGGTAATGAAGACTAGGCCTTAAACTCAAGAGCACCCGAGGGGGACGATGTGGGGAGGAAAGGAGGGAGGGAGAGAAGACTTGTTGAGAGTGATAGAAAGCACAACGATGAATGTTAATTGCACGAATGATTTTTTTAAATAATTGTTTATTCATTCTTTTCTTTTTTTACAGTACATAGCATGCAGATACAGTGCAGAAAATAAAGTAAAGGATAAGAAAAAATAAGTTAGTACAGTAAGAAACAGAAGCAAAACTATACAAAAACTAAACAAATCAACAAACAAAAGGTTGTTTGTGAGTTAAGCTTGGGCTCTTTACAGGAATGACATGGTATCGGAAATGCCATAGTAATGGAGATACTGTACATATGACAAACAATTAGTAGCAGATATAAGCTATTGAATTGAGAGCAGTGTTAGAACCGCCTAGGTAATATAAACAATAGCATTAGACCAGATGGACAGTGTTTCAAGTTTTGCTCCATTGGCTGTAGATTTGCATGAATGATGATGAATGAGGGGCATGCATGATGGAAAAATCCTATGCACTCTGTGCACTGCCTGATGGCACCTATAGGTCCATTCAGACTCAAGCTTGGTCTCATGGCACATGTTGTTGTCTTCTGACTAGCCTACATCATTGCTTGTGTTGTATAAAGCTCAGATGTACATAGCCTGGGACAAAAGCGTCTGCTAAGTGAAATTGTTGTAAATTGTAACAAGAGGATCAGAGGGAGGAGAGGATAGAAAACAGCGACGTAGCGATTTGTATAAAACAAACAGAGATGGTTTGAGTGTCTCAGGCAAGAAACGCTGACTGATAAAAACGTGTGTGACGTGTGTGTGTCTGTGTCTGTGTGTGTGTGACGTGTGTGTGTCTGTGTCTGTGTCTGTGTGTGTGTGCGCGTGCATGTGTGTGCGCACCTGTGCGTGTGCATTGTGTGTGTGTGTGTGACAGCGAGAGAGAGAGATGGAGGGTAAAGCAGACATTTACTAGCTGGCCACCCTTGTCAGCAGTCACAGCACACAGCCTGCTGACACGGATAAGTTGATGTAGTAATTGAAGGAGGAGGAATAGGGACCTCCATCATGCTGTGTGTGTGTGTGTGTGCGTGCGTGTGTGAGAGAGAGAGACAGAGAGAGAGAGAGAGACAGACAGAGAGAGAGAGAGAGACAGCAGGAGAGAGAGAGATCCCACAACAGATGAGGCAGCAAACAGTGAAAAGGGATGCGGCTGCAAAACAGTGAGACAGCGATGTGCATGGAGAGAGAAGAGAGATGGAGGCAGCGAGGAGGGAGGGGGGTGATGAGGCTGAGCTAAGCGAACCATAGCATCCTCATATGGATTACATAGAATCCTCCTGCTCACAGACTTGTATTCAAATAGAGGCGCGTACGTGGTGTCGCGATATATTCCCTCGCCTACCAACACGAGGGCCACACGTCCGAGCCCCCGTTGTTACCACCGGCTTGGTCGGGTTTTCCTACAGACACTGAAGCTGGACAAGGGTATTCACCTTATGTTCAGACCTTACAGTGGGCCAAATTCTTCCGGGTCCGTCTAACACTTCCGGCGGTCACGGCGCCAAATATGAAAGAACGTCATGAAGAAGAGAGTTGTTTTTGTAGCGGACAGCACAGGGTGTAAAACAAAAACGTAGCCTACTACTTTGAGCTCGGTACACAGCAAGCAAGCGGAGTATCCACTGTTAGCCAGGTCAGATAACGTTATCGTCGACAATGACGAGCATTTTCTTGTAAAACATACCTGGACTCCAACAAAGAAAGCTTCAGATAGTTTTCTCTCCTCCGAGCGCAGCTCGAGCCACTTACGTCTATAAGACCCGCACACGTTAACGTAATTCCCTGGAATGCGAGACTTAACGAGCCAGTTACATGGCATTGCATTCTTAGACATTGCCGTTTGCTTTTATTTGGTATGTTACATACAATTGGCTAAAGTATTAGTTAATTCAGAGTTAGATTATATTGGAGCAGCCAGCCATTTTTTTTTCTTTCTTTTTTGCCGGAAGTCGTAGGACGGCCACAGAACCGGGTCAAATGGGCGTGGCTACATAAGGTGAATACGTGTCCTTGAGTGCCTCCTCTGGTCGGTCGGGGCCGCTGTTCAGCGGGGAGGGGACCTGGGGGGCATAACATGTTCCTCCACATACGCTACGTCCTCCCGGTGAAACTCCTCGGTGTCAGGTGAAAAGAAGCGGCTGGCAACTCCACATGCATCAGAGGAGGCATGTGAGTCTACACCCTCCCCAGTGCGGCAGAGGGGGTGGAGCCACGATCAGGACCGCTTAGACAGGGGGTAATTGGCTAAGTGCAATTGGGAGAAAAGGGGGAGGAGCACATCATCAATATGCTCCTCCCACCCCAGATACACCAGCCTCCATCCATAACAGCCGGTGGCGTAACTGATTCCGACTCCTGAGTCGTTAAGAGGGAATAGTCTCTGCTTTCTCTGCTCTTTACGATCTCCCAGCGCTCCCAGATTTGCAGCCACCCCCCTCCTCCCCTGCCTGGGCTCTGTGCACAGTGTTGTCATCCATCTGTAGTCACAGACTCATCAAATATTAACAGACGCTTTAGGACTACAAGAGCTCCCTCCATGCACGCTGCTCAGCATGAGAAAAGATGGAGGTTTGGTAAATGGCTTGTGTGGTGGTTACCGACGTCGCAGGTTGGCTCTTAGGGTGGTTTCACATTAGGGACCCGGGCCCGGTTCCGAGCCCACTTGACTGGGACGGCATTAGCTCGGGAGGTAGAGCAGGTCGGCCAATGACTCAAGGGTTGGCGGTTCGAATCCCGCTCCCTCCCAGCTGTTGTCGTTGTGTCCTTGGGCAAGACACTTAACCCTCATTGCCTCGTATGAATGGGTATGAATGTCTATGAATGTTGGTGGTGGTCGGAGGGGCCGTAGGCGCGAAATGGCTGCCACGCTTCCGTCAGTCTTCCCCAGGGCAGCTGTGGCTACATCACCCGTAGCTTACCACCACTGGTACGAATGGTGTGAATGAATAATGATTCCTGTGAAGCGCTTTGGGTGTCTAGAAAAGCGCTATATAAATCCAATCATTATTATTATTATTATTACTAAGGGGGGCTTAGGTTTAGGCATTGGGTAGGTGCTCTCAAGGGAGACCCAGGGGTCTTCAAGCCCCTAACCTGGGGGCACAGTGGTACTACCATGTTTGGGTAAAGTTTCATGAGGCTGTGATTATCCTAAAGGTCACAACGGCTCATTTTAGACAGTGAGATCAAGTTTCAAAAACCTGTCTCACTACAATGAAATGACTATATGGGGACCGATGATGGGGACTAACATCATCCCACATGAAGACAATTGGGCTAATTGAGTCCACAAGAGTCTCACCTTTCCAGATTTAAAGAAATAGGCACATCATGGGTGAGAGGCCAAGCACCAAAGTTCCATTTCTCCTGAATAAAATAATAGTAACTTAGAGCGGTGGCTTCATATCTGCACATGTATACCCGCCCAGTTGAGAGAGACTAGACGAGTATAACATCAACGTGCTACAGCCAATGAGAGCGCAGTGAGGCAGAGGCAGACACAGCTGGGTTGATGATGTCTGCTCTCTGCAGCAGGCTGCAAACAGGCAAGTGGTCAGATGGAGAAGGTATATATGGGCTATTCTACCGGTTTGGTGCAAACCGCTGCCCTGATCTAGACAGTTACTAAATCAACAGTAATGGAAATCCTCCTTTATGTGGTTTCACGTTTGGGACAAATCCGCTGCTCCACGACCCCTAATGTGTGGCCTCTTGACATGAAAACGCTTTAAAACCGTAGACCGTATAGAAATATGGACGTTGCATCTGTGACATCACCCGCATTGTTTTGTGGATTTCTGTTTTGAAACCTCGAGTTTGGCATTTTGACCGTCGCCATCTTGGTTATTTGGAGCCAGAAGCGGACGGACAGACAACGAGAGGAGGAATGGGAGAGATGGAGAGGAAAGGAGCAGGAAGGAGAGTGTGCTCTTTTAAATGCTCTCCTGCTGATGGCTGGGACAAGTAATGATGAACCCCTGACTACTACAATGTGGTGTCAGCATTTTATAAACACACACAAACACACAGTACTCACATAACCACCGTGCTACACATTCCTACACACACACACACACCTGCAGTTCAGGGACAGGGAACAGCGTGAAAGTGTGATGATGCATCATTTTCTTAAGCACCACTATCCATCTCTCCTCCTCCCTCCCAGCTGCTGAAGGTAAGGGAGATGTTGGAAACTTCTGTCAGTGCTGCATCATGTCTGTAGGCACGTTTCCATTCAGGTTTTGTGCAAATTCTGAGTGAACCTTTGACAAGTCGACAATCTTACAACTTTAATTAGGTGTGTTTCCATTAACGGCTGAGAATAAGAGAGAATAAGTAGGTTGTATGTGGTGAAATCATATAATAAAATCATTCACTCATTCATGCCCATTCTACAGTACGATGCTCGCCTTACATCTGGGAAACAAGATGCACAAAACAGTTCTGGCAGTCACCATGGAACATTTTTAGGGATGGAGAGTCTTTCGGGTGCAACACTTCACCCAGAACATTTGATCTGCTGCAGGATTATCGGGCCGTTTGTGGGCCGGTCAGGTGCAGCTCCATTCTGACAGCAGAACGCATCGCAGCAGACCGGACAAGTTGCCTGTGCTGAGCACAGCTGATCAATCATGTGAATTCAATATTCCCTACATCAGCACTAATCGGGGAAAGGTGTTTCCATCTCCAATTTTGCACATTAACTGCTTTTTGGAAAAGGCAAAAGCCACCTCAAGCAAGTGTAAAAAAAAATTGATGATGAGGACATTTTTCCAAGTTTTGGAATTTCCATCAACCTTTTCTAATGCGATACTTCAAAATGCTCATTAGAATTATGCTGATGGAAACACTAGTGTGTGTGTGTGTGTGTGTGTGTGTGGTTGCATAGTGGGGGATGATGCCTATATTGATATCACACCTATTTGCTGTTGAGTCTCTACACACGCTCACACATATACCAGCCAGGGAGCAGGAATACAAGAGTCGGGTAAAAAGAATGTATAGTAGAGTGTCACTGAAAAAAATGGGAGTTGTGTATCCATCAACATACATAAATTCTGTAAGACCCTGAAAAATGTCCTATACACATGCACACACACACAACCCTGGCACATGCATTATGCCTTGACGGTATTTGTCCCCCTGGCATGTGTGTCCTTTGCATATTGTATTTATGTGGACACAAATAATCAGCCATTATCATGTACCTGCACTGTCACACACACACACACACACACACACACACACACACACACACACACACACACAAAAAGAAGCTGCACCTTACTCATTTATGACCTACATTAAGATAAGCATGTATGCAGGGACATTAACACCAGGTTCCTGGAGAAATGCAAATGCAGTTTTGATGCCAATTTCATTTATGAAGAGGAACGTATCAATCATAAAAACTATCAGAACAAGGTGATCTTGGGAAGGCAGGAGATCGATGGTGAGAATGGTTTGGCGTTGGTTTTTATCTTCAAGAAATCAAAACATTGAGAAAAGGTGTCAACATAAAAAATAAAAAAAAACGCTCAGGTCCGCTTCAGATTCAAGACATTAATAATTGTTTCATTGCTAGTGTTTGGCTCTGTTACGTTCCCAAGTGAACCAGGGCAGAAAGGATGTAACATATAAAGCACAACAACCCGGGGGACAAAGGAGACAAGAGATAAGTTACAATAATCAGGTTTTTATTACCAAAATAAAGTTAAATAAAAAGGATCAAATTGAACCAACACAGGACTGCTCCATGAAACAGAGGAAGAGTGATTAATAAACAGAAAAGCTGAGGTTAACCAAATAAACTGATCACACTCTCGAAGAGAGTCAACAGGCACCCCACTCTCAGTCTGAGAGTCACACTCTCTAGAAGAGTTCAAAGCTTTCTTTGACTGACACCGGTCCACAAGTGCTAAGCACCACACACAGCACACAAGCTCTCAGATGGCCCACTGGGCCTGTCTGCCTGTCTTCTCCAGGGTTTTGTGCTGTGGCCTCTCAATTAGGTTGAGTGAGTGCACCTGTGCACACCTGCACACCTGCCACAGCAGGGGGGGAGGAAGAGCCTGGAGAGGAACAATTAAGCAAAGACACGTAACGTAACAGGCTCGTTACTATTTTTTTATACGTTACTCGTTACCCTTTTAAAAAGTAATAATATGTAACAAATTTAACACGAGAGGAAGGGGGTTGTGGGCACATTTACCACTGGTACAGGGTTGTGGCACGAGGCGAAGCCGAGTGCTATAAAACCTGTACCAGTGGTAAATGTGCCCACAACCCCCGACCTTGAGTGTTAAATTTGTTTTCTACAACAGCTACCAAATAATATAAAAAATACACAATTGTAACATCCAATTCATTTATTTATAATCATTACTGGTTTCAGAATACATTTATCCTTCCGCCACAGAATATAGTTCCATACACAAGATCAATGATTGCACTAAACATTTAGTTGCCTTTGAGCCAAAAAACAACTAACCTATTCCTTAACGGGATTCACAGTTATTGATACATTGCCTGTAAAAGTACAGTTATTTAAACAGTTATCTAAAGCAGCCCGTTTTGGTGGTGGTGTGTTGATATCTGGTGACGGCAGAGGGCGTTTGTTTGTTTGACAGTCCCAGGTTCGGGGTCCGGGCGCTAGTCCGACCTCCCGCTAGTCCGACCTCCCGCTAGTCCGAACTCGTGACAACTCAAGCTCAGCCAGTTCTCTCTCCCCAATTTCACCATGTCGTTCTTTGTTCACTTCACCTTCATCTTCATCTAACCACTGCTCAAAACTCAATCCACCCAGTAAATCAAACGTTACTACGAAATCGGACATTTCCTTGTTACAGATCGGCCATTTCCTTGTTAAAGATTTGCAGACTGACAGGCTAATAGTGGGCGGAGTCAGCACAGGGAACGGAGTCAGCATCAGGGAGCGGAGTGATACTGCGGTTGGAGCCGAACTGTAGATTGTTGGCGTATTTACCACTGTTGCTAGCCAATCAGAATCCAGTATTCACTCATGCTGTTGTAGAATACTTTATTTATTACTCCCTGCCAACAGTCATTTGTTACATTACTCTTCCGTTACACCCCACAAAATTGCTAATTGAATCCTTTCTCATTAAAATTTTGACTTTGCATGTGCGTATTCACATGTTTGTGAATATTGACGGTTTTCACGGAATTGTCAGCTGTCCTGAGATTCCTGACAGTCCTGTCCTACTGTACTAGCAAACACTGCAACAGGAAGTGAGCTGGGGTTCAATTTAGAATGTTTATGTTGTCAAGTTAAAAGCGTCTACAGGCCTAAGTGGAGCTAAGGCTTCCAACTATCATTTTTTCCTACAGTCTATGAATGAATCCATCAAAGTGACATGCTTGAGGAAGAGCACACCTGCAAGTGGTCTGACTGCCTGGAAGCAGGCCGCGGGGGGCTAAGCTCTGCCATTGGTGCCGACCATTTCAGTCTGCAGCGGAAGAAAATCCCTTTCCGCTCCCTGCAAGCTCTGTCATTGGCTCTGACCGGCTCCGACCGACCGGCTTCGACCATTTATGCATTCCCTTTCCGCTCCATCGCCACTGTGAAACAAGCACGATCTGATTTCACCAAGTAAAGGGGCGTTCACACCGAGATATTTATTTTTCGCTCTGTCGCTCAAGTCAACCCTTTGGAATCGCTCTGTCGCTCTGTTTAAATCGCTCATCAACAGGCACACGAAATGACGGACATGTGGGGGATATAACGTTACGCAATGTCATGCTGTTTGTCCACTACGAGCCACCGTCATAGTTTACAAGCTAAGCCTATCAGCATGCTCCTAATGCGAGCTGCATACCGGTAGTACAGACTTCACTTCATGTCAGCTGTCAGCCTGTCAATGTGGTTTGTTGCCACACAATAAACCAGCGGTTTGTTCCAAGCCAGTGTGATCCTTGACTCGCTCTCACACGGCAGCCAATCAGCATTGAACAGCGAGCGACTGATGCCAGCGTATTTTCGCTCGAGTTGGGATATTTCATCTCGGGCGACGAGCGTATTTTCTCCCTGTCGCTCTGTCTCTGCCGCTCGGACGCCCAGCGATTATTCTCCCAGGCGAATATACGCTCAATCGCTCGTTTGCATTGACTTTGTATGTAAACTCGACGCCAGCAACAAACTTTAATAGGTCGGTGTGAACGCAGCTTAACAGTTGTTCCTGGAACATGATGAATGTTCTTATTACTGGGATTCAAGATTCAAGATTTTTATTGTCACTCCATGGTACAAGTATCACGTGTGAAATTCTTGTGCTGTGGACTCCGTTTACAACATAGTGCAAATAGTACAAATATAACAGGGCAAATGGGTGCAAAAAACAACAAGAGACACAACAAGCATAAGGCAGTATAGTGATAAGACAAGTCAGAGACAGTGGCATATTCACCATGCTTGGAGCCATGTTTGTTCAGGACTCACATTACAGCCACCCAATCAGCCGCAGTGCTCTGATTGAGATGTCATCTACATGGGACTTGCAACATGGAGGAACCGCCCATTTCGAACAACAGCACCGCCCCTTTAAAAGAAAAACGTTTTATTGAATTTAGCATGTGGCTGTCCTGATGATGAAAAGGTAAGATTTGTTTCAATTTTGCTAACTATTTTATGGGGAATTATGTGTATTTAAACTCGCTGGGTTGTATAATGGGAAATAAATATGTGTGAAAATAGAGGTTACTAGATGGGACTTGTAGCACAGTTAGCTTGTGGCTAATGGTTAATGCTAATGCCTGATGCTCAAAAGGTGAGATTTGCTTCAATTTTACAAACTGTATTTTTGTGGGGGATTTATTAATTAATTTAATTTTAATTTAATCTTGGTGGGTTATATTTAATTGGAAAGAGGCTGTGTTAAAACTAGCTAGGACTTTTGGTGTAATTTATTTTGTGGCTAAGAGTGAAAATATAATGTACATTACTAGATATGGCTTGTGGTAACATTAGCTCTTCCTGCTAAAGCTAAGCAAGCTAAAACGCAGCTTGCTGCTCAAACAGTTTTTCTTTTGGTTCTCATAACAGTTAACTTATTCAATAAAATATGTATTGGAGCCAAGCATTTGTCTATACATGACATTGTCACATACAGTTAGTGCGGTTTATTAAGTAGTGATGTTTGTTAACTCATTGAGTGCCAGCCACTTTTGCAGAACGGACGCTCCCAGTGCCAGAGTTTCAGAGCGTTTTCAGTGATTTCTCGAGGCCCACAGAATATTGTGTGATATTACTATGTAAACATCGAACACGCACAAAGAACGAGGAGACTCTATTGTATCATCAGCAAAAAAAAGTTTATTGATACCATTTTCCGTTCTTTAGTTATCAGCCGGAGAAGATAGGTTGTTTTCACCAAAAACAGACGTTTCAAATTAGAAGCTGAGATAATCAGCCTTTTGTGAAATGAAGCATTTCAAGCACATTCACTGACTCTGAAGCTAATATTTTCTGATGTAGTGACGTGGTGTAGTTGTGTGGTGCCCTGCGTGCCCCCCCCCCCCCCCCATCCCCCTCAGCTGCAAACTCCTCCCCACACTAACACACAGCCTAACACGCACCCAGCGTCTATTTTCGGAGCGCTCCGTTTTTGTGCGCCGGCTCCCAGCGCGACACCGAAAAGCCAAACCGGACTGCTTAGAATGGTTTGGCCCTTCGGCGTCGGGTGCTGCTTTTCTGGCGCCTAATCGTGTGGAGAAACTATGCAGCAGAGACAGAGGGGCTGAGTTGTGGGAGCGGATTGACTGCTGTTCGCAGCTAACGTTAGCTCCAGCCAGAGCAATCTATACGGCTCTGGCTCCAGCATCGGTTTCCGTTTCATCACGGGGCTTCTACTGCTGGTTTTCCTCACCTTTCTCTAATCTGGAGAGCACTGTCGCCACCTAATGGGTCCGTAAAATAGGTTATACACCTTCAATAGCTACAATATTTTTACAGGAGATGCATGAGGCTTTGATCCACTTCCCACCGTCAAAAAACGCATTTGACGCCGATCGACGTCATTGGCACTCAACGTTACTATTTGATTTGACGCCGATCGACGTCATTGGCACTCAATGAGTTAACTTCTAATTAGCTTATGTCAGCCAGCAAGGCTAGCTCTGACTGTACTTGAAGGTGGACCTGGACTAACACTTAATGGTGGCCCTGGATGACTGTACTTGAAGGTGGACCTGGAATAACATATAATGATGGTCCTGGATGACTGTACTTGAAGGTGGACCTGGACTAACACTCAATGGTGGCCCTGGATGTATGTGACTTGATTTTGGACCTGGACTAACATCTAATGATGGTCCTGGATGAATGTGCCTTGAAGGTAGACCTGGACTAACACCTAATGATGGTCCTGGATGACTGTACTTGAAGGTGGACCTGGACTAACACTCAATGGTGGCCCTGGATTAATGTGACTTGATGGTGGACCTGGAATAACATCTAATGATGTTCCTGGATGACTGTACTTGAAGGTGGACTTGGACTAACACTTAATGCTGGCCCTGGATGAATGTTACTTGATGGTGGACCAGGACTAACACCAAGAGCTAGCCTTGCTGGCTGAGCTAATTAGAAGTTAACAAACATTGCACTAAAACCGCACTAACTGTATGTGACAATGTCATGTATACAGACCAGTGGAGGTTTTTCCAGTGAGGCATAGGAGGATGGTCCTCCTATTTTCTAGAAGAGATGGGGGATTTTATATAATAATATATCTATTTTTAATAAAATATCAGTGTTTTTTCTTCTCAAATCATGCTATTCTTAAAATGCTTCAACAACAGTGACCCCTGTAGGGCACTGATGGAGCGGCATGCAGACAGAGTCTGTGCCAGTCTGTCATGCCCTGGTCATGCCCTCGGGGGTAGAGGAGAAAAAAATCCTCCCCTAGGGCGTTTGATTCCCATGGTAATTTATCTCATGCTAAATATTATTGGTTGAAAACACATGCATTTCACAAGGAACAGTGAAATTATGTTTTTCAACCAATCGTATTTAGCTGGAGCATAACCCGCCCTCACCAATCAATACCAAACAATTCATTTATTCAACCTAATTGGTTGTTGATTGGATAGATTGGATAGACTGATGCAGTGTTTCCCATACATAAAGGAATTTGTGGCGGGCCGCCACAATAAGATTTGGACCGCCACAAAAAGATGTGGCCCGCGATATAATTGCAATTTTTCTTAATTTTTTTTTACAGTGCACCTGAACGCAACATGCAAGATATCCGCTGAATAAGTGTCCAATAAATGTTCATGTCATTCTGGCCAATACTTATAGCATATAGCATATAGCATTTCAGTCTGGAATATGGAATATCTTTCAATAATCTATGATTTAGCTGCTAAATTGTCAAATACTGCCATCTGCTCGCTACCCAGGCACTTATGTATGTACTTAACCTAACTTAACCTAACTAACTATCCGGTGTGCACAACACTGTCAGCCTAAACTCCGGCTGACACCCCAAAAACCTACAATCCGCTACAGAAAAATGTATATTGTTTGTTTATTAACTGGCCCCTCGCCTTCTATCATTTCACGAAAGTGGCAAAGCAAGTTGAGTATCCCTGACCTATAGGGAGAAATTTAGTTTGTCATTGTAAACCCACAGCACAGTAATGATGACATGTTCTTCATAGATCTAGCCTTTTAATTTTGCTCTTAAGCTTTCTGAAAGTACACCAAATTCATGCATTTTACTTTAAAATGTTTTAAAAAATCTTGCAGGGGGGCATGCCCCCGCACCCCCCTAGGGGGTCTGTGGTCCCCCACCACAAAAACTCAAAATCCTCTGGGAAACACCGCTGAATCAAGTTCACTAGCCTACTAGGAAGTGAAATCCACTTTGCTGTGATGACCTGACAGGAATGATTTACACGACACTGACGAGAGTAGCAGCATATTATATTTCCCCCTTATTTTTATTTACTTTTTATCAAGCAGTAAGTGTTCACAAGCCAGAGAGTCGTTGCATTGGATTACGAGCCAAAACGAGTTTTGAGTTGCGGGCCGCGGTACGGCGGGATACTGGGATATTTGCAACGTCAGAAAACTGGGATATTTGCAACGTCTCGGCTGCATGCGGTTACACTACAGACGGCATGGATATGCAAGTAAGTCAATTAATTTCAAGTTATCCGGGCCTTCTATTAAATTCGGCGTGGAAATGGTTCACCGAGCAGCGCTATTTTTTTCGTATTTCATGCTGTCATTTTTCCTAATAAAAACCGCAACCTTAAATTCCCACATTTTTAAACTGAATTTGGGCCATAAATCCATCGCTGACTGCAATCTTGTTTTTAAAGCGTGGGTGGTCATCTTTATAGCCTACCATATGAAAGTAGAAGAAATAAGGAATCGATTGGGACCAAGCATGTCAACCTAGCATGTCGGAAAGGGAGGTAAATAACGCTCCAAAGTTGATGAATTGGAATGTAACTAAACGAGTATGTTGAAGTTGTTGCAGCCAGCTGGGGAAGGCACACTGGTGCCAGATGCAATAAAGTATAATTTAACGCTATTTGACAACAGTTTCGGCCGTAGACTTTGTCAAGTCTCATACAAACACAGTGCAAGACAGCCATTATAAAGACAGGTGGGCTGATTGAATGGACAACACCAGTCCTGTGAAAGCACACCTGAGTGTAATTACAATGCCATCATAGGATCAGTCATGCAGTAATAGGCTACATTTAGACAGATTAATCAAAACACTGATGTCACAGGTAGGCTGTATACCATAATATAAAAAGTAGAGCGCGCACATCCACTCAAATTGCAGGTGCAGGACAAAAGCAATGAAACATATAAAAAGAAATAGAGTCCGCACACTGCTTGACTTGCTCCCAGTCGATTTATTTTTGACGTTTCGGTCAACAAGGACCTTCTTCATTTCTGAAGAAGGTCCTTGTTGACCGAAACGTCAAAAATAAATCGACTGGGAGCAAGTCAAGCAGTGTGCGGACTCTATTTCTTTTTATATGTATACCATAATATATCATGAATCTATAGGCTCTTTCACACACAGATCACGCAAAATTGTAGTTCGGGAAGCCCGTAAAGCTTGGCAGCCTCGCCACAGAAATTGCTTTCACACAGAGCCAAGCAGCACGGCCACATCCCCGTGCTGCTGTGTACTTTCAGGTGAAATCCCCTGCTCCCGGATTGAAAGGCGAGCGGAGGGATTTCCAGCTCCTCCTAGCCCAAATGAATATTTTCATAGGTTAGTGTAGCCTGGCTACTGTATGATGAACGAATTCATTCAACAACAATACTTCCCTCCTTCTCCTAGTCCGCTGAGCTGGGAGGATAGGTGCACTCGCATGGTGGGCGGACTCGCCAAAACAGGCTCCGCCGCCGCACTCGCATGGTGGGCGGGCAGATCGATATGGTGTCCTACTAAAATTGAAACGATACACGACCGCCCGCATATCAAACAGCTGCAGTCTGCATAACGTTCGTCGGGGGAATAGTATAGGCTATAAATGCACATGACTACGTTAGTAGTTTTTGTAAGGGAATGCACAGAGCTGATTTCGAGGGGGAATATCATCAGACCAACTCGCCACAGACAGATATAGCCCTCTGAAGCTTATTATTATATCCGTTAATTTTACCTACTAATGTCAACATCGTTTGAGCATAAAGCCTAACCGCACGGAGCATTCCTCCTGGCGTCCCTGCAGTCATGATTGTATAGGCTACTTTTTTTACTTTCACTTGTGCACTTTCTTGATACATGAGGTGATTTCCCCTGTAATTTTTTTTATGAATGAGCTGACCATTCGCACCTTTTCCGGCTCGCTGCGACGACGCTTTCAAATGGAGGCGGGTTGCCAGGCAACCCGGCGCTGTTACTACCTACCGTCGCGGGACAAAAGGCGTAAAACAATTATCCACCAAAGCGCATTCACGACTTTCACATTGGATGCGCGAATCCTATTTTCCGTGCATTTTTCGGCTTTCAAGGCCGGTGTGAAAGAGCCTTATGTGAATAAATAGATTTATATAAATAGTAATCACAGCCTAATGCATAGAGATAAATCCTGAAACCTTCTCGCAACAGTTGTAGCCTATGCCAGTTTTCAAAGTGGGGACCCCAGCAAAAAGGGGGGATAATCTATTTTCACTATAATTCCATGCCATCCATAAGTAACACAATCTAATCGAGTGTAGAAGTGAGTAACTAGGCTAATAATAACCATAACAGCACAAATAATTGACAAAAATCTCGAAATAAATATACAGTATTTACTCTGCGAAATGAAATAATGAGAAAAGGAACAATTATTGATGGTTAAAACTGAATAATGACATCACAACAGTCTAATCCTAATGCTAAATTAAAATGAGATATTCCTCTAAATCTGTCTTCAAACTGCAAAAGAAAAAAAAAACGCTTGCTTTCTAGCTCACCAGCCGCCACTGATACAGACACATGCTTGGCTCCAATACATATTTTATTGAATAAGTTAACTGTTATGAGAACCAAAAGAAAAACTGTTTGAGCAGCTTGCTTAGCTTAGCTTTAGCAGGAAGAGCTAATGTTACTACAAGCCACAATCTATGAAGTATATTTTCACTCTTAGCCACAAGATAAATTGCGCCAAAAGTCCTAGCTAGTTTTAACACAGCCTCTTTCCCATTAAATATAACCCACCAAGATTAAATTAATGATTCATTAATAATTCCCCCACCCAAATACAGTTTGTAAAATGTAAGCAAATCTCACCTTTTGAGGATTAGGCATTAGCATTAACCATTAGCCATGAGCTAACTGTGCCACAAGCCCCATCTAGTAACCTCTATTTTCACACATACTTCTTTCCCATTATAGAACCCAGCGAGTTTAAAAACACATAATTCCCCATAAAATAGTCTTACCTTTTCAGCATCAGGACAGCCACATGCTAAATTCAATAAAACGTTTTTTTTTTAAGGGGCAGTGCTGTTGTTTGAAATGGGCGGTTCCTCCATGCTGCAAGTCCCATGTAAATGACATCACAATCGAAGCACTGCTGCTGATTGGTCGATTGTAATGTGAGTCCTGGACAAACAAGTTTCATCATGTTCCAGGAACAACCATGGATGTATTAAAATAACTGGATAGGGGACGTGCCACGCCCACCCATGCATTCGGACGGAGGTTGCTCACTGGCGCATGAAGCCATCATGAGGGGTTTTTCTTCCTGGTTTTACTTCCTAACCATGCGGCCCAAGGCGAAGTGCGCATGTGTGCCATGACGTGTTCCATGATAGTGGCTTCTGAAGAAAAAATGCCCCATAAAAAAATTGTTGATAATTAAAAGAGTCGTTTTATCCTTTGAGTGACACCCGGAAAAAAATCCGCTGGGTTTAAAGGAACACTCTGCCCATTTTCAACCAGCTTTGTATCATTAGAACATCAGTAGTATATCAGAAAACTGTAAACTGTTTTGAAGTCTGTCATTTAATTTGACCCAGTGGTCCACACTAACTCAAATTAATAACTCATTAACTCAAATCAACTCTCAATAACTGTCAAACTATTCATCATTCATCTAGTTTGACAGTTATTGAGAGTTGATTTGAGTTAATGAGTTATTAATTTGAGTTAGTGTGGACCAGTGATGTCACTGGTCCACACTTTAACACTCAATAACTGTCAAATTAAATGACAGACTTCATAACAGTTTACAGTTTTCTGATATACTACTGATGTTCTAATGATACAAAGCTGGTTGAAAATGGGCGGAGTGTTCCTTTAACCCGTTCACTGCCATTGGCGAGTTGACTCGTCAAAAAAAATCCAACGGTTGACTGCCATTGACTAGTTAAGTCGTCAAAAAAAATATATATATTTTTTTGACGGTGGGATGTGCATCTAACCCTTTTACATCTTCTATATAAATATGGGAGCCACCGAACGTGTACAACCCATTCCACCGACCCACTAAGTGGCGACAGTCCTCTCCAGACTAGAAAAAGCAGAGCCAAAACTGCAGGGGAACGCGCGATGAAAAAATTTTCATACTGTAAAATGGATTGGCGAAAACGCTTTCGTTTTCGCGCTGGTTGCTGGCGGTGCGGGATTGCAAATTTGCATAATAGATTATGGGTGCAACACACTTTGAAACACGCAGCATAAATAAGACCAGAATCGCAAAAGCTTCATCAAAGCTCTCAGCCGAAACCCCAAGAAACGAGCGAGCCCATCCAGACTTGCCCAAAGAGCGGCCGCCAGCAGACAGGAGCAGCAGCAGCAGCAACTCGCTTGTGACACGCCCGCTACAGCCAAGAACACACACGGAGGGAGGAGTTTGAAGTAGAGGGGGGTTTCCTGCTGTTATGGAGGAAAGTACTGTTCAAAACTATTGTTTAGATGTCTGACGTCTTACTGATGCCAAAAATGAATGGTTAAAGTGACTGTTCTATCGAATTTCACAAAAAGCTATTTATCTCAGCTTAAATTTTCAGACGCTGAAACCATGCTGTATTCAAGTGCTAATGCCTACATAACTACTAACTCTACAAACTAACTCTTTTAGACAGAGAAAGCACACATTCTATTAGTTCTTTTGAGATATTTTGTTTTCACAAAATCTTAGCAGAAAAGAATCCTCGGGTCTTGAAAGATGAGCCAGAATCCTCAAAAAAACCCTCTGGCAGAAGCTACCTACAGTAAAAAAAAAAAATGGCTGGCAGTGAATGTGTTAACAGCTGCCGGGGTCTCCATGCAAGTGGATGGGAATTTTCCTTTCTGGGCTGCATGGCGTCACGTGACTTGCAATACAGAGCTTCGCCACCATGTTCAAATGGCTTCACAGCCCAGCGCTATTCCTGGGGGCTTGGGAACAACTGTTACTTGGTGAAATCAGATCGTGCGTGAAACAACTACAACGCTATAGCTTGCTGCTACACGCTGAAAATGGCAAGTTTTGACCAATAGGCAATGTACATGTTTGCATGACAGGTTTGTGTCACAACTAGCCCTGCAACATTAACCTGAGTCAGCCCTGGAGAAAGTAATGCAATAACTTGAAGTTATTTGAATTAGTAACTGTAATATTATTACTCTTTTGGAAATTGTAATCCGTTACACTACTCATTACTATAGGAAAAGTAATATTATTACTTAATAGTAATACATTACTATATATTACTTTTACTGCCCAAAAGTGTTCATTGCTTTGTTCCTGTTAAAGTCCAGCGGTGGCAACGAGCCTTTTCCATTTCAGTGGTTTCTGCTATTTAAAGATAAAAGCCAAGTGTCACTAATATGAGGCTATTACAGGCCTTATCGAAACAGTAAGATGAAATGACTCAAACTGATTCACTAAGTGTTTTGCCTTGTGGTGATAGATCTTCTCTATTCATTTTACTAGACAGTATATTTCTTCTCCAGTGCTGTTTTGGCCCCAACACCCCAACCTCATGTCTCAGCATAGAGGGCATCATGTTCCAAAAAGAAATGTGCTGTTTGGGGTAAACAAACATTTGCTGCTTCTTGTGGTATTATTAGTTTTTTTCCGGTAGCCTATATGCTACGCCCACACTTCCTCTAACTTTCTGGTCTTCATTCCCGCAAATCCAATGCTCAATGCATTTAGAGACTGGGCACTTCACACCGCTTTGTTTACTTTCCTTTTCTACTAGAGGCTTGATTAACAGATGGAATGCGTACGAGTGGATAACTGTATGTGAGAGAAAACCACGAAGGAAGCGAGATAAAAAAACACACAGCCAAAGCTGCCGTGTCGTGTCTATATTTAAGCAAATGTATTTTTGCTCTGGTTTAGCATGCAGCATTGTCTGTGCCTGTCTCATCACAGCGACCCACAGCCCCGTAGTAACGGTGCTGTATGGAATGAGGTAAATCAGCCACAAATCAGTGTTTGTGTTTGCGTGTGTGAGGTAGTGTGTGGGTGTATGTGTGTGTTGGTGTGTATGTGTTGGTGTGTGTGTTGGTGTGTGTGTATTGGTGTGTATGTGTTGGTGTGTGTGTGTGTGTGTGTGTGTGTTGGTGTGTGTGTGTGTGTGTTTGTGTATGCGAGGTAGTGTGTGTTTGTGTTTGTGTGTGTGAGGAAGTGAACATGGCAGATTTAACAGGCCGCTGAGCAGTGGAGAGCTGCTCTCCCCCTCGTTTGCCTTCAGCTCGGCTTAATGCTCCGGCCTCCAGCCCCAAGAGAGCGCACGCTGCACACAGCCACCAGACTGAGAACAAGATAGAAGATGGGATGGAAGAAAAGATAGATAGATAGATAGATAGACAGACAGATAGGACCACAATGCAAACAAGTCTCCTGACTGTATTGTGCTATCCTTGGTGTTTTTTTTAAGATGCATGTCTTGTGTAGCATGTATTTTAATAAGTGTCAAATCTTGAATTCAGAAGTCCTTGAACACTGTTAAATACAACTCTAACTTTCACACCTTGGCGATGTGATTCTGTTTTCTTGTTTGTGACCATTTGTATTTGGTTTGTGTGTAATTGCTGCGGTGACGGGATCAGGTAGGTGGAGAGTCAGGAGGCCAATTATAGTTTGACTGTGTTTTGTGCGACTGTGGCATCGGATGATATAGGAGGACGGGTCCAATGGTGCTGCTGTATAGGAGAGGGTAGTGGCTAGACTGACTGGCTCCTTAGCTGGCAAATGATGGAAAGTCTCTGTTGAAAACATTGAAGGATGTGAAGGGAAAAGTGGAAAAAAACATTGCTGTCATGTAAGAGGCCCCCTGGACAGAAAACACTTTGCCTAGTTGAAAAGACAGACAGTGAAGCATAATGAGCAGCGCTGCTGCTGCAGGTACAGTCGTTTAGGAAGCCAAGACGATATAGAGTCGTGATACCAGACACTTAATTGACAATGACAAAACTCCAAGAAATCCCTAAAACCATTAACAACAGCTCCCACAGCAGAGTGTGGGGGCTGGCTGGGGGCCGGTAGGGCAGTACGGGACTTGTGTTGTCCTCCCTCAGCGCCCCTGGTAGTCCCTAATTCCACCAGGGGGGATGTCGAGGGCGGGTGGCGCGCGTCTACCTGCAGCCCGACAAAAGCTTGCAGCTGCAGGAGCAAGTCATTTCTGTTGGGTTTTGAATCCCCTTACTGTCCTTGTGTGACCGAAATGACAAGTAACTTAGATTGAGTGTGCATTTCTGGCATGTAGCGGTAAATCAAATGTGAGTTGGGCCTGTGGCTATGATGCTGGATATATCTTGAGTATGCAGAGGATGGCTGATCAAAGACCATTTCTGACTGAGGCGGCAAAGTGAAAGTCAGAGCGATGAATTAAAAGTAAGCTGCTGAAGCATGAGAAACATCCTATGAGCTCCAGGGCCTCGGGCGTCTTTCTGGGCCATTTTAAAACAAAATCTAAAAGCCTTGCTCTTTTATTTGGGTGTGTGTCCCTGGTAAACCCCCTATACTAAATGAGGAATGGCAACTTTTATTTACGATCATTTTTTGGGGGTATTTTGTAGGGGTGTCACAATATATCGTCCCACGAAATTTCGCGATAGTAAAACGTCACGATATGTATCGTTGAGATGAAATCTCATATCGCAAAAAAAAATAAAAAAAAAATAGACTAAGAAACGTCTTTGTTTGTTGAAGTTCAATGTGTGGAAAGTAGTTCAGTTGAACAAGTCTCTGAAGAGACACATGAGAAGTTATACAGGAGAGAAACCATTCAATTGAGTTTCTGGCAAAACTGTTTACTTGACAGGAAAAACTGAAGATGCATAAAAAATAGATTAAGAAAAGTCTTGTTGTTTGAGTTTGAAGAAAAACTGAAGATGCATAATGAGAATTTATACTGCTGAGAAACCTTTTAGTTCAAAGTAAATCTAAGTGACGGTGTAACTCATTCTATTTCAAGATAAGCCTTATCTCCAATCTCATGTTTTTTCTAGTTGTTATTGTAATAACAATTTCCCACAACAGCATGTTTTGTATTTGTGCATTTCAAATAAAATACTACTTTTCCAGTCATATATTGTCATTATTCAAGTTTAAAAAAATATTGTTAAAATCGTATCGTATCGTTATCGTGAACCCAGTATCGTGATACGTATCGTATCGTGAACTGAGTGTATCGTGACACCCCTAGTATTTTGCCTTCATAGATAGGACAGTAGGCAGAAAGGAAAGGTGGGGAGAGAGAGGGGGATGACATACGACAAAGCATCCATCCCCCCTCTCCACCCCCACCTCTCAATCCCCATCACCCCCCCCCCCTCCCCACCTGGGCACCATCGCCAGCAGGGGGGCTGGAGCCATCATCTTTGACTAACGACCTTCACAAGCCCCCCTTCCAGCTCATCTGAATGTATAACGTCCTTCGCCTTCTCCTTGCCTACCCCGGCTCCCTGTCCATGCATGGTTTACCACTAAAGAGTCCTTTTCAGAAAGCTCATAATCGTTATCTGATAGCGAATAGAATAGATTGTAATTGCTTTTTTAAAGCGCAATCCATTTGAGATAATGTACAAAGACATCGGGCAAACAGAGCAGCTGCTGCTGGGCGCTGGCGAAGTCGAAGCTTATTTATTTACTGAGGGAATCTAATTACTCTCAGTCAAAACGTTGACGTTGGCATGAATACGAGACAGAGAGAAATAGAGCTTTACAGATGGGGAAAACATTCATTAATGTGCTAATGTCGTGTTATTAGCAAAAATGAATAGACGCATGTTTCAGTTGTTTGCCTGGACAAGGGAGACATGGTGAAATATGACATTGCCCCTTTTTTTTTTATCTTGCCAGCATGGTTCCTATATCGCTTTGATTTATTACATCCATAAGCTGTTATAAATGATTTATAAATGTGGTTTAAATGCATGAAATCCATTTGTCACTGTCACAGAGTGGGTGAAGATAGATGGCTAAGGGGATGTGAAACACACTCAAGAGAAAGGTGAGGAAGGAGGGCAAAAGTCATGTTCGTCAAGCTGACAGCGTCAAAACAAAGATCTTTTATGAGCCAACATGTTGAGGTGATTGAGTCTCGGGAGTGAATCAGTGGCTTTTAAAAGCAGGAGGAGAATAGAGCGAGAAGTGAAAGGGTTGAGTTGATACTATGGGGTAATGATTTGTTTGCTTTGTCAGGAGATGTGGGGATCATATAACAAAACTGTGTGACCTGTAAACAACACGTGTGATTGGCTGTGCTTCAAATTATTAGCCTGGGTAAACCCAGCCTTCTACGTGACATCACAGGCTATGCCTGTAGTGTAAGTTTCGTCTGGGGGCTGGTCTGTTCATTCATATTCTTCGGTGACTGATAGTACATAGAGGTCACATGGAGGCTGGGTTTACCCAGGCTATCAAATTATCTGCTGTCCTCTCCACCGAGAATAACAGGACTCCTTGCTGTGCCTCTTGTCTTTGTGTTAACTTACCATAGCTCTCGGTCAATATATTCCCTCCATTTCCATAGAGGTATATTTTAGCTGCTAAAATATACACATCAATAAACTATGTGTCATACGGTATATTTATTTAGATAGAAATAAAATTGTTGATGGCACAAGGGTTTTCTGGTCAAAACAAAATTTCCACGAAAACTGCCGCGCTTAATATTGTTTGGCCCGCGACTCCTTATATTTTTCTGTATGCGGCCCACAACCAAAAAAGTTTGGCCACCCGTTTTCGCGGTAAGCTATGCACCTCTAGTGGGAAGGATGACTCACATCTATTCTCTATTGCAATTCAGTTTCATTTTCTATGAATCAATAGCCACATCCTCTATCCATCTCCACCCATTGATTGCATATTAAGCTCTGCCATCTGCCTTACTCATAAGTAATCATAGCCAAGGTTAGGCCAATATACAGTGTATATATGCACTGATTGTTATTGACACGTCTTTCGTCACACCTCTCCTCCGTTCCCACAGCATCCAGGGGCCTCCTCGGGCAGCACTGACCTTCTCACCGGACCCAGCAGCGACACCAATGGACGGCGTCCCTGGTGACGGACAGCGGGCGGAACAACGACTTGATCTTCTGCTTTGACGGTTCACAGCCGGCTAAAATCCCTGACCGGTTGGTGCCCCTGAACCTGTCCGACCCCTTCACCTTAGCAACCGTGAAGCATGGGCCCGACCCGAGAAGGAGACCCTGCTCTACTAACTCCGACAAGCCCGGTGAGTAGGAGCCTCTGCTGGGACGGATTGACGTTGGTGCCGAGGAACAGGAGAGAAATCTGAGCCTTTATAGATCCTTAAATGCATCTTAAAACCCCCTCCAGTGTATTTTGCCATTTTTAAGATGTTTCCTAATGTGTCTGAGTCATGTCCAGAACATGTTTATTAGCTACACTGTTTGCCAAATATTTTTTGACAAATAACCTAACTTTGTGCTCAAAGTAAAAAAAATTAAATTAAAGTTAAATTGAACAATGACATATGACTCAATGGAACATAACACTATAGTTATACGTAATGTAAGGTGACCAGATTTCAGAAATTAAAATCGGGGACATTTCCAGTTCTGCCGTCATTACATCATGATTCTGTAATAAACTATGGTGCAGGCCGACTGATATCCCTCCAAAATACCACATGAAGACAGAAAGACAATGAGGAACACCATAGAAAAATTCATGCTGTGATTTGATATCAAAAACTTTTGACATTTGGAGATTGCACTAAAGGAGTACCATATGTAGCATGACATGGTTGGGATCAATGACCTAGGCTTATAGTTTCATATGGTATAAGTATCTTCACTATAGCTCGTTTGTTTATATGAAGTAGCAGCAGCCAGTGACAGGTACACAGCTCACCTTGACGAGTTTGTTCAGAGAGCATAGAAACAGGGCAAAGTCCCACTATGTTACAATTAACGTTTCCACGCTCGGTGTATACCTTGATGGCATCTTTAAGTGAGGTTACATTACGTTAGTGCAGTACAGCACTTCTTTGGGCAGTTCCAGAAAAGAGGAGGGTAATTTGTAAATATTGTGGTCTTGCCTATTTCTTTTAAACTTTTTCTTCTCTTCTCTTCTCGTCTCTTCTCTTCTCTTCTCTTCTCTTCTCTTCTCTTCTCTTCTCTTCTCTTCTCTTCTCTCTCTCTCTCTCTCATCTTCCTCTCTCTTGTTAATAGTTGTCTCTAAAAGCTCAGGGCATGGAAGGAAACCTTCATTAAGTTGTTATCTCCTCTCGCCTCTCGCCACTCTCTCATCCGCCGCTAATGTGTTTATAACAAAATGAACTTCTGAAAAACCCTAACCCTCGCACAAAAGATTCTCCTCCTCTCCCCATGTTTTGGTTGATCACAGAAGTGCAATTATTTTCCTTTGTGCTATCTGTTATAATAATGACAGACACTGGGTATTTTATGTGCATGGCTTTATGCAGAGGCCTATTGTGTTCAGTGTGGTATTTTGGAGTTTTGTCTGTGGTGGGCTTTGTTGAGACAGATGGCCTGAGGTAGAGGTTTTGTCAAACCGCTCTTTGTGTTTGCTTTGTTATTCTTGCAGACACTTTGAGAAGGAGACTCCATCTTGGAGGTGTTTTGTGTGCTAGCTGATAATGAATGAGCCGCAGCATGTGTAATAACTGTGTAGAAAATTGGACTGTGCCCAATGTGCTGTCCAAAAAAATAGTCTTTGGCAGACACAGCGGTCCAGAGAATTCACAGGCAGTTGAAAGAATGACTGCAGTGAGAAAGCCCAAAAATGCACGCGCACGCACACACACACACACACACACACACACACACACACACACACACACACACACACACACACACACACACACACACACACACACACACACACACACACACACACACACACACACACACACACACACAATCGTTTTTATTTCTAGCCATCTAGTCAGACTGATTCACACCTGGGGCACCGGGTGAATGAGTTAATGTACCTGGCAGGATAGAAGACCAGCAGCACTGTGGCACTCAAGGACCCACAGTTTTAGAGGTATAAAAATATGAACTTAGGTAATACTGTTATATAGCATTTTGGAAATAATTTTCTTAATCTAGCTTTCTGAATATCCTTATAGTATGCCATTTCACTCTTATTTTAAAGCAGGACTCCATAGACCTTTTCAGCCCAGCATCCAGATTCAGCAAATGTAGCCTCTTGCTCTTGGACTTTCGTGCCCACCGCAATAACAATATACAATAACTCCTGGACATGCCGAGAGAGGAGGGCCCTCCTCTCCCTACCCCTCCCTCTCTCCCCCCCACCTCCCCTCCCTCCCTCCTATAATGACCCTCCTGAATGTTGAATCCATACTGCACATGCACAGTGCACACTCATGCCCACGTTGCACTTTGCACACTCACAATGCAGAGTCATAGCTATATTACCATGTAATATAATAAGCCATGCAGGGTACGGCATAGTCATTGCAATTATGATATAAATAATCAAACAGTGTACAGCTTTAGTCATAGAAATAATATTATTATTTAATATAATATATTTACAGTTTCCGGGAAACGAAAGATGTAACGGCGGTGGAGGTAAAGTTGTATATATTGTAGTTTGCATATTTACGTATTGTATTGTTTCTTGCTTCTTTGTAGCAATATGTTGATACTGCTGTTTTTGCTCTGCACCTTACCTATGGGAATTTGTGTAACTTTTTATTGTTTAATTAGTTGTTGCTGTCATTGATGCTACTGCTGCTGTAACGCCAGAATTTCCCTACGGGGATGAATAAAGTACTCTATCTATCTATCTATCTATCTATCTATCTATCTATCTATCTATCTATCTATCTATCTATCCATGTACAGTAATCGTACCAGAACTTTCAACATGTGGACCCAAACACATGAAAACGTTTATTTTTCTGTCACATCACATCACATCACATCTCACACACACACACACACACACACACACACACACACACACACACACACACACACACACTGTTACTACAAACAGTGGAGTAGCTGTCACTGGATTTTGATATTGATTGGCACTTATGCAGATAGCCTTGTTTGTATTCAGGTGGAAATCTTATGGACAGCAGGATTCAATAAAAAGATGGGAGGATAGACAGAGAGGATAGGGGAGGTAAGGAGGAGAAGGAAGAGGTGGGTGAGAGAAAGAGCTCAGGGAGAGAGATGAAAATGGTAAAGAGGAAGAGAGAGAGAGATTTTTCTTTAAATCTTTGTATTTTGTGATCCAGCACCAGTTTTTTGAGGAATCCGGTGGATGTGCATATCTTTTCTTTTCTATGATTTGAACGTGGCCCTGAGTTGCCTTTATTTCTGCTGACAGCTGTGCTATCCCCACATGACTGTGCTTGTACTGGTCGTTCATTACTTTGCCTTCGAGCTGCCTGGCTGTAAATGGGCGCTGTCCGTGGTCCTGCATCCCTCCTCTAGTCTCAGCCTCCCTGGGGCTCCACAGTGCTTGGGTGTGTATGAAATTGACCATGAGCTGTATAGATTTGTGTGTGTGTGTGTGTGTGTGTGTGTGTGTGCACGACGTGTGTGCATCTAGCTGTTTGTGCAGAAGCGGGTTGATGTTCTGCATATGTGTGCGCGTGCGTGTATTTGTGTGTGTGTGTGTGTGTGTGTGTGAGGGAGAGTATACAGGTAGGAGAAAGTGGAGACCTTTGATATCACTTTGTAGCAAAAGCCAAAGACAAGAAGAAGAGTGCAGTAAAGCTGCTGCTCGGTGCTTCATCATATTAATATATATAATATATAATATATATTCATCATATTAATCTGGGCCAAATGGCTTCAGTGAAAGCCTTGTTCTTCCAACCAATCTCTGCCTTTATCCTTCACCCTTCCCTCCTTTGTCTAACTTTGCGGCCAAATAACTCTCCGCAAACTCCTCCCAGGCTTTCTGCCTACCTCAATCGTTTTTAACTCTTTCCCCACCATTGATGAGATTTTCTGTCATTTATGAGACAACAATTGACAGATTATGATTTTTTTGCATGTATTTAGCGGGGGGGTTCCTATCTGGAGGAAACTCCAGGGGAGCACGGGGAGAACATGCAAATGCCACAGAGAAGGGACCTTTTGACAAGCCCATCTGGGTGTAGGCACTGAGGACATTGGAATGGGGACACCCCCTCAGCCCACAGCGTCCCAGGCAGGAATCGAACCCAGGACCTTCTTGCTGTGAGGCGACCGCTACCACTGCACGACCGTGTCCCCATTGACAGAATTGTCTGGCAGTCCGTGATCTCCATTACTTATAGAGGGCGCTGTTACCCACCTTATGAAATAGTACAGCACATCCAGGTCCAAAAACAATCGAAGAAGAAGCTCCGCCAGAAACCCGGAAGGGGAGGATAGAGGATTTCTCCCATAGGATCACATAGGATAGGCTTGCTGGTCAAAGGGCTGGTATCAGCAATGTTAAACCACCCAATCGTGCTGACTCATCCACAAGAACAGGGACTTGATGATGGCAGAGTGGCCTCTCAACCATTTCTGCAGGTGGATGAGCTCCAGATGGCAGATCCTTCGTGAAGCTCAGGGAAGCAGTCGCCCGTCCGGCTCGACGAGAGCTCGGCCGCTGCCTCTCTGGTCCCCGAGGGGGGGCTTGATCTGTGCTAGTGTCTGGTGTTACACTGAAATCTGTGACCACTGAAATGTGTGACAGCAGAGGGGCGCTGATGCACTAATTTATTTAGTTATTTGGATAGCACGGTGGGGATCAGTGGCTCAACCATTGTTGCCTCACAGCAAGAAGGTCCCGAGTTCGAACCCCGGTCTGTCCCAGGTCCTTTCTGTGTAGTCCTTTCGCCCCCCGTGTTCGCGTGGGCTTCCTCCAGGTGCTCCGGTTTCCTCCCACCATCGAAGGCATGTACTGTATGTTAGAGTTAATACTCTGATCTATATTCACTGTTTACATATTCGCAGAACAAAATGTTCTGGGGGTCTTGAAATATTAGTGAACATGATCAAAAACGCTGGTGGTACCTGGCAACTTATTTTTTTAAACTCTGGCTCAGAAAGAGTTCAGATGAAAGGTTTGCACTCGGTGCAGCTCCGGCCTCCGACTGCCCAAAACACTTCCTGGATGGAGGACGTGAAGATTGATGGCACGGCTCCCACACTGACCTGAAGTGTGGTGGAGATACTGATAGAAGAACAGATGGAGACAGAGTGCTGGAGGGATGGTGGAGGGCTGATACATTTGGCGTAGGAATATTGCAGGTGCAGGTACTGTCAAGGCTTAGGTCATCAAGAGGAGGCGTGTGATGGATGTAGTATGGCAGTAGGTGAGACGGCACCATGCTTCTCCCTGGTCTCTAACAGTTTGAACCTGTGGGACTTTGTTTCTTCCTGGTTTGTCCTATCCTTGAGAACCATTACCTCCACTGCTTACCCTGCCTATATTTTGCTTCTTTTTATGTATTTACATGTTGCAAGATCTCAAACATGATTTAGCAGCATGGGCAGGACTTTGCACTGCATCTGCTCGAGCCCTCAGTGACTTGGCAAGCTTGGCAAAGCATTCTAAAGTGTATTTGACAGTTGTTGTTGAACCTCTTGGGTTATAGGCTGTTTTTTTCAAGCAGACATTCACACATGCACACATCGGATGTTTCTGGGGAGACAGCTCTCAATGTGACAATATCTGCTCATGTAAAAATGCATGTACTTATACAACATAAATCTAGTATAGACATTATGACAATGTACACCTATGCTACACATGTCTGATGTCTCTGTGCCTCCATTCTAAGTCTATTGTGTAAAGTCTTGTAGTTTTTGCTCAGATATTAATGACAGGCATGTCTCACAGGGCTTTGAGAATAAGCCTACCTACATGTAGATCTAACTGATCAACAACCAATCATAGCACAGAATGATGTAACACAGACGTAAGGAAGCAGAAGAACAAAGCACAAGACACAATAGCAAGTTAGGAAGACATAAACTACCCAACACCACCAACCTTTAGGAGCTAAATGCGATATAGCCCTACTAGATGCCTGCAAACCACTATTATACTGTATATCTAGCGAGACAGGCAAGTTATATTGTTGTGAGCAGTGAACCAAGCCACGCCCCTCTGTGTTGTGACAGGCTTTGTTGTTGTCATCCTGCTAGAGCAGGATGCTTCAGCAGAGATTCTAACTAAGATCAACTGAGGTCAAATAAAGTAAACACAACTTCTGCAAGTGAAATGTTCTGTATTTAACATAATTGCAAAGGAAGTCGATTTTCAGCCAATGTATTTCCAATAGGGGTGTCACGATACACTCAGTTCACGATACGATACGATACACAATATTGGGTTCACGATAACGATACGATACGATATTTTAACAATATTTTTTGCGATCGATTTGTAAGTTGAGGGGGCATCCTCCACGCTAATTTGAGTAATTTCACCATTTTCATTCTCCCTGTCTGTAACGTCCCTCGTCTGTTCAAACAAAGCAATGAAAAGGAGAGCAAGCATGCAATCAGATGCAGATCAGTGCCACCATGTTCAGCTTCTTTTTCTCGCGATATGAGATTTCATCTCAACGATACATATTGTCACGTTTTGATATATTGTGGGACGATATATTGTGACATCCCTAATTTCCAATGTTGACAGACTGGCTGACGATGTGGAGTTGAGAGACTGTCAGACACTCGGCACAGCATAACAAGTGCCACATGGAAAGTGGAACATCCAATTTCAAAGTAGCACAGAGGAGGGGAGGAGATAACAGAGGAGTTGTGGGGACAAGAGTGGAGTGAATTTTTAGAATGTGTACTTTTAAACTTAACTTTAAAATTCAAACTTCAGTATTGCAATATTAATTCTGAGCTAGTAACCAGTGGGCCAGGCAAATAGAAATTTCATCATAGATGGGCGAGAAACCAATATTAATAAGTTCCTCTCCTAGAAAGGCAACAGAGGAATATCAACACAAACCATTTATTTTAGCAGCGACTGTGTGCAGCAGTATGCAAAGTCTGACCCTCTCTGCCGTGCGACTCCCGTGGCTGTCAATATATATATATATATATATATATATATATATATATATATATATATATATATATATATATATATATATATATATATTTTCCCCCATTATCCAGCAAAGTACACCGTTGGCATCAACGGCTGAACTTTTAACTGAGGTACTGGATACATGAACGAACATAGAAAAAAACATATTTTTAAATGGCAGGATAATTTGCATATTAGCATGCCACAAATACATGTGGCCACTTCAGTTTTATTATATTTGACCCTCAAAACATGGGTCACACATGTGTGCGCACACACACACACGCACACATGCACACGTGCATACACGCGCACACACAAAACGGAATTTGATCGATCTAACGTCTCTTCAAATGCCCATAGCATGCGATGGGACCAAAGAGTTTCATGATTGATTCTCCATTTATTTTTCCATAGATGTTTCATAAAATGCGTATAATAGTTTTACTTGGTCAAACCAAGCGGTTCAGCTACATTTGGAATCAGGAAAGACTATATAACATTTAGCTTGGACCGAAACTTAACTATTTAAAAAAAAACGATAAAAAATATATTTCTTTGGTCTGAGTGAAATTTTATATTGGTCTCTCCTGGTTCTAAATATAGCTGAATCACGTAGTTTGACCAAGTAAACTATTTTATGAGCATTTTACGAAATGTTTATGAAAAATTAATGGGGGAATGACATCTCTTAGGTCCCTCGCTGAACTTGACTTTGGCACTCTACTGCATAGTAATTCTCACCTAAATTTAAACTGCTATTTGATGTTTTTTTTTATGTACATTTTGTATACTGCTTTAGCAATACTGTTTGTGATAAACCTACACGTAGCCTACAGGACAATCAAATCATTGGACAGATAGAAAGGGAAAGAAACTGCAGTACAGTAGTTGCAGTTACCTTCTGCGTCTCCTTTTCTATTTCTTGTTTCCAGGTTAATTTGCTTGGTACCATACCTGAGATCCAATTTCCCCGACGAATCCAATCCCTTCATTTTCTCCCTCTACTTTGCTTTCACTCTGCCTCTCCCCAGTAACTCTGCCTCTCCCCAGTAACTCTGCCTCTCCCCAGTAACTCTGCCTCTCCCCAGTAACTCTGCCTCTCCCCAGTAACTCTGGCTTTGCCTTCTTGCCTCCTTCTCCCCACCCCTCCTTAAAGTCACCTTGCTCCCAATGCTCATCAATCTCTTCTCTGTTGTGGATCCTTCCTCCAGCAGGCCCTGTACCACTCCTCCCCTCTTCCCTCGCTCGCTCACTCAGCACTTATCTTGATGATAATGAACTCTGTGGGGTAATCAACCTTAATCCCACAGTGGCCATTTTGATCTTACTTGAGGATAAATTCGACCCAAAAGATTGCCATATATACAGTAAAACTAGTGTCATTTCGACACAAAGTTTTCAACATTAAGTGATCAAATTAGCAATCTTGGAAACAAGTACGACGACTGAATTGAGCAACAAAGTTAGCTAACTTACTTAGTTTGCCACTAGCTTGCTACATTACCTAGGTTAGATTCCAGTAGTAGCCTAAATTTAGGCTATCTGAAGTAAATTAATCTGTGAAAAGGTCAATGTTTGTCCAATTACCGACATTTGTGTGATGCATATCTTACACAACACAACATAGTTGGTCTTCCTGAGTATATAGGAAGGCCAAGTATACAGTTGTCCTAGTATACAAAGGGCAACTATAGCTATAGCATTGTGTCAAGCAGTATGCGCATATGCAGGCCTGCTCTGCAGTGCTTTCTACCCATTTTGCCTCCTTCAGCGTGGAAACAGAAACAGACACAGCTACACAATGTGGCCTATTTATCTGCTGTCATTTCAATGTGGAAAAAGGGCATTGCATATCACAGCTTTAAATCTCTTATTCTCTCCCATCTCGTCTTCCACTTTCCCACATCAGCGCCTTCTTACACCATCTCCCTCCTCTATGCCGCTTCATTCTCTTTTCCTTCATCCATCTTTCATCTTCATCCTCCCTCTCACCACACACAAACACACACACACACACACACACACACACACACACAACACACACACACACACACACACACACACACCCAGTCTCAAATCATCTCATCTCTCTTCATTCTTCTTCAAGTCTCTTTAAGACTTTCAACTCCAAAGGACTTGAGTCAACGACTCCAACAGATTCTAATAGAGACAGAGGAAGAAGAAAAGAGTGAAGATCTTCTTCTCGGAATCGAGTGCCCACGAGATGATGAGGGACCTTTGATGTGCCATGTCTCCATTCTCTCCCCCTCCCTCTCTTTCTGTCTCTGTCCTCAGGTTCTTTCACTCATTTGTTTGTGTGATGATTATTTATTTAATTCATCCCTTCTGTCTGTCAGGTTTGAGGAATAGGAAACTTTTTGCTTTGCTTTCATGAGCGGGGCGAGCCGGAGCACTCTCCTACGCCTAAGCTTCAGTTTTGAAGTTTTTATAACTGTTATATTTTGTTAATGATGCAATTATGCTAAAAAAAAATGCCATGTGGACACATATAACTATAGTTAAATTAGCTGTTGTGACCATCTTGTCAAAAAAGTTTATTGACTTTATATTTTGAGTGAGAAGTTCAGCTCTGGTCCCATAGACATGAATGGAGCTGGGCGAAGTCTTTTTGGAGCTGACCCCAGTGGACGTTGGATGAACTGCAGCTTTCAGATACTCCAGAATTCACACGTGGCTTTGGCCGCTTGAATCAGTGTATGGAGGGTGTTGTTACAGGTGGTTATCCTTGCCGAATCCCCCCCCCCCCTTATCTAGCCCAGCTTTGAGCTAGTGCCAGTTAGTTGGTCCCTGAGCTATTTCCAATCCTGAGGCCTTGCAGAGGCACTGAGTCGACCCCCTAGACACACACACACACACACACACACACACACACACACACACACACACACACGCACGCACACACACACACACACACACACACACACACACACACACACACACACACACACACACAAAGTATCTCCATCTGTGTTCAGCTGGTGGCTTCCCAAGCACAGCAGTGCAGCTGTTCTTTCAAGCTCCATAATCCTTTTTCTGACAAGGAGTCGGCCTTTGGTGCAATCACTTGGATTCATTAACTGCTTATCATGCTCTAAAAGTTAACCGTCTTCATCGACTTGACCATCCTCTCGTTAATTTCCCGAGGGCGGGCTGATCTCCTGGTTTTGTTGCTATGGTGAACTTGCAGAAACCAACAGCTGCTGAGATATGAAGGAAAAGTGCTGAAAATGCATCATTATAAAAATCTAATTCCAGTGCTGATGATCTCTTGCTCTTTGTCTTAGCTTCCTCCTCCGTTCTTTCTCAGACTCATGTGCATTTACACTGCCTTCACACTTCCATCAGTGTACTAATTATATACTCGCATGTTAATTTTTATAATGGATAGCTGTATTTTGTTTTGCTATCAAAGAATAGCTTGTACTTCTTAATGTTAACTAGCAGTAATCACGGCTAGTGTATGATGTAATCAAATCTAATATTTCAAGCATGCAGGTTGGAGACCACATTTATGTGGGAGGGGTATATAGCAATGGGGTTGAAAAAAGTGTCTTTAATTAAATCACACACAGCTGCATCGAGACTCATTTTTGTGAAGCAGCTGGAAAATGTGCCTGAAATGGAGCTGTACACCTGACCTGTGATGTCAGGCCCCGCAGCAACAAGTGATGTCACAGGTGTTGAACGCCCATTTAGAATGTCACCTTTTTCTCCATATTTCGGCCCTGCATGGGGGCCTATAAAAAAAGTATGTTTTGGGGGGTATTTTGTACTAATCATGAGTCCAAAATGTAAATCCATTGGGAAAAAAATCAACCCATGCTCTTTATGCTCCAAATAAATTATTTCCCTGCTAAAAATAGTACACAAGAACTTAAAGATTGTACATTTATATAATTATATGTTATAATTTATTGTTGGATTGTTTTGCATGAAAAGTGCTCCATGCATATCGGTCTAACTATGACTAATGGGTTAAACTCTAACCCATAGTCACATGCACCTCCAGTTGTACGACATGTGTGATTATCCATGACTTGCTCATTCTCTCACCCTCCCTCCATCCCCGGGAGGGATCTCCAGCTGACATCTAAGGGAGCGCCCTCTGGTGTAAAGAGTGCTGCTGTCTCCCCTTTGAAGCATGGAAGAGGAAGATACCCGCTAGGGTCTTCACTCACTCCCATGTGGGCACCGAGCTCTCGTTGAAATGCCGATCAACATAAGCAAGGGGTAGGACATTTCGTCTGTGTCTGTGGACTATAGGTTGAGGCCACGTCTCGTCATAGACAGTCCGCATGTCTGGGAACGCCCACAAAATGTTAAACGGCTGGCGCGCGAGTGGGGTAAAACCGCCCATATATCTCATGGGCTGACTCACCAAAAGACGGTGCTGCGGCTCTAAACTACAGGTTTGGGGGTTCTAGAGCAGAACACAAGACGTCTGCTCAGATGTTCGTTTACTGCGGTGGTTAAATCCCCGATCGTGTCCGCCTGGGCTGGGCTATCAGCTAAATTCTAACTTTGCTGAATGGATAGAACGGGGGTTTTTACCCCACCCTGACCATGCCCCCAGCCAGGCTGAGCCAGCTAACCAGCGTCTGTTGTGGGCGTTCCTAGAGCCTGTATGGGCGTTCCCAGACATGCGGACTGTCTCTATACGTGTCGGGGGAATTGGTGCATTTGTGGGCGTAACCCGCTTTACACACATCCTGATCTGATTGAGCAAAAATGCTGCAAATCCAAGTGCGAATGCATTTAAAAGACATTGAAAATCTGATCAGCCAAACCATCAGAAACGTGGCCACATTATCAGCAATAAGTCATAAACCACATGTTGCAACTGCACGAACAGAAATCAACTCACTGATCCAATAAGTAAATGCACACACAAAAGTAACAGGAGGCATGCAGATCAGACGGAAACGTACTGGTCACTCAAAGGTGTCCACTTTCTAAGTACATACAAGTTACAAGAGGATGTTATGGGCTGCCTTGCAAGGCAGCTGGATTCGCGAGATCACAATCGCAAGAGAAATCTATCTTGCCATGCTCCAAGCTATTGGTTTAACTCTGCCCTAGCAGTGGGCCGGACCAATCATTGTGCAGGATTTAGGTGTGATGCCACCTAGAAGCCAGCCTGTGATAGACAGATGGTTCATCCAATCACCTGCATCCAATCACCTGCCAGGTGTTTTGAAAGTGCCTGCCCCTTTGAAACAGTTTCCAATGATGAAGTCCCATACGGTTCTGTGTAACAAACCATCTGGCAGCGTCGGGTTATTAGTAGGCTGCAGCAGTTTGCATGTTTTGGTGAAGGTGGAGATTTCAATGTGCAAACTAGAGATGCATTTTAATGTCAGGGAAGCTACAGTAGACTAGACACAGTTTCGACACATGTGAACCCCAGGTGTGTGAAGGGCTCCCATGCGTCTGCATGTTTACGCGTCCCAACATCCTAACAAGCAAATCAAAGCCGATCTCATCAATATCAAACAAATCAGATGCCACGTCTAAACCACAATGAGATTATTCCCTAACGAGACCGCCACCCTAACAGATCAACATTTTGCAGTATGCATTTCACAGCTGTGAGGCGCGATCACAGATAAGCCAGATGTTGCACCTCGCACTTTGATAGCAGTGGAAATGAACTGAATTGATTACAGCGCCCGTCTGCCTCTGCTAGCGCTGTCTTAAGGCTGCTTTATGCTCACCATGCCGTGAAAGGCGCGGGGTGGAGCGAGGGCCGGACGCGTCAAATGACGTAAATGTGGTTGGGCGCTACCTCCGTAGGGCGCCCACCGTGTATCTGAAGATTTTTCTCACAGCGCGACCTCCGCACGCCTTCTCTCCAAACATGGCCGCTTTCAAGCCACTGAGCCCTGAACACTGAACTGTTTCCAAAACATTTCTTGACCCATGTGGTAGGCTAAACTTTGATTTGCAACTGTTCATTTTTAGTCATTTCACCAAGTAAATGTGTTGTGTTGAGAGCATGTTTGAGAGAGATTAAAAGCAGCACAGAGTAGTAGGCTATCAGGGCTGAGAACTGAAACGGCTATTCAGTAAAAACAAGTTTGGTGATTAATTCATGTGCTGATGTACGGTCGTTTGAGAGTGAAAGCGCACTCAGTACTGCACATAATAGCGTTTCATTGCGACTTTTCACGGGCTGTTCTCACTATTACCATTGTACAATACATGCTGATCACTTCTGAGTATAAAAGCATCTGCCCCAGCGCGAGGTCCGCGCGGTGACTCGCGGAGACTCGCGGAGCTCCACCCCACGAGTATAATGAGCCCTTTAAGAAGACAGGATGTGGTGCGATCTTCATTAGAGAAGGAGAGTTACCCTGGGTTAAGTGTTCACAGGCTGGCTCGGGTCACACCGGGCGAGCTGAGAGGGGTGAAGCTCCGCCCAATGAGCGGCCATCGCTGCCACTGCTGGGGTGAAGGGGTAAAGCTTAGCCTGCAGTGGAGGGAAAGAAGAGAGAGAGAGAGAGCCAATTAAAATGCACAGCGAGGCAGGGTGAATGGTCAGGACAGGCATACTGTTAAGCAGGTTAAGCACGTAATGTTTCGAGGCGTCTTCAGCCATCATGAAGCGCAGGGGAAACTGTTTTGGCATTATGCAGCCCGGGGGCCAGAACCGGCCCTCATGACGGTTCTGCCTAACCCGGGAGGTCTAAGACAAACCACACCATTTTACTTATGAAGCTGAAAAGAAATCGAATGAGATGACCTAATTGGCTGTTTGGAGTGATTTTCAATATAATAAATGCTAAGAATAAGTGCACAGTATGTTTTCTATAATTTAACGCTGACAGGTTGTTCTATAATAGGCCTTTTTCACAGTGGCCGCTGTGAAAAGGGCCTACTTAGAAGCAACTTATAAACTAAGTCCCCGTTCACACAGGACGATGAAGCAACACTCAACCTAAGCTCTACCTAAGCTCTACCTACGCTGAACCCACAAGTTTCATTTAGGCGTCCTTGTTAACAGGCGAGGCCGTTCACACCACCCGCACGCGTGTCACGCTGAAGCCACGCTCACGCCTTCCTCAAGCGATCGTTCAGGATTCATGCCTATTTTCCAAGCGTGACGCGTGAAGCCAGGCATGAAGTCAATGGGAGTTGTGGGCGGGTTCAAGGCACGAGAGTAGGCGCTGAGAGGAAAAGAGAAGGCTTCTTGTGTGAACGGTTAGGCGTACGTTCAGCTTGTGCCTGCTTCAAGCTTCAGTTCTACTTACATTCGGCGTCCTGTGTGAACAAGGGCTAACTGTTGTTTATGTTCACCTAACATTGTGTTTTCGTGGTGTCTGTTTTGGCCCTGTGTGAAATCTTTCATATTCACCCCCCCCCCCCCCCCCCCCCCCCCATCATCTCCATGATCTCTCCGTCTCTATTTCTGTATTTATTTTCTCTCCAGTGCTGATCTGAGGAGCGTTAACCTGCCTCGACACTCTGCCAAGTGTTAAGACAACACAGCAGACATCACAGACTGGCTGCTATTTAACTCCCTTCTCTCTCACTCCGACTCTCTCCCTGCCTCCCTCCCTCCCCTCCCCTCCCCCCCTCCCCTCTCTCTCTCTCTCCGCTGTCACTTTACTTTTTCTTTAATCCACCATTTTCTTTACCCTGTCACCACCGGGGGGGCAGTTTTTACATTTTCATGCCGTGTATTAATAACTCTGCCTGGATCTTGCCAGAGGACTGAAAGAGAGATGGAGAGAGAGAGAGAGAGAAAGGCCGGCTGGTATTCTATAGGACGAATCAGCGTGACGTCACTTGCCACCCAGAAATGGTAAATGGTAAATGGCCTGCATTTATATAGCGCTTTACAATCAGTAGATAGTCTACATTCACCCATTCATACACCGATGGCGGCAGGCTGCCACGCAGGGTGCCTACACACCATCGGGAGCAAGGAGGGTTAAGTGTCTTGCCCAAGGACACAACGACAGCAGCTGGGAGGGAGCGGGGATCGCAAGGGAGTGGATGTTTCCACTCCCTTGCCCTTGCCCTGTAAAGCTTTTTTTCAGGTAAATTGCAACGTTCACAATATCAACACTAGACAAGCCAAGTTGTTACACCTCCCATTTTACCGCACTGGACTCTGTCAGTTCTCTATCAGATATAGGGGTGTCCAGATATGGAACAATATTTATCATCTTGTATCCCAGTCCAAATCTCTCAATCATTTCAAACACAAATTTAAGATCTATCTGATGAACCTAACTTAATTCTACCGCCCACATACACCCTTTCACACACAGCACATCCACACTTTTTTATGTTTTTCTTTTATTCAGTTTTATTTCTGTTTTTAATTTATTGATTGTGTATTGATAAGAGGTGACATCATGTTTACAAGCTCTCTCGGGTTTTTTAGATGTTCACCTGCACAATATGTAGGCAAATGTGTATGTTTGTTATATTATGTTTTAAATGAGTGCAAATAAATAAACTAAAACTAAAATAAACTAAAACCGCCAACCCTTGCGTCATTGGCCGACCCGCTCTACCTCCTGAGCTAAAGCCGCCCCTAAAATGCGGCTAGAAATGCGGAACCCCGTGGCAGTTGTTAGTATGAGTTGTGCCAAACAAACGTTAATATCTCAAAAACTATACATCGCATCGCTTATATTTTGACATTCTGAGTGAGAGCAGAAGTAGCTCAAGAGTTTGATGTATGCATGTCGTGTTAAAGTTGTGTGAACTGTCGCAGTTTTTAAAATGTGAACAGGGTTGGCCGGGCTCGGGCTCCATAGGGTTCCTTTGCCGTTGCCACCCAGTGACGCGGTTTGTTTACAAAAATGCTGCTCGGCTGATCCCTCGTATAACCTTGGCGGATTTCCATTAATATTCGTGGTTGTTTTAAATATCATGTAGACCTCCGCAGCAAAGCCTTTAGGGTTCGCTCACCCCCTTTCAGGTTCGATGCATGGCCGTGGGCCTGTGAACTGTGTGTGTGTGTGTGTGTGTGTGTGTGTGTGTGTGTGTGTGTGTGTGTGTGTGTGTGTGTGTGTGTGTGTGTGTGTGTGTGTGCGTGTGTGTGTACGTGTGCGTGGGTGCGTGCGTGGGTTTGTGTGTTGGGCTGGTGGAGCTGAAGCAGAGTCATCTTAGCTAGTGGCACACCGATTATTAAGGAATACATTATGCTAATGACTGCTAAACTTGCCTTACTGCTATGTTGTTCAAACTTTTTCTCGTAGAGTGCTGACTAGAGAGAGAGAGACTACTTGTGGGTAGTGTTGTCACGGTTTTCGGTACTTAGTCGGTACTACATTGTTTTCGGTACTTCGGTACCTGTTTTTGCATGGTACCGAGGGTATCGATCCCCCCCCCCCCCCCAATAAACAATACTTGAGGGCTACATGCCACTGGTGTTGCACTGTCTGCACTCACTGCCATACAGAGTTGAATGTAAGAAGTAAGCAGAAGCACATTGTTTTGTTTTTAAGTTGAAGGCTACATGCCATTTGTTCATTGGAAATGGTTGCATACTTTAATAAAGGAGAATATGTTGAAGAAATATCAGTCTGTTTTTTTTACCGTGGTACCGACACGGTACCACGGGGTACCAATGGGGTATTCAACAACAACATAGCCCGTGCTGCACCACCTGTCCCCATATCAAAACAACAACATAGCCTGCGTGCTGCACCACCTGTTCTATATCTGTGGCTTTAGTCATATAGTCATATAACAGTAAAGAAATATAACAGTATAGAACAGTGTTCTATATCTGTAGCTTTAGTCTTGTCCAGGTGATCTGACCGCTGAGCAGGGGACAGCTCGGCCTGGCCCCGGGCCCCGCAGCTCACAGCCAATTAGGAGCAGATAAGCAGAGCGAGGGAGGCTTTGGCCCCCTATTGTGCGTCATGCAACAGAGGAAGAAGAAGAGAAAGTCACCTCGCTTTCAGAACTCACCAGAGCTCTTTCTGCTGCTGAAATAGAGACTGCAGCTGGGGGAAGAGATTAGCTGCAAGCCAGAGAAAGACAGAGAGAGAGAGAGAGAGAGAGAGAGAGAGAGGGAGTCTGTGTGGGGGAGAGAGAGGGAGTCTGTGGGTGTGGGAGAGAGCGATAGAGAGGGTGTGTGTGTGTGTGTGTGTGTGAGAGAGAGAAAGAGAGAGGGAGAGAGAGGGAGTCCGTGTGGGAGAGGGAGAGGGAGTGTGTGTGTGTGTGTGTGTGTGTGTGTGTGTGTGTGTGTGAGAGAGAGAGTGAGTGAGAGAGAGAGAGAGAGAGAGAGAGAGAGAGAGAGAAAGAGAGAGAGAGGCTGGATGAAGTTCCATAATGATCAGATTTGGAGTGTCTGAGGCTTAAAGGATTGGAGATGAATCACTGTCAGTTTAGATGGAGCCAGCTAATCAGCCCCTCACCCTCTGCCATGCTTTGTCTCCTCTGTCCATCATTTGTCTTCTCATTCAGCAAACTCAGCATCTCTCTCTCTTTCTCTCTCCATCTTGTTCCATCTTTTTGGAAGCTTATTCTCTTCACTTTCACTCAGTGGGTCTCAGTCTTTCATCTCAGTCGTCATCTTTAATGCTCACCAATTCAACACTGTGACCGTTTTCTTTCATGGTCATCTGTACCCCCCCCCCCCCCCCTCTTCTTTGCAGCAGTTTTTGCTGTTTTATCTTTGCCCCCCCCCCCCCCCCCCCCCCCCCCCCCCCCCCCCACCTAGCTCAGGAGGCCAAGGCATGTCCTCCCAGTCTGCTCAACATCTGTCGCCTGAAGATGCGCGAACTGGTGGGCAGCGATCGCCTGCCTGGTCTTCTGATAACTGCCCTGGGGTGTGCCATTGTGCTCATCACTAGGGATGGGCATTTCTAGCAAAAACACTATTCGAAATTCGCTGGCCAAAGTCGACTTTTAATCGAAATTCGAAAATAAAAATGTAAAAAAAATTAAAAATGTAATTTTTTTTTTTTTTTGTGAGTGAAATGTTGCATTGTCTCCCCTGATTCCAAGTCTAAGGCTTTATTAATTAATAGAAAAAGCTTCTGCTGTGGATTTTTAGCTCAAACAAGCATTGCACCACTGAAGTAAAGAACATGTTACATGACATTGACATTTTCGAAAATAAAAAACAGTTTTGACAATCATGAGTGGTTCATTAAATATTTAGTAGGCTCAGGTCTGAGTGCCAAAGGGGTGCCAAAGTCACCCCCTCTCCCTCTTCATGGGATTTCATCCGCCATTCATTTCTCCATAAACCTTGCTTAAAATGCTTATAAAAATTGTTTTACTTGCTCAAACCAAGCGATTCGACTATACTTAGAATCAGGGGAGACAATGCAACATTTCACTCAAAAAAAAAAAAAAAAAAAAAAAATCTTCGAATTTCGACTTTCAATAATAAAAGCCGACCTTGATAATAACAACGATTATTCGAAAATTCGAAATTCGATGCCCATCCCTACTCATCACACAGATCTGGTGATGCAAGTGTGTACGATCACTGAGTTTAGTGTACTAAGAAGGGAATTCTGTTCGGCCCTGCACTCATCTGCCCCATCAACAAAGAGTTCTGGAGTTCAGGCTAAGCCAGTATCAACATGTTTACAGATCTGTGGCCAAAACACTGATCGTACATCATTTTTAAGTTAAAGTTCTTCTAAACTTCAGTTAACTGCTATTTGCATGTACATGGAAACTTTTTTTTCTACCAATTGTGTATATTCATGTATTGTGCATGCATATTCATAACCTTTGTGTGTTAAAATGGGGGTCATCATATATTGTTAGTGCCACCCAACTTATCATCTACATAATAAAGTTAAAGCCCCATTCAGAAACTTTTACAAGTTTTGCTATTGGAGAAACTTCGCCCTCTGGGTGCAATAGTATCGGTATCGATATCATCGTTCAAAGTCAACAAAACACAGCGCCAGAAAGCTCTATGTACATGACATCGGGTACTCACCACGTGATAATTAAAAAATCCGGCTCCGTCAGGTCACCCGCACGGGTGCTCTTTACACCCCCTGAAGGTTTCAGCCCGATCGCACGTAAAACGGCATAGCTGTGGCCAGACAAAATGTAGTAAATTTATACATCAGTGGGACTGATGTCAACTGTGGTTTATGACATTACTGATGATGTCATCAGTGGTTTATGACATCACTGATGATGTCACAGTGGTTTATGACACCGAAATTGGTTTATGAAACCATTTATTTATGAAACCATTTGTGAAACCATTTGATGTCATAAACCACTGATGACATCATCAGTGGTTTATGACATCAAATGGTTTATGACATCACTGATGATGTCATCAGTGGGACAAACAAACAGACAGAGCCCCAGCTCCCATTTATATACTGACTATAGTGAGGAGATCACAATTGCTCGAGTGACATCAATGATATTGCTGTTCTTGTCTGATTTATGCTTGTCCATTGTCTCTGTAACTTCTCAACGCTGTACGAAGGTTTTGTACGGGCTGGCGCTGATGATGAAGCCGCAGGTCGTGTTCGTGCTGGGCGGGCCTTGTCCCGGGAAGGGGACCCAGTGCTCCAAAATCGTGGAGAACTACAGCTACACCCATCTGTCGGCTGGGGCCTTGCTGAGGGCAGAACGAGCTAGAGAGGGGTCCGAGGATGGACAGCTCATCGACAGCTACATCAAGGAAGGAAAAATTGTCCCTGTAGAGATCACCATCAACTTACTTAGAAAGGCCATGGAAGAGACCATGAAGGCAGATGAGAAAAAGTTCAGTTTCCTCATAGACGGCTTCCCTCGCAATGAGGACAACCTCCAGGGATGGATCACCAACATCATGGATGGGAAAGCAGACGTCCAATTTGTGCTTTTCTTTGACTGTGGCATTGAGGTTTGCATCAACAGATGTCTGGAAAGAGGGAAGAGTAGCGGGCGCACAGATGACAACAGAGAAAGCTTGGAGAAACGGATCCAGACCTACCTGCAATCCACACGGCCAATCATTGACCAGTATGAGAAACAGGGCAAGGTGCGCACCATAGATGCCTCTCGTAATGTGGACGAGGTGTTTGCTGATGTGAAGTCTGTCCTAGACAAAAAGGGTTGAGCTTCCCCAGCTGCCAACAATATTCAGTTACCTTTTTAGTTTAGTTATTTTTATCAACTGCAGTTACACTATCATAAGTTTATACATTCATTCATATGACTTTACTTTTTTCTATTTTTTTTGTCTTGTAAATTGCTGGTTCAAGTGTGTGTGTACTGTGTTGTTCTGTTCTGTTTTGTTCTGAAAATTGTAAAATAAAATATAAAAAAAGAAAAAAAGTGTGTGTGTACTGTATGTACAGTAGTATGTATGTACTGTATCTAAGGAGAAGTAGAGATGACTAGCAGCCATCTGTGAGCGACGTGAGTCACGTGACACTAGTTCACAGTGGCACTACAGTTCATCTGGCAATGAAGGCAATTTTGTCCAAACTAAATACATTGTTAATTTCTATCTGATTCTTTTGATTCAATTGGGTGCAGCAGAGAAGGTATGGAGGAGAGAAGGCAATAAGGTGTTTCGCTTTAGGGACATCTACATAAACAGACTTTTATTCTGAAAACAATGGACTGGAAGTGCTGCGGGGATAACTGAAGCCAAATTGGTTCCGTGCCTGTTGCTTATATCTGAGAATAATAGCCTATGAGGATGTTACATTCAGACAAAATTAATTAAATACTCAATTCAACAGCATTGCCAAGAACACGGCCTTGGCTTATCAGCTATTTGTGTGTGGACCACATTACTGCTTTAGTTTGGGTTGTTCTCATTGAATATAGCCTGTAAAACATAAAGCTTTTTGTTTCATGTAAGCAATACTTATCTACATTTTCCCATTAAGAAAGCGTTTAGCAAATGAATGAACAGCATTAAGCAGTCCATTCAGATTGTAAAGATTTCAGCAGGCATTTTGTCTGTTCAAATCCTTCATTAACTTCCATTATAAAATTTGAAAAGTGCATGAAGAGTGGACCCTCTGTAAATATTTATATTGATGGAGGGATGAAACTGCAATCAAATATCATCCATAAGAGACACAGGTAGTGTATCCCCCACTGCAGAAGTGCAAAACAACCTAAAATCCCATGCAAATGTATTGAAGAGACTTAGTAGGCTACCGTACAAATCTTCCAGGCAAGAAAAGTAAGATTGGGGCAATTTGGGGGTACGGTGGCTCAGTGGTAGAGCTGTCGCCTCACAGTCAGAAGGTCCTGAGTTCGATTCTCGCCTGGGACACTGTGGGCGCTGTGGTTGTGTTCCCCCCATATCTTCAGTGCCCACTGCCCAGGTGAGGTATCTCGTCGTAAGGGCCTTTCTGTCTGTGTGGAGTTTGCATGCTCTCCCCGTGCTCCCCCAGGGGGTTCCTCCGTATATAACCCCCCCACTAAAAACATGCAGAAGATCAGATCGCCATCGTCATCCGACCAGTGACGACAACATCCGAAGTTGCCCCCAGCCGCTGTACGAGAAAGCGACCACTGCTCCTGGCCTGCCCCCCGGAAAAAAGGACAAGCCAGGATGGGTCAAATGCAGAGGACAAATTTCACCGGCCACCGTCAGCATGAGTGTGTTTGTGGCCGCATGCATGTGTTGATGTGTGATCGTGTGACAATAAAAGACGGGCTTGTCCGTCTGAAATCGTGTTTTTTTTTTTTTTTTTTTTTTCCCAAAGAAAATCTATTCAAAATGTCTTAGAATTATAAATAGCCTAGATGAAGAATGAAAATACATTATGAAATGCTTTTGCCAGTGAGATAGTGCAGCCCAAGTGAGTAAAGGAGGTCAACATTTGATCTTTATGTTACTCTGTTATTATTATTTTCTGTTATTCTGCCCCATGTAAATATTTTTGACTAGGAAACCAAAAGCGCCAAATAAGTGCTTTTGAACTCATTTAGTAAATGTGGGAAAAAGTCGAACAGGTGAATAGTGTTTATAGACGATGTGTATTTCAGTCTAATCCTTGTATTGTTTTGAAGGTCTCTTGACACACGAGGGGAGGGGGGTTGTTGGTATATTTTTCAAATAGAGTGGACTGCAAAAGAGAAATGGTTGAGATGTGTATGCGAATGAAAAAATAACTGTAGGCTATATATTGGAAAAATAATTTGAATCCATTTGTCAAACGCGTCTGAATTTGTCTCTCTTCTTGCAGGAGTCCCAAACTTGTTTATGTCTACGACTCCCAAATAGATCCCATTAGAACTCAAACCGCAAATATGCAGTCAAAATTGCCTTTGGTGAAGGCCACTTAGTTGTTGAAAGCATTATCAATAGGATGTCTCCATCTTGTGGATATTTGACTGTACTGCATGACTGATCATCATTAACTTTCATGCAAGTACTAAATTATGATGTTTCATTATCGCGTGTCCAGTCCTGATCCTCTCACCATGCCTTTTGTCATGTAGCACGTAAGCTACGCTCTCATTCATGATTGAAGTCCTGGGCCACTCAAGACCTCTTAGCTGCTCTGTAAATTACAGCCTTGAGTGGCTTTAATTGCTGCTGTGGCAAGTCTCGGCGGTTTGTACCTGCCGAGATTTGTATCCCTATTTTTAAGTTAAAACAGCCCCAAAATGTGGTGGGGATACAAGTCTCGGCGGAGGTGCAAAACTCGGCATGACACCTGTCTTGCCTACCCAGCTGAAGGGCGGTGGGACTCGATCTCTACTTTCGAACATTTCTTGATTAGCTTTACCTTAGGTTGTGTGTGAAATGACCTGGATATGAAGCGTCCACGGCGCAAAAATAAATATAGTAGAAGTAGACTATTGATCAGTTACACACTACACACATAGTTTTACGCATTTACACAAAATATTTCAGTGAAATGAAAGTAGGCCTACATCGATTTAGTACTGATTGGTGAATGACAGACCCTGGTCAGATGATCACAGTTCACCCCAATTCCCACTGCTAGACATTACATACATGGATCAATGCAAAAATCTTATTGTCAGAAGTGGGATTCGAACCCACGCCTCCAGAGGAGACTGCGACCTGAACGCAGCGCCTTAGACCGCTCGGCCATCCTGACTTAGCCTTCTATAGTCAACAAATGTCACATATATTATTCACCATCCAAAGTCCTTTATGAGTGCATAATCCAACACGTTCTAAAAGCTGTTGGATTTATTATATCCTAGTTACTGCGAGAAGCTTGCATTACCCCAATTGTTAGGTACAAATTTCTCGAAAAAGGTAACAATTTCAAGTCTATTGGATATTTCTGAATTACATGTGATTCTAAGCATTTAACTACATTAATATAAAATGAATTACTAAATACTAATAACTGATGTACAGTACGTGACAATCCAGTGTGCTTCAGCCATGTGATGTAGACTCAGTTTCACAAACAGCTGGTGCTGTTGTATGTGATCTGATCGGCATGACAGCTAAATGCTATCAGCGCAACAAATGGGGTATTCTTTTTAACATGAGAGGGGGTGCACCGTTCCTGGAGGTACTGCAATACCAGGTCGATGCGTGGAGTGGACGGAGCAAGCCCCTATTCCATCTCCCAGTTCCAAAAATCAATTTAATATATGGTCCCCGGGTAGGGGACGTATCAGATATTAAACTGATAAGAACAGATACTACACTTGATCTTAGCCAAAAGGCCGAGAAGCGATACCAATGAACTGGCCGAGGTAATGGGGTCATTCTCAGCGATATCACTCTGACTGACGGGTTTGGAACAACATTATAACTTTAAGACCATTCAAGAAACAACAAACAAAAGTATGCTAACCTTAAACGTGTCAATGCCATCAAACTTCAGGAAAATATGTTATTTATAAGAAACGAGGGGCTCGGGAATGCAGCTTCTATGCTCTTCCTGGTCACCTGGTTCGTTCTAGTCCAATCAATGTAACTGCAGGAACGTGCTCTCACCAGAGAGACACTCCACTGCAGGCTTGGCCGATAAGAAATTGTATTCTTCCGGTCTCCTAAATGGGCGTGGTCATCAGCTTGTGATTGGCTGGTTGTCAATGGTATGAAACTTCATTGGCTGACCAGTCTCCTAAGTGGGCGTGGCAGTGGCGACACCGCCGTGGCACAGATACAGGAAGTGACTAGAAGTTGGGGTGTCTGGCTTTGATATCCCATCGTCTTTATCCCATCGTCTTTGCTCTCACTAAAACTTTTAGTAAAAGTAACATTGTAAACAGCGAGCTTGCACGAATAAATGTAGCCTACAATTGGACAGAAACATGGATAACGTTACGGTCTACAACTCCATGAAAAAAAGATCAAGCCTATTGTTATGCGTTATCTTTCTCTGCCACCCCAAAATAGCAAGCGTTTTAGTGTCTGTCTAGATTTATCATTACAATCATCCAGGTAGTAAAATGAAGAATAAAACAATAGAATTAAATACCAGTTAAAACGAATGTTTTACCACTCATCTGAGAGGGAGAGACTTCTTCATTTCTAATTGGTGTTACTAGTCTTCTTATCTTTATTTTGACTCCAGTGGATTTTATTTATATATTTTTTGGGGGGGGGGGGGGGGGGGGGATATTATTGTTTCGGTTCCACTTGTTAGAGATGGGAGCTAGCTAACACAGCAGAGCACGAGGCTAATAAAACAGTAGCCTAACTGACAATAATCATGTTATAACATTAAGCAGTCCTCTTGTGTCGTTACTCGTTAGTAAAATAACTTACCAAAATGTGTGTTCACTTGTTCACCTGGCTTTGGTATAAATAATGTTAATCCACCGACAGACAGCCAGGTGTCCACACGGACGGTCGGACCACGACCACCACGTTTCCCTCCACAGGCGATGATGTGACAGGGTGCCGCCAGCCTGGTAGCTCTTTGTCTGCTGGTATGGAAGTGCTGTCAACCTGGCTAATTAGGCTAACGTTAGCAGTGCGGGTATTAGCATCCAGCAGCATGTCGTCTCGAGCCGGGCCCTCTCCTCACGTAGCATCAGTAGAAGCGCTGTCTTCTTGGCTGCTAACGCTAGTGCTAACATTAGCAGCAGTGCCGCTGGTGCTAGCAGTAGCTGTAGCATCCAATTCATCTCGACGAAGCAGCGCTGTAGCACCGGTAGAAACTACGGCATCACCTTCGACAGGTTTTTTCGTGAACATTTTTGAAATACATGGTATTTGCTGTACCAACGTGGAATCTTTAGCCTCATTTTCCTTCCGTAGCTTAACTTTGCGCCTCCGCTCAGTGCTTTCTTCATGTTGTCTCGTTTTTAATGAACGTCATGTGACGTTTGACATGCGCTTGACCTGTCATTACGGTCATTACGACATTGACGTACCACAACAGTATTTACGACAGTACACAATTTAATCAACATAATGCTGTTTAATCCAATCCGATAATATGATAGATGCATGATTTAATGAGCTAATAGACCCCTTTCACAGTGACCATTTTGTGTCCCAAAGGCAGGATAAACACAGGTGTACCAAAACATTAAATTAGGGTTTCCCAACTTCAGGTCCATTTTGGTGTTCCAGTGCTGGGGCCTAGTGAGTTGGTTCATAGATATTATATTGGTTGGTTGCAGCTGTGTTTATCCTGCCTTTTAGACACAAAATGGCAGCTGTGAAAGGGGTCTATTTACAAAACATTCAAACAATTTCATAATCACACAATACATTTTCAAAATCAAATTTACTGGGGGGGGACGCCCAGAGCATAGGGCCCTCATTCGCTCAGGGCCCTGGACCATGCCCTGGACACTTTCGCACACGGTAATCCGTCTACGCCACCAGGGGGCGCTGAACCTCGTGGTCGGTTATGGTCTGGGCCAGTTGTTCGATGTGGTTGGAGTGGTCTTGACCGTCTTGTGGTCCTAATAATCGATTCAACACGGAGCCTGTATATTTTGTCAAAATATCATCATTCAGGTGCATGGAATTCATACACACTCATACTGTTCCTGTGTGTGTGTGTGTGTGTGTGTGTGTGTGTGTGTGTGTGTGTGTGTGTGTGTGTGTGTGTGTGTGTGTGTGTGTGTGTGTGTGTGTGTGTGTGTGTGTGTGTGTGTGTGTGTGTCGCCCATTCTAGCAGTCGCATGCTTCTATCAAGTGTTGTAAACACGCATATTACCCATTTCCCACACCTGCTGTAGTTATACCAGCAATTAACGGATGGGTGAACCATCGCCCCAAAAGGACGATAGATGGCACTTATTTCACACAATTGGTACAATTCAAGACGTCAGGTTTGGGCAGCCTTATTGTGAAATAAATTTAGAACGAAGCTTCTGAGCAATTCTAAAGTTACACATTTGAATTTCTCATGATAAAAAAAAGAAAATATTTCAGACCAAGATCAAGATCATCCATATCAGACTAGTCTACACCGACCCCTCCCCAAATTCATGCCTCCATATCCATTGTCATGCCTCTTTGGCTATAAATGTACCACATCATATGCCTTTATCATTAAATGCATAAATGTTATGGTTATCTGCACCAGTATAAGACAACATCGACAATCTGCTATAAATCATAGATTGTATAACATACAGCCTAAACACAAACCAACATAAATTGGACTGAATACCTGAGACAAATTTACTTTTGATTATAGACATCATATATTGTACAAACCACAGTGCTAAGGATGTACCCTCACTCCATTCACTTTCAATGTTCTAACAATTTCCATTAAGATAAATATTCTTGATTACAAGCCACTGAATTCATAGTAAATAAGCAATAATCTTGAACAAAGCAGGAAAATGTTTTCATCCTGCAACCTTTTTGTTTCATTTGGGGGGCAGGGGAGAAAGAAAGATGTCTCAACTTAAATAATTATTACAATTTTATTCATTTAACAAAATGCATGCCTAGATACTCAAATAATTACATCATAAAATGGAATGACTGTCAGACAATAAGTGTCAAGACTGGATGAACTATGAGATATTTTTCTATGCATCTTTCAGAAGAAAAAAGCCCTACAAAGACAGAGGCAAACCTAACACATAAGGCAGTGTTAAAAAGGCACAGGTTGCATTTGAATTCTGAGTGGAAAGTTTATGAACTCTCCAAACAATTCATATTCATATGAAATTGAGATGTGCATTAATAGACTAGAGACATGTGGGGGGGGTAGAACATTTTGATATGGTTGGACAGTGAGAAGCTTATCTTCTCCAATGCATATTTGATTGGTCAAAGTAAAATCCATACAGATAAAACAATGCCAAACAGAAGTGGCTGTCAAAACTTGAGTGTCACTTTCATACGATAAACCCATTTCATAATCTTCGGTTGTCAGATGCATATAAAACCAACAGTCCATATTCAAGTCTACTTTTTCAATTGTTTGTACATTTTACAAATATTACAGGATACCTACCTACACGTTCATTTGAATCAAAGTGTTTGAAAGTCAGGCTTATGGAAAACAAGATCAAATAAATCGCATCTTCCCCATAACTGAGCTTTACCATTGCATTACTTCTGTTGTGCCTCTCAAAAGGTTACTGGAGCCGAACAGCAACTTAAGCATAAAAGGCAAAATCCCTTGTCAAAATACAAAGGTAAATAAACATTCTACCTACATTACCATTTTCATACACCAAACTAGTTTTTCTTCTCTGCCGTTTTGTTAAAAGTTGTCTAACCGTTAATGCGTTTTAATGCATCTTCGAAACAATTTCAAGCTACTATTAGAACAACCCGAGAGAAGAAACTAGAATAATGCGAGCTCCTTGTCATGTCTAAGGCTTTCTCTGAATGTTCGTGCTACACACTGCCTGCAGTAGGAATACACAACACCTATCAATGCATTCATCTAAATATATAATGCAACGTTATCACCTGCTGTGGCATCTGGTGTTTTCCTACAATTGGTCAATTTGGCATTCTGCTGCTATGAACTTCCAAATGTCTTTAGATGGCATGAGCTTTTCCCGGACAGCTGAACTCTTCATTTGCACAGTGGACTTACAGTATGTACAACCACAGGATGGGATTAGTGAGTCCTTCTCCAACAAGAGACACAATTTCCACTCAGTCACAGACTGTGGTCTCAGATATTGCACAGCCAAACTCTGGTGACTCAACATTAACCAACATTACATATTATAAAAGTGTGTATAAAAGAAATGAAATCGCAATTGAGGATGCATTTGTGTCTTGTTTGAAGGAAGGAAGCATCTATGACTGATTAAGGAATTTCAAACAACCACTCCCAACTGTGATGCCAGACAGCAGTCAAACACCCACTGAGATTAATCAGTTCATTTAGATCAGGGATTCTTGAACTCTTCCAGGCCCTGGGATCCAGACTGTGTAAATGTAGTCTGGCCTTGCGACCGAGGCTCAATAAAATATAGTAGTAGTAGCACTACTAGTAAGTGGGGACCCCGCAGAAAAGAGGCTGGTGGCCTAATTTGGGTCCTGATACATAAGTCTACTACATAGTTTAAGAAAACAATTATTTAAATCACTAATGGGGTCATTATTAAAACCTGTCGAGGTAGGCCTTGACAGAAACCAGCAAAAAGTAGAATATTCAATATTTATTGAATGTAACGTTTCAACCTTCATCAGAAATGCAATGACGGAAATTGAAATGTTATACATGCAATAAATCTAAAGGGAGTAAGTCTCTACGCAGTGTGTGGACTCTACTTTTTGCCTGTTGCCGATCATGTTTATCCTCCACGTGCAACACTGAAAGGATGTGCGGGCTCTGCCTTTGTCTAGGCCTTGACAGAAAGCCCCACAATCCTCTGCTTCTTGTAGCTCTCAAGGACCAGGATGAGTAAGAACAACAGTTTAATGCTTTGTATTCAGTCCTGATAAAACGAGACATACAATAAGAAGAAGAAGATGAAGAAAAAAACTAAACAAATTAAAACAACCACTTGAGTGGGTGAGGTTGCGTTTTGAGGTTCTTTAACTCCAGACATCCTGTGAGTATCGTCCCTTGGTCATCAGTTTCTTGATGTAATCAGTGGCCTGGGTGCGGGTCATGCTTCCTATTTCCTCTGCAATCTCATAGAAAGCCGTCTGCACATCCTTGGCCATGTTCCTTGCATCCCTACACCAGGAAGAGGAGTTCAATTAGATGTTTGGATCACATTGATGCGATTATCACACACGCACGCACACACACACACACACACAGAGAATGGTTAAATAAAGATATTTAAAACTTGCACAAAACATCAGCTATCAGCAGCTTCAATCCATAAATATTGGCATCAGCCTTCAAACCCCATATCTGTCAAACCGTGTGTCAAACCGCGCGTGCAACACAAGACAATTTAATCATAACATTTTTATGTGACGTTAATCAGAAACTTTAGGCTACATATTTATTATTGCAATATAATTACCCGCATATGTAGATGTGAGCGTTTTCTGCATGGATGAGCTTCCAGAGTTCCTCTTTGTTCTTCCTCAGGAGATGCTGCACGTACACCTTCATTTTGGAGAAAACATTGTATTATGCAGTAACATTCTGCGTGGCACACACACAATATATAACTGTTAAAGGAACACTCAGAGAATTTCAGAGTGTCCCTTTAAATGATTGTGTGGCTTCTGACACCTGCAATCCCCACCTGCTTTTGCCGTGATATAAAATGCATTCTGGTGATGTGTGTGGTGGAACTAAGTATCTACTGGCAACACTAAGAAGGCAGATGGATGATTAAAAAAAAATACAATCATAAATACTTTTTGAGAATAATTTTTCCATAACTCTCCCATAACAATGATATAATGCAGTCACTATAAAACAGATTTGAGTGAGTGAGTGAAATTAAATCAGTGTGAATATGTGCACGCACACACTGGGAAGCTGTCTCCTCCAGCTTGAGTGGACCGCGGCACTCTGACAGGTGCTTGGCCAAGCTAGCTAACTACTGCAATAAAGTGGCTGAATATGGAGTAGTGGCTTTTCAAAAAAGAAAACGTCTGCCAGCTCAAGATGCGGACCAAGAAGAGATAGCCTATTTGAAGGTGGGCCACCTGAAAGTACACCGTCAACTGAAAAACATAAGGTGCCGGTGGTTGCGGAAATCAGAGTTTCTGCGGTACGGATTCACGTGTCTAGGCAAAAAATGAAGTGGAACATCCACAATGTGTTCTAAAGTGCTTGCACACAAAAGCTTGACGGCTGTACATGAGTAAAGCAGTCGTGTCGCATCCTTCACAATGGGTTGTGCTGTCGGATCTTGAATAAAATGTAAAACTGTAATTAAAGCCAAATTGATTCATTTGTAGTATATTTGTGGTCAGTAATCCAAGGTTTGTGTATGTTTGGCAGCTGTCATGTTTGATCGAAACCCCTGGGACAAACAGGGAGCAGTGAACTGTGTGTTTGCAGCAGAGGGTCGGCTCACACTTTCACTGATATAAGTCTGTGTCCCATGTGTAAATACGTGCCGAGCTCCGTGCCGTGCGCGCCTGTGTAAACAGCAGTGTCTATAGAAGGCGAAGCGGGTCACTGCAGTGCATTTCATTTTTGGGGAAGGGGGTCAAAAAGCTTGAGAAGCACTGCTCTGAGGTACAAAGGTGTATCTTAATCACTACTGTAATCGACGTCTGGCTTTAACTCTAAAGGATGCTAGCGGCAGTAGGTAGACAGTCATACCTTTTGCTCCTGGTCTCTGGAGAAAGCAACGCTAAGCTGTGTTAGAACTCCTTTCCTCTCCGCCTCCTCCAGCTCCTCTTGGTAAAGGTAATCTTCGTTCTTATGCCTGCAGCCAAAATACATCACCGTCTCTCCAACCTCCTTTCCTGTGCAAGGAAAAAACATTGCTCATCTTACTTGCTTGTGATGATTGAATTTAGTCATTTCAGTCGGTTGTTTCTGAAAATATAACAAATCATGGCAAAAGAAGTTTTAGAATAGAAAGAAATGTAGACAAAGGCTTGCACACAATGTTTTTATGGGTCTAATTGTTAGAATAGTCCATTACTCCAGACTAATTTCAACCACATCACATCAGTCTGATGATCAATCGCTGATCTGGGATGTTGGAACATATGGCAACACTATATATAGATATCTCAACACTAGTTACATATAAAATGTATCCGTAAATAAACACAATTCGCAAAAATAACCGCATCCTTCATGACAAACGAGGAAACCATGAGGACCATGGTCAAATCTAACAGACTTACAGTAACTGATTACTGGAGTTATTTGTGCTGTGACATGGTAGCCTAAGACAGGACAAAATGTTCCCCCTTATCTTTCCATCCTTCTGCACACAAGGTGGACATCTGGTTGCCATAAGGCCAGAAATACAAGAATACACACACCATGTGAAAACATCTCCTTTATACCTTGCTCTTTGAGCCAGCCTCTCTCCTGGACGAAGCCCATGAATGGAGCGATTCCCGTCCCAGGGCCAATCATGATGACGGGGTTGGTGGCCTTGAATGGGAGGCGGAACTGGGACTTGCGGATGTACATAGGTACGGTGGACTTGTGGCCATTGTCAGTGACCAGTTTATTCTTCAGCCAGTTGGTGGCTACTCCCTTGTTGATGCGGCTGGTCTTGGTCTCATACTCCACCACCACGGCACAGATGTGGATGCTGTTGGAGTGAACCTACAAAAGACAACAGACTTTTTGATACTGGAGTCATGGAATAAACCACTTCCTAACCCACATTCCAAGATCAATATTTACCAGCCATGACAGCGTTGGCTGGTATTGTTTTCACCTTGTGTGTGTGTGTGTGTGTGTGTGTGTGTGTGTGTGTGTGTGTGTGTGTGTGTGTGTGTGTGTGTGTGTGTGTGTGTGTGTGTGTCATCATGGCAAAATGTGGTCCTGGCACACCCATTGTAGTGGGAACTACCACAGAAGTGGTTTTGAGTACTTTGCCAGCTGTTTGTTTGTCTGTCAGTCATAAAACTTTACAGGTGTGTAGTTGTTGACATCAAAATGAAGACAGAGTTCCGAGATCAGTGTGATCCCAGCAAGGGGGGCAGGCCCCTCAACATTGCCCACCCCCCACTTTAGGCCCCTGCACACTTTTTAAAGTCACGGGGCTGGTGTGATCCCATCGCAAGATGGTCTCTCATTTGCATATCGTCGCATGTTACCTTGCGTTCCTTTATCGCAAAATAACTGGGACGTGGAGGCTAAATGACGTCACATCTGTTTTGTTAGCGTTCCATTTGCAGAAAACTTGCGCTGGGAAGTTCACTGTTCATTGGTCAGATCCAGTCGCTAGCCAGGCTAGCCATTGTTAGCAATAACAGCTGATAACATGGCATTTCACGGCATTTTGAGCATACAAACACTGCAGCAACATGTCCACGCAGATAGAAGTTAGGCAGCGCTGTGTGTACAGCTGATTTAGTGAGACACAAACAAAACAGAAGTGCTAAACAACATTACTACAATTATAACTACTGTTGTTGTGCGGCGCAGCCATCTTGGATTTTTGAGGTCGGGGCTGCTGAGGCTCCTACGAGTTTGGAATGGGAAATACCAGCTCTGGTGACGTCACTGTCCCAGCTCATGACCTTTGAAGTCGTAAGATTACCAGTGACGATATGTCATTGCTTAAGTTCTGTCATTTAGTTTTTAGATGTTCATGTATGGTGTTGTCATTAACACTTGAATTAACCTATTATGGATCAATTATGTATAACAAACCCAACAAGCAGATTTTTGTTGACCAGGTATATTTTGCAGAAACAATACTGCATTTAGGATAAGGGGGCACACCGCGGAAACAGTGGTGCAGTAATAGCGCTGTCGCCTCACAGCTAGAAGGTCCTGGGTTCGATTCCCGCCTGGGACGCTGAGGGTGTGTCCCCCCCCCATGTCTTCAGTGCCTACTGCCCAGGTGGGTTTATCTCGTCAAAAGGGCCTTTCTGTGTGGAGTTTGCATGTTCTCCCTGTGCTCCCCTGGGGTTGTGCCTTGATTTGTTTTCTCTACCCTTCTTGGGTGATGAAGTTGAATTACCTTAGAGGAGGAGGCGATGGAGTAGTAGCGGGCCTGGAGGCGAGGCATCAGCTCACACAGGTGATCAATGGGAGGCCTCAAAGAAGGAAGATCCTCCAAGATGGCTAAGATGTTTCTACTGGCCTCCAACACCCAACTCTGGTATAGTGCCTGTTGAGAGGAAGGACAAAGATATGAAATGATCGAGGGGGTAAATCAACAGGCCTCTAAAAAGGTATGGCACATGCAAACCAGGTGCGACCACTGTGCTTTGCATGATCAAAAGTCCTTGTGGCGGTTTCATTGGATGCATTTTGGGGACAATTATCTGATCAAATTCTGAGCTAAAGTTAGCTTCTTGACTATTTTAGATTAGTTCTTACACAGTGACTGTAGTGCTCATTTGAATAATAATTCACTTATCAATGAATGGAGGCAGAAATGGTGCTTGCTTGCCTCATGAAATGCATCTGGTGCGCAACCGCGAGACCTGCTACAGATTTCACAAGGAGAGATCACCTCAAATTTAATTTCAGTCATTATCTAGATCTACTCGCACCCATGGGCAGTCGAACATCATAGGATCACCAAAGACAGAGCAAGGTAGGCCCTGTAGTTCCATCTCAGCCATGTTGTTACAGGCAAAAAGTAAACGGTCCAACAACTTTCTCCAAACAGCTTGTGCTGCATGATCCAAGTGTTTTGTAGAGTGTGGGTCCAAAAGTGTATGTTTTGTTTTCTGAGCCATAAAAGGTGGCCCCATTAAGTTGACTAGAGGCAGAGAAACTACAGAGGAACTACAGGGGCTAACTCAGCTCGCTGTGTGTTTAATAATGATGCTATCAACTGACATGGTGGAGAGTAGATAGAGCACACTTTCATTTGGGGATGAATTATTGCTTTAATAGCGCCACCAATGACCCGTGGCCATTACCGACCTTGCCCTCAGGGGAGGAGGAGGCCATCTTGCGCATATTCTCCTGGTCTTTGGGTTCAGAAGCATACTGCGCCAGCTCGTAGAGGACGTTGGTGCGAGGAGGGTGTGTGATGTCCAGGTAGTGAGTAAGGGCAGTGCGATAGGTGGTGGGGCAAGGGAAAGGGTGCTTCTTATTGGACTCCTCTGAAAAACAAATTGCAGTTTTTCTAGTTTCCGTCATTGTCTTTCACCAACACTTTTATTTCATGGTCAGCTGTTAGCCATAATTGTTACAAATCTTTAAAAAATGCATATAAGGGGCGACTCACAAAATAGACAAATTAAAAGGTATGTGCTTTGTGCACACTTTTATTTTTTCCTCTCAATTCAAATAATTCACTTGTAATCTTACTACTAAGGCCGCCCAGATCTGCGGCGCACAATTGCTCGAGTGACCATTACTGATGGCATGACATCACAATTGCTTGAGTGACATCACTGATGACATCACAATTGCTCAAGTGGCATCACAATAGACTAAAATATATATTTTTTTTAATTTCCTACAATGATTTCAAATATTCTATGGTAAGAAATGTTCATAAGCATGAACAGGAGGTGCCTTAGTTCTCACTTGTGTAATACCAAAGTTCACCAAGTATACCTGATGACTGTCAAGGCCATATTACAGGAGTAATAAATAATTGTTGCCATACAAAGATCAACTTCCCTCATAATGACTTAGCTGATTTTGTAAGACAAAGGCATGAATGAACATGCTGTGAGATGGTTTGAGGGACAAACTAGTAAAGTCTAGGTGCTGTGGGCGTTCAATGCCATA
>NC_139642.1:29755730-29793230 GCF_964638095.1 Poromitra crassiceps
ACACCAAAAGACGATTTTGTTATTGTCGAGTGTTTTTTTCCCCTCAACTCAAACAGGCCATTGCTCAGTGCATTGAAACTTTGCCCCAACACTTGTTACAGCCACATCTGCAACAAATACCAATTGAATGTTTTTTGAAGGTCGCCTTTTCCTATTTCTAAAAATGACCAATGTTATGTTTCAGTAGTCGGGTTTCCATCCACCTGTTTTGATGCGAAATTTCAATTTGCGCATAAAAAAACTGAGTGGAAAGGCTGCCTAATTCGCAAAAACCTCCAAATATCGCAAAAAAGTTTTCACGCTTGAGGGAGGCGGAAAGGGAGGCGGGTGTATCGATAAAAGGAAAATGTGAAACGTGCGGTGGAAACAGTTTAAGCGATATTCCGTTGTCTCTACATTCAAAAACAACAAAGTTTGCCTTGATCAATGCAAAACATGACACGCCGTGTAGCCTCCACACAATAAGGCTACACATGGTAAATCATGGTACGCGCAGCACAATACCCGCCGTGGTAAACAGAAGGAGACTGGGATATTAACTTTAAAGTCGAGCTGAACCCAAAAATGACTTATTTTCTTTTAGTTCAAATACCTGGGTATGCAGTGCACCTATTTAATAATGTATGCAAACAAAATCACAACAATCTAATTTCTTTAGTTTTTCACACTTTTTCACATCAAAAGTTCATTTTTCAAGATTTCATTGATAACAGTAATGTACAGTTTGCTGACGTCACCTAGTACTATCAAATTTCTACCCCATTTCAACCAATCATATCACGACATGCAGCTGCCAATCAAATCTTCATTTCAGGATAATTTTCTCTTCCAAATGAAGTAGAAAATGGCGCCTAGTGGCTGTCATCTGGCAGATTTCCTATCCCATAAACTAACTACTAACTTGGCCAATTGTTAGAAACATGAACAAAAAAACAAAAACTATAATCTCTATGCAAAGAAATGTAACTGGCTCGTTAAAACGCGCATTCCAGGGATATCGTATTTACAGAAGCAATAATGGCGCGCGCATCCGAGAGCTTGGTTGTCAGGGGTCGCACTTTGGAGATTCCAGGCCGACGTGCTGCACTCTCCGCTCGGCAACACGAAGACTGCTAGAGTCAAGCCACTCCTTAAGAAACCCTCCCTTGACCCTACTGCCATCCAGAACTACCGCCCTGTCTCTCTTCTCTCATTAATTTCCAAAAGCCTTGAACGGGCTGCTTCCGAACAACTTTCTCTCTATCTCTCCCAGAATGACCTACTGGATCCTCTACAATCCAGCTTCAAGGCTTCTCACTCTACTGAGACAGCCCACCTTTCAGTCACTGAGGCCTTACACACTGCTAAGGCCTCATCCCTCTCCTCTGTCCTGTCCTCCTTGACTTGTCTGCAGCTTTTGATACAGTGAATCACCAGATTCTTCTCTCTACTCTCTCTGATCTAGGCATCTCAGGATCTGCACTCTCCTGGTTTGCCTCCTATCTCTCTAACCGCTCATACCAGGTTCTATGGCGAGGATCCCTATCCAGATCCTGTACTCTTAGCACAGGTGTGCCCCAGGGCAGCTCAGTCCTGGGCCCCTTGCTATTCCTTCTCTATATCAGATCTCTTGGCCATGTGATCTCATCGCATGGCTTCTCTTATCACTGCTATCCTGACGACACTCAGCTCTACCTCTTTTTCCCCCCCTCAGACACCCACATCGAGGCGCGTATCGCTGTATGCCTCAAAGACATTAGTGCTTGGATGTCTGCGCACCATCTCAAGCTGAATCTTGGTAAGACCAAGCTACTCTTCCTCCCCGGGAAAGACTGTCCCCTCACCGACCTCTCCATCTCCATTGACAACACTACTGTGTTTCCCTCTCAAACAGCTAAGAACCTTGGAGTGATCCTTGACAATCAGCTGTACAACTCAGCCTACATCGCAGCAACTGCCTGCTCCTGTAGGTTCTCCCTGTACAACATCCGCAAAATCCGTCCGTTTCTCACAAGGGAAGCGACACAACTCCTGGTCCAGGCACTTGTCATCTCTCGCCTGGACTACTGCAATGTTCTTCTGGCTGGGCTACCGGCTACAGCCATCCGTCCGCTTCAGGTCATCCAGAACGCTGCAGCCCGTCTGGTGTTCAACCAACCCAAATCAGAATCAGAAAGATTCTCTCATGTCACTCCCCTCTTCCGGGACCTTCACTGGCTTCCCATCTCGCATTAAATTCAAAACACTGGTTCTGGCCTACAGGGCAGTACACCAGACAGCCCCTCTGTACTTACAATCTATGGTCAGGCTCCAAAGCTCTCACCGTTCCCTCCGCTCCTCCACCAGCGCAGGACGCCTCGCCCCCCCTCCGCTACGCTCAAAAGTCGCTCATCCCGTTCCCGACTCTTCTCGTCCCTGGCACCTCAATGATGGAACGAGCTTCCACCTTCGGTCACGACGGCCAAATAACTGCCGATCTTTCGGAAAAGACTAAAGACTCACCTTTTCAGCCTCCATCTGGGCCCTTCTTGAACTAACTTCTTTCTCTCTCTCTCAAAAAAAAAAACCCTACCCTAACTAACCTAAAATCTAAACTAACCTAAACTAAACTTGTACCACTATTCCTTACAGAAGTTGTAGTTGTCATAGTTGATTGCTCTATTGCTGACAAAAAAATGTGTTATTGTAAGTCGCTTTGGATAAAAGCGCCTGCCAAATGACGTAATGTAATGTAAGGCAGCTGGCTGCATGCGGCTCGCTGAGCTCCACTCAGCCACTAACCTCCCATCAAAAGGCTCTTCCCGAGGGGAGCGCCACAACACACTGAATCCCACTCGATTTGGAGGCGGAACACGCCAGCATTGGCCAAAGCCCAATCCAGTCCCCAGAATTGTCAAATAAAATCATTGACATGATACTATGACCCGCCTCTCAACCTGTCATCTTAGACAAACTATGTTTTCAGTCTGAAACGGACTCATATGCACGTGACGAACGGGTTCAGTTCAACTTTAAGGCGACTCACTTCTAGACTTGAATGAAATTGTATTCCCTTACTATCTGCTCCGTGGACTATAACGTTATGCTTGCTGAGTCGCACCTGGTAATCCAGAAATGGCCTTATGGTACCTTTGTCTAGCCTACTTGTAGATCATCAAGAAACTTTAAATTAATAACGTTAGATGTGTTTAACAGAGCTGTATATCGGGTCTAGCAGCTGATCAGCAGCTCACACAGCCTCAAACACGAGGTGATTGACAGCTCTATAATTCGCAAAATAGCAGTGGATGGAAACGCGCATTGTTTCGCATTTTATTTTGCCGACTTTCTGAAAATCCGATTAAAAGTTGCGATACATTTGGATGGAAACCCAGCTAGAAACTAGATTTTCACATTAAAGACCATGGATGTCAGAGGCATGTGGGGAGTGGGGAAATCCGCAGGCCCCTGCGTCTGGTTGATGGGGTCACGGTGGCCGACTAAAACAAACCACATTTACGAATACCAATTGACCCTAGCTTGAATACATGCCACTTTGTTATGTCTATGTATGCCTTCCCTGTCATCTTCCCTTTAATCTTCCCTTAGAGTATTCAAAATGCAATAAAGGAGAAATTATGCTGAAAGAGCTGGTAACAAAGAAGTAAGAACAGTGAGCAAAAGTTGGTAAAAAATGTTGAGGCAAAAAGGATTTGAGAGTCAAAAGTGCAATGAGAGCAATTATAAATAGTGGAAAAATAATACAAATCCAAAAGATAAAAAGATCACACAAAAAATAGCAAAATGGCTTTGTACAAACCTGGATTCATCTCCTAAAGCTTCCACTCCAAAGTGCTCACAGACGGCTGGCCAGAACTGCTCTCTCCAAGAAACAAAGTCCTCTTCCAGACTGAAAGACATTGGGCCAGTCAGATAAGAAAGCCATTTGATTTCACTTTTGTTTAACAAAATGGAAAATCTTATTTGCAATGGAAACCAGGCATATTTTAAACGAAGACAGATCTCAAGCAAAATCACTCCTTTGTTGAAGAGATTTAAAAGCTCTTTTCTATAAAGTGTTTGATTAGTGGACAGCCCTGTGTTGCATAGCAGCAGTCAACTCAGTTTTAGGTCAATCAGGAAAATCATTTCATTTATGGTAAATGGACTGCATTTATATAGCGTTTAGTAGGGGTGTCACAATATATCGTCCCACGAAATTTCGCGATAGTAAAACGTCACGATATGTATCGTTGAGATGAAATCTCATATCGCAAAAAAAAAAAAAAAAAAAAAAAAAAAAAATCAAAAAATAGACTAAGAAACGTCTTTGTTTGTTGAAGTTCAATGTGTGGAAAGTAGTTCAGTTGAACAAGTCTCTGAAGAGACACATGAGAAGTTATACAGGAGAGAAACCATTCAATTGAGTTTCTGGCAAAACTGTTTAAAAACTGAAGATGCATAAAAAATAGATTAAGAAAAGTCTTGTTGTTTGAGTTTGAAGAAAAACTGAAGATGCATAATGAGAATTTATACTGCTGAGAAACCTTTTAATTCAAAGTAAATCTAAGTGACGGTGTAACTCATTCTATTTCAAGATAAGCCTTATCTCCAATCTCATGTTTTTTCTAGTTGTTATTGTAATAACAATTTCCCACAACAGCATGTTTTGTATTTGTGCATTTCAAATAAAATACTACTTTTCCAGTCATATATTGTCATTATTCAAGTTTAAAAAAATATTGTTAAAATCGTATCGTATCGTTATCGTGAACCCAGTATCGTGATACGTATCGTATCGTGAACTGAGTGTATCGTGACACCCCTAGCGTTTAGCCAAAGCGCTTTACAATGTGCCTGCATTCACCCATTCACACACCAAGGGCGGCAAGCTGCCACGCAGGGTGCTGGCACAGCCATCGGGAGTAATTAGAGGTTCAGTGTCTTCGCCAAGGACACTTCGGCATGCAGGCTGGAGGAGCCGGGGATCGAACCAACGACCTTCTGGCTGGTGGACTTGCAACGGCATGTTTTTGACTCCCTTTCTCTCTCCTCACTTTACGGTCTATTAGGGCTGTCACTTTTTCCCAAAATAAAGTTCGAACGAACTTTAATTGCCCGAAATTCGTTCGAATATATTCGAAGTTTTTTGGTTAATTAAAAAAAAAAAAAAAAAAAAAAAAAAAAAAAAATTCAGTCCAGGCCACTGGGCATCAGCCCGACGTGTTAGCTTGGACGCTCACAGTCACAACACTGCCTCACAAACTTGGCTGCATCCAACTCGAGACAACTTTTCAGACCCTGGAGACAATCTTTCTCAGAAGAGACTAACGCGACAAATCTGGAGACTTTTTCTGACATGGGATTAACATTACCAGCAAGCAGCAGTTGGTTAATTTTGGTTCATAAAAAAATAAATAATAATAATAAAAAATAAATAAATAAATCGAACAGTCAATTTACATATCGAACACGAACCCCTCCCCCACATTCGAAGTTGCATTCGAATTTCGAATGAAAAGTGACAGCCCTACGGTCTATAGAGAGACAAAGTCACGCCCACTTCCGGGTTGGGCATACAAACCAAGAGATTTCATCCGCCATTCTTTTTCCATAGACATAAACATTGTTTTTAATTTCACTCGGAACAAAACTTAAAATGCATTAAAAAAATCTGACGTTGTTATTGAAGCTTTGGTCTGAGTAGGACCAAAAAAGAATGGCCAAAGAAATCCTTTGGTTCGTATGCCTAAACCGGAAGTGGACATTACTTTGGCTCTCTATTTCCACTGAGGGAGGGGGATCCAAATGGAGAAGAGCCCCCCTCCTTTTGAAAATAAAAAGGGTCATGAGTGGGATATCCTGGTCCCTCAGCCAGTCAGGCTGCATGCCATGTGCTTACAGCATCACTGGTTTGGGTCCAGGTCGTATCGTGGGCTTTGTGTTGCATTCCCCGCCCCCTCCTCCTGTCACGGTGTGCCATCTGTGTGCTGTGTAAGCACAACTAGCAACACCATTAGATCATCAAACCAGCACATTGCTCATTTGCGTTTGCTTTAGTTCATATACATTCCTGTATCTCACTATGCTTTGTTGCTGTCACTTTGACAGTGTGGTGAGGTCTTCTGTACACTATACCACCTGCTTGACTGATTGAAAACAAAAAAGATCTACCGTAATAGAGGTAAACACCTCTATGGCCAGGGGACAAAGGTAGTCGTCATATTGTTCTTGGGTCAGAGCACACACTACTTACTTGGCATCATCATCTCCCAAGCCAAGGTCGTAGATGCGCTTGGCCCCTAGTTCTTCCAGCCTTTTGTCGACATATTTCCCCATTGCATTGTAGTGTTCATAGGTCTTGTTGCCCAAGGCGAATACCTACAGTACAGACGGAACAGAGCACAAACAGAACATCTTTAACCAGTTTAAATACACAGGACTGCTGGCATTATCAACCCAGCTGGAATGAAACAGTCATCATCACGTCGCCTTAGTGGCCGTTCACACCATACGCTGAAGCAACGCTCAACCTAAGCTCAACCTACGCTGAACCCACAAGTTTCATTAACAGGCAAAGCCGTTCACACCAGCCGCACACGTGTCACGCTCAAGGCATGCTGAAGCCTTGCTCACGCGATCGTTCAGGATTTGGTCCTATTTTCCAAGACGCGTGAAGCTTGAAGCTGCCAGGCATGAAGTAAATGGGAGTTGTGGGCAGGTTCAAGGCACGCCGAGGAGGCGCTGAGAGGAAAAGAGAAGGCTTCTTGTGTGAATGGTTAAGCGTGAGCTCAGCTTGAACCTGCCTCAAGCTTCAGTTCTGCTTATGTTAGGCATCCTGTGTGAACAAGGGCTTAGTTTAATTGCCTTCATCATGTGGCAGAAAGTAGCCACAGTCACTCAGTCAGAGTCAATCAGTCACTGACGTTTCAGTCAGATTGGGGTCTAAGGTTATTTTAGTCTGGCTGAAGTACATGATGTAGTCTTGCTAGGCAATTACCAATCTGGGAATCCATCGGCTAAAATAAATAAATATACAGATCCTTTCCAAAAAATTTGAATATCATGGAAAAGTTAGTTCTTTCCCATAATTCCTTTCAAAAAGTGAAACTTTCATAGATTATAGATTCATTACACACAAAGTGAAATATTTCTAGCCTTTGTTTCATTTTTCATAATTTTGGCCTACAGCTCCAGAAAACCCCCAAAACAGTATTTCAAGAAATTAGAATAGTGTGAAGAAAATCAGCAGTTACTTCTCAGTTATGACTGACTCCAGCCTCAGTCCACTCCCTCTGAATCTCAGTCAATTTTTTTAATTGTCTGGTATTTCCTTGATATTCAAATTTTTTGGAAAGGATCTGTATATATATTTTTTCAGACCTCTGGGGACAAGCTCATTTCGATACCTGAATAACCGGAACCAGAACTCAACTCGCCCGGCCGAAACTTTACCAAGCGGTCGCGCTATTATTAGGACTGCTATTATTCAGATTTCATTCGACCATGCAGACAAATTTTCATGAAAATTGAAAATCTGTCTTGAGAGATTAACCAATTATTAAAGGGGATGTAAATATGATGATGGAATATGTTGTCTTTAGGGATACACGATATATCGTGCTGAGGAAGGGCTTAGCCTGAAATGTCACACTGGTGGTAATATCAATAAATGGTGGGAGCAGCAGCAACTAGTGTGCAGAATCTATTTTGTTATTTTCAGTTGCAAGTCAAGTCAAGTTTATTTGTATAGCACAAATTGTGCACTTTAGACCTGCACCAAGGCCTAGGAGTTCTTTTGTATTTAATTTTGGATCAATAGTATTAGCATATACAGATCAGTATAAATATCTGGGCTTAACACTAGATGAGCATATGACATTTAAGGAGGGAGTTAATGTCTTAGCTCAATCAGCGGGCAGAGCCCTGGGATCTGTATTGAACAAGGTTCAATATTGTGGTAATCTTGGTTTTCATACTTACACGCAACTGTATAATTCATGTGTTTGTCCTGTGTCGGATTATGCTTCTGGTGTTTGGGGTTCCCGGGAACACCTAAGCTGTAATACTGTGCATTATAGAGCTATCCGTTATTTTTTAGGAGTTCATAAATGCACATCAGTTCTGGCCATCAGTGGGGATATGGGATGGGAATCTCCAAACATCAGACATCACGGTCAAATGCTGCGATTATGGAACAGACTTGTGAGGATGTCTGATCAGAGACTGACCAAACAGATATTTAACTGGGACATTGCCCATAGACATCCCTGGACAACTGAACTTATGTCTTTATTCTATGCGAATGATTTATCATTTATTTTCCAAAATAGATTAGTTTGTGACATCCGGGAGACCATGAGTAATATGTTCCTTTTGTATAAAGATAAATGGTCCGTTGACTTATGGTCTAAGCCTAAGTTGAGAACCTACCGTCTTATAAAAGACAGTTTTTCTGTAGAGCCTTATGTCAAGTTCAATCTCGACAGAAGAAAAAGGTCCTTGTGTGCACAGTTACGATCTGGAACGTTGCCCTTGGCACTGGAGACTGGTAGGTTTAATGCTACCCCTGAAGAAGACAGACTTTGTTTGCTCTGTGACCTGGGTGAAATTGAGAATGAGATTCATTTTCTATTCTATTGTACTGTCTATGATGAGGTAAGGGAGATACTGTTCAGTAAAATGTCCTCTATTTATGTTGACTTTTTTGAGATGGACGATTATGAAAAACTCGAGTTGTGTTTTAAGAAAGGCACTTTCTTTATTGGAAACTTTCTTTCCCAGGCATGGGAGCTAAGGCAAAATGTTATGTTCAGAAAATGATGTAATGATTTTGTTTTGCTGATATGGTGAATGTTATGTTATGCTGTGATTTAGTTTTATTACTGCGGCGTTGGCGTATGTTGTACTGCATAATATATCATATGTGTGTCTTGTAAGCCCATGAGGGCTGGGCACTGTCAAGTGCATGACACATTTAATAAAAATCAATCAATCAAAAAAATAAATATAGCACATTTCATACACAGAGGCAATTCAAAGTGCTTCACATAAAATGCATGACACAAGAAAATAAAAGAATAAAAGAAGAGGATAAAATAGACATTTAAAAGCATCACAACAGAACTTTGAAAAAGAGCATAAAAAGTGCATTAAGCGCACTTAAGTTGCACTTCAGTCCTGCACAAAGTTATTCAGCGTTTGGATGTGTGTGCTTTGCAATGTTAACAACGGTTAACGGTATTGGCCAAAATGTTCACAATGAGAGGAAACAATGGGGCAAATCTATGATTTATTGGCTTTTCCAAATGTTTTGGAAATAAAGCAGTATATAACTTTTTCCAAATTCACAGGGTTAACATGTGTTTTTCAGTATGTACAAAATTTAATAATTTATTATCATAGAATTGTGTTTTAATACAGATCATATCGACATCGGTCAATTTTGACATAACAGAAATGTTATCATCAGTGATCTGTATCGAGTCGACCAACATTTTCATATCGGCGCATCCCTAGTTGTCTTGCATACTTTATCTACTACAGAAGTTTAGCTACTTTTCAGCTGCAGGGTGAATGGATGATCCAAGTTGCTGTTGTTGGCATGCAATTTATTGTTGTACCGCAACTGAAAAAAAAAGTGCTTAAAGAACAATTTCTTACAAATGGTCTTACAACTCCCATTGGATGTAATTACTGTAGTCAATTCCAGTACAGAACAGACAGACGAAATATGAAACAGGAGGAAGGACGTGACTGTGCCAGACAATCTGGCTTCATTTCCCACAGGCAACGTTCTTTACTCAAATGAGGCCAGGGGCGCTGCACACCAACAATGGCCAACAAGAAAAGACAGCACGCATGCACACACACACACTAGACATGACAACACAACACACAAAGCTTTTTCTTTCATGACGCAAACAATGCTCAGCACAGGCCTGCACACAAGCACCCCTTCAAAAGACTGCCTGCCCTGTAAATGTCAAGAGTGAAATGTGGCAGACATGCAAAGAGACCGTGTGACTGAAAAAGTAAGTAGCTACATAGGAAGAAGGTAGGAAAAAGTGACTGGAGGTGGCTTTATGACTTTATGCGACAGGTTAGAAAGACTCACCGTGTAGTTGAGTCCAGAGAGATCCTCGTCATCGTTCTCCTGCAGCCAGTCATAGAAGTCCTGGGCGTTATCTGTGGGGTCTCCCTCACCGTAGGTGGCCATGCAGAATATGGCTAGGGAGTTGTTAATCTCAGACAGACGGGCCAGCTCACCCTGCAGCGTGAAACATCAACGTAGCAGAGGATGAACATTGAAGATGTCATGATATATTCCTTGTATTCTGGCCTAAATAGGAAAGCTCCCTCACACCTTCAGCTAGACCAAAATGTATCTGTTAGGCTTTTAGATCCAATTAGAAGAGAGCGACTCCATTTGATCAAATTTACATGTATTTTAGCTGGCTGTTTTAGAATTGATTTCAAGATTTTACAGTCTAGAATATCCATCAAACTCCCACTCTACATGCTTATAAGTCACTGCTCAAAACGAATTGTTATAACCTATAAACTATTAATTTTATTTGGTCTATTATTGGAATATTCATAAGCGTCACTGAAATGTTTCGTGAACATGGCAACGCATTGACTTTCTCGGCCTCAGCACTGCAGTGACACTTTTTTCCATGACAACATGAGCAAACATTCTCTGGCAGCTATAATATGAGTACCATCCAAATGACCATACAGGAATGTTGATTTGAATGGGAAGGCCCTCTTGCGTTTCAGTTCTGTGGGTTAAATGTAAGTTACCATGTATTCTTCAATGTCAATTACCATGTCATATTCTTCTGGGTCGGCAGCCATTCCTTTCATGCCATAGCGCTGAGCATCTTTGGAGAGTCTATTGGCAAATTCTTCCCCTGTGCCCGTCTGCGAGCCATAGAACACAATGATGTTCTTGCCCTGGTAAAGATTGAAACACAAGAATTAACAGACATCTTCTTTGCCAGACATCTCTCATGTCTTGAAACTGTTTCATGAACCTGGGACAAAGTACAAGGAATGGAATTTATCTGAAATACAGCCATCTTTTTTCCTTTTTTTATGATATCGAACTAAATTATTTGTTGCAAAACCACATAGAGCTCACTCAAAACAAGTAATTTGTCTGAGGCCGGCTTAAAACGGACATCCATCAAAGTCATCAAACTATCTTCGCCTAATCACATCAAACTAACAAACTCATTTTAGCACATTTTGTGCAGCCATATCAATTTTAAAATGGGCTACAAAAAGCTTTTCAAAAGAAGGTCATCTAGGCACTGAGAGTGGCGGGTGACAAAATAGTCATGTAAAATAATGATAATGAACTGTGCATGGAAATTAAGTGAAGCAAATACACTAGATAACTCCAATATCATATTTCAAAATAAAAGTTTTTAATGGCATCAGTCTGCTTTAGACTTGTGTAGAATGGTTTTTAATTTGGAAAATATACGACTGGAAGTCACTTTGTTGTTGCATTGTTGCTAGTGGAAGCGGCTAGGTGAACATGGCTTTATAACATCACTTTATTCACAAGCGACAGGACAAGTCTACAAAACATCATCCACGATCATCTAAAGTATGGGAGTATATTTGTGAGAGTATTTTAGACCAAGACCCAACATTGTGTTGCTCTGTAACGTTAAACTCTGCAAATTGGAAATGACACAACGTAACGTTAATGTTATGTACACCCGGAGCGCGTCCTGTTGATGGGCAGCAGACAGCACCAAGTCAGTCCTGTTTTTCTAAGGCACTTTTTGATCACGCATATTAGGATTATCAACACGTGGAACATGTTTGTTAGTATAGATGCTTTTAACTTGACAACAAAAACATTATAAATTGAACCCCAGCTCACTTCCTGTTGCGGTGTTTGCTATGGACCGTTAAAACCCCCCCAAAACATTAAAGTGGAGGACTGACTATTCCGTGAAAACCATCTATAATGTTAGTAACGTTAGTCACTTGTCCTGGTTTCAATCGGAGCCTCTTGTCTCAAGACCCTCTGCGGCTGCACTATAATAGCCATGTCAGAGCAGACCAGCACGATGATGACAATAATACTGTTAGACTGTACATGCCATTGGCAAGAAGGCAAGACCCTTTACTGACTTTGAGTGGATGTGCGGGTAAGTGAAAATGTTTCTTATCTTAAATTAGTATCACTGTCTGTCATATGAAACCTGTTAGGAAGCATAAATGTACATGTATGTTACGCACGCAACATTTTGGATCATAATGAAAATTTAAATGCAATAATCAATTACCACTTTTTAGAGTGATTTCTTTTTACTTGTCATGCATTAACAATACCTTCAAACCTCATGAGTTGTATGTATCCAGGCATGTATTGATTAACAATATCATCAATCAATATATTAAAATAATTGTACTTGAAATTTTACTCTGGCCTCTTATTTAAGTTTGTATTCTTCAATATAATACCTTATCATCTAATTGAAATGTACTGAAACAAATGTATATGGATATGTATATGTGACACAAAAATATGATTTATTATTTTGGCCGGTAAAAATATGTTTGGCCGGTGGATTTTTTCCATCTACCCTCCACATGGCCGGGGACTCAAAAAGTTAATTTCGGGACCTGCTTAGAGCCGAAGAGGATGATTCAGAATAACATCAGTCAAAGCATTTACCTATGCTTCTGAAAGATAGTGACCTTAATGCAATGTTACTATCATGCAATTATGCTACAGTCACTCACCATTTTCTTCATTTTCTCAATGAAACTAGTCTCTCTTGTAGTGGGTGCTCTGGAAGAAAGAAAGACAAATATTTGACTCACGAAATGTAATGACTAAAGTATTAGCCTTAAAAAAAAGACAGATTAGCTTTAAAAAAAAAAGACAGATTAAGACTACGCACACAGCGGTGATACTGTAACACTAAAGGTCCTTACACTGGGATATTTTCGTGCGATTAATTCGCACGTCAATATTTCTCGAACCTATATCAGTCAATGCAACCATGCATACCAACAGCGAAAACAATTACCACAACTCCCAGAGATGATTTTGTTGTTTTATTGTGATTGGCTGTCATAACTTCTTGCGCATGTAAATTTCCAAAAGCGAAAAATAAAGTTCTAAAAAAAGGGAAATATTCACACTTCAAGTGAAGTGGTGGCAGAGTTGAGAGATGAGGCAGAAGTGCTCTTTTTGTCCATCAAGTAAACAATAGCTAGTGACCGTCATGCTGCTGAAGTGCAGGGCAAGGCCAGAAAGAGCAATACAAACAAGTATTTACTGCACAAGCACTAAGTTTAGTTAGGCTGGCTTTACACGGTGAAACTTTCACGCAACTAGTTGCAGGTTGCAAATTGCATGAAACATTTTGATGCAACTTTCATTTAATTTCTTTATTTGTTCCGACCAATGCACAACACCAACAACACCACAACTTTCAATGTACACAAGGAGCAGGAAGAAGAAAACATATTTTACGTGCACACTTGACATTTACACAAAGCAATTCAAAAATAATCAAGTCTCATGATGCAACATAGTTTGTTTCACTAAAACAAGCAGCTAGCTAGATTGGTAATGTTTCATCTGTCATATTGTTTTTCCTGTTCTCTCTCTCGCTACCGTAGATTACTGTATCAAGTGGGGAGTGGCATTGTAACTTGCATCTTTGTATCTTATTTTGTATCGTTTTCAAGCTTGATAATATAAATTCGGATGAGTTGTATCGGGTTTTCTTCTGCCATTGGCTGGCTACTTTCTTTCCTTGTGGCTGTCCCGGAGAATAAGAAGAGAGCCATCAGTGCAAAGGCCTACTTATCAGCGTTTTGATTGGGTGTTGCATGAAACTACGGTAGTTTCACAAAGTTGAGAATTTTGCAACTGTTGCAGCTGAGTTTCAGACAAGTTTTAAGTGTGTTGCAAAAAGTAAGAAGGCTGAGAGAGAGAGAGAGAGAGAGAGAGAGAGAGAGAGCGAGAGAGAGAGAGAGAGAGAGAGAGAGAGCGAGAAGAGATGGGGAGATTCCTGAGACAAGAGCAGATGGGAGTGGAAAGTGGAGGACGTACACATGGCTCAATATAAGCTGGGGTATTTAACCACTCTATGGGTATGAGGCTCCAATCCAAACAAGAGTGTAGTAGAACATGGGTGGGTTTCAGAAAAATTAGCATCTAAACTGTTGAGGAAGGTGCGCGACATCTTGAAATTATTTGTTTCGCCCCTCCTAGTTTTTTGCTTGTGACAGTCGATGGTAGCATGCATTAGTCATAATAAGCCTATGTGAACTGTGCACATACATTACCCAATCATGACACAATCATCCATTTGTAAATGTATATAACACACAAGAGAATCAGATGGTGGAAAGCTCATCACTTGTCACGTTTCCATTCAGGTTTTGCGCAAATTCTAAGCGAACCATTGAAAAGTTGACAATCAGAAAATCAGGTGCGTTCCCATAAACGGCAAACATTACTGGGAGTCACCATGCAAAAGACATTTTCATTAACCTTCATTTAACCAGGAATATTCCCATTGAGATTCAGATTCTCTTTTACAAGGGAGTCCTGACCAAGATGGCAGCATAACAAGTTTCACATAAACATACAAAAGTTTCACATAGAAGAACAGACACAAGACATTTAGGGACGGAGAGCCTTTGGGTGTGCAACACTTTAGGATCCAGAAACAAATCTGGATCATCTGCAGGATCATCGGCCCGTTTGTTGCAGAACAACGCATCGCAGTAGAACCAGACAAGCTGCCAGCTGAGCACCACACAGGATCCAGATGATCACTCATTCAGAAAAGGTGTTTCCATCTCTCATTTTGCGCATTAACTTACTTTTCGAAATAGGCAAGAACCACCTAAAACAAGCGTAAAAACGTTTTTCTTTTCTTTTTTGCAAAATTGAGAAATGAGGATGTTTTTTTTCAAATTTTGCCATTTCCATCAACCTTTTCTAATTATGTGAGATACTTCAAAATGTGCATAAAAACAGGTGGATGGATGTGGCTTACACCTCCTGGTATGTTTAAAGGCTTGATTCAGTTTCATCCAGGAAGTAAGTGGATGGCGGGGACAGACGCAGTGTTAGTAAATGCTGATGCATTTAGCATCAAAGGTCTGAGTCTGCACTGAAAAAGGAACAAAAATGCAACAAATAACCCTGGCAGATAGATTACATCAGAGATGAATCCGTTTTTAGATAAGCAGTATCCAAAAGCATAAGGCTTCGTTTCTTGACTTGACTTCACCATGGTCCTATTATGATGGAGTGGATTTGGGAGCATCCATTTCTTTTCTTTTCTTTTGTCTCTAATGTCCATTAGTCAGACACATGAGGACTCCTTCCAGAGAGCAGCAGCACTGCAGTGTGCACACAGACTGCAGACATGTGGGATCCGTGCTGAACAAACCATAAAAGCAGCTCGTGGTTAATATGGATCGCACTCACAAGAGCAGTGTGAATTCCTGATAGAAATTTGAAACAAGGCCCCCAAGCTCCAGCATTCCATGAAGACTTAACAGAGAGTCTGTCTGAGCCGTTATCAGCTCTGCCTGCCTGTCTGCCTGTCTGTCTGTCTGTCTTACTGCCACTCCACAAGGAGGATTTTGTCTGCATCATTAGGAACAGCCAGGCTACCAGAGTTCACTCAGAAAAAACAAACCAACCAATCACAGTTACATAATTAGTTATTATCAGATTTTTCCAGAACTGGAGAGCTCAGGATTGCATATTTTTAATTATCAATAAAAGAATGTCCCATCCATCCAGGAGCTAAACCTTTTCAACCAAGCACACTGAGTAAAGGCAGTGTTGCCCTGGGACCCAGGCCCATTCAAACTCCTGTCATGCCACATTAAACAGGGACATGTGATTCATCCTGGGTCCTGAGTCACTGTTTAAAGATCCCCATTAAATGGAAATCAAAGCTCGTGCCAAAGATAATTTACTTTGAGTAAAAAGGAAATGTGTGCTACCTCAATGACAAACAACGGCAACTGATTACAATGTTTGAGGAACTGGCAATAAACAACCCACCAAGAAGAAATAATGAAATTGTGTTTGTAGTCAAACAGATTGTGTGAGCAATACTTTATTAACTTAGTGTATGCTTTCTAAAGCCATTACCTTGCTAATCTGTAGACACAAACAAATGGCACAGTGTGTCCCATCTTACCACGGAAATGAGCCAACAAAAGATGTCAGTGAAAAAGTGACATTTAAAAAAATGCAGCGTGTTATTAAAACATCACCGCAGAATTACAGGAGGGCTGGTGAGAAATATATACGGTACATAACTTGACGATGGGGGTTTTAAGAGAGAGTGAAACAGTCAAATGGTTTTCTACTGACCTCTCGGCAGCATCTCTCCTGTCCTCTGGCAGGGAGAAGACACAGCCCATGGCACGCAGCCCTGTAGCCCACCACTGCCACACTAGCACCAGTGGCTAGGCCACAGCGGGAAGTGCCACGGTCACAATCAGGAGCAGGAAGACAACACTCCACAACCACAGGAGGAAAAAGAAAGCAGTCCAGACTCAAGAGAGGCAACGCGACACTCCCGAGGGTTTGAACCCGCAGCCTGCCGTCAGCTGAGAGCCTCCGGCACGATCTCAAAACTCTTTTCCCCCTCTGCCCCTGTCTGAAGCCGGCAGCGTCTGTTCCTCACAGAGAGAGAGAGAACTCCGCCGTGCACACACACTCACTCACACACTCACACACACACACTCACACAGCGCAGCAGTCTACAAGCCCCTGTCAATGTCTGGCAACCGCTGAGACACAATGGTGGGAAACTGACTTCCCCATAAAAGCTAGCGGAGCTACAGACGCACACGTTCGACTCAGTCACACACTGAAGCACTCAAGCCCTCCTCCTCACCCCTCCTCTACCCCCACCCCTTTTCCTCTCCAATCTGAAAGGTGTTAGGAACAGGAAAAAGTCCACACCATCCATTCTATGGAGTTGGCGAGTTATCAGAGCAACTCCTCCGTGGACCACTGCAGGGGGAAGAGCTGTGAATGGCAGCTTTTGCCTGAAGTTTCCCCCACCCCCATCTCGCTGGAGGAGAGAGGGGAATGTCATTACTATGGCAACCTCATTTATCATAAAAGGATTCCATTTGTGACATGGTCCTACTCCAATGGCAGATCAGCTTAGCTTGCACACAGAAAAAATAGGGGGGGGGGGGGGGAGTAACTCGGGGCAAAGAAAGGGCTGCTTGTCTTTTGCCTCAACTTTCCACCTTTGGAGAGGACTCACAAAAGAAGCTTGGCTAGCCCTCCTCACTTGCTCTCCAGGGAACTTTCGGAATGGGTTCGGGGCCAAAAACAAAAGCGCAGGAAAGACATGGAAGACTACGCCCCCTTCATAACAGTTAGGTAACCATTAAGGGGAGGGGAGTCTAGCTCGGCGCTTGTGTCGTTATACATTCCCTTCCTGTATTCCCGCCCTCCACAGACAAACACTCTCCCCACAGCTGAACATGTTCTCCCCAAGTCCTTCCCCCTCTAGCTGATCTGCTTTCACACACATGGTCAGGATCTCCCTCGCAGCCTCCAGCCCTCCCAACACTGTCTCCATTCAACCGCCCCCCCCCTCCCCCCCGAGTGCCTCAGCTATCGCGATTGTTCCCTGTCCCTAGCTTTACTGAGGCGCACAAAACAAATCTGAAGAGCCTTGTGTTGACGTCAGGATGGGACTATGGCTAGTACCGGTAGTAGAGTCCACTGAACACTAGCAAAGCCTCCAACACTCCACTGACATTCCACTGACAAGTGGTGCTATTTTATTTTGATTATTATTTATTCTATTTTATTACTTCTATTTTATTACTTTTTTTATTAAGTTTACCGTTTGCCCTATTTGCTTTATTGACATACAGTGTTTGTCTTATTTACATACAGTACATCTGATGTGACTTTGTACCTACCGCTCTAGGTCTTGTAACAGAGTCCCTAGCATAAGAATTTCACATGTGCATACTACAATGGAGTGACAATAAATATCTTGAATCTTGAATGATGAGGGGAGGCAGCAGGGCTCACAGGCGTGACATGAGACAGAAATCAGTAAGTATTTGAGAGAGAGAGAGAGAGAGAGAGAGCGAGAGAGAGAGACTGCGTACAAGAGCAGAAAAAGAGTGTCAAACATAGGTCGCTCCTAGTGGAACATTGACAAAAGCCTTAAGCCATGCCCTCTCACACTGTTTGCCTCAAGGGGTTGTTTGTTTGTTTTAATCAGTATTTACCTTAAATGCATGCAGGGCAGATAGCCAATTCTGCTTGGAGGGAGTTTTTGTTTCCAACTGCTCTTATGTAAAAAGACACCTGCGGATTAGTGGACTAAATGGACACCCAGGGGTGTAGTGCTACACTTGCCCCAGGCAGCAGTGGTGTAGCACTCCCCGGTCAGGAAGCAAACCGCTTGTTGTGACCAAACGTCCCCTCATTCAAAGCACTTCATTCATACTCCCAGAGCTGGCGTAATACATATTTTAAAAAAAACTTGCTTTACCCAAAATAATGTCCAGGGTTTGTGTCTAACTCCAAAAGCAAAATCCATATCATGCATCCATACACATAGCCTTGTCACTCTTATATCTGCCGTCTAATAAGCAAAAATTTACAAAAGAATAAGGATTGGGGAAAAACAAAAAACAAAAAAACAGCCCCAAGTAGACTTTTCCTACACATGTGCATGATACAAAGTGGGTTGATTACCGGTAAAGCCATCCTTTAAACAAGTGCGGATTCGCAATAGCTGCGGCCCCATTACGCAAATTTCCAAAAATGCAGGATGGCAGGGACAGCCCACCCTACTCTGCCTCTGCCACCCTGCATTTAGAAATTTGACGACAGATGGTTCTGTGTAACAAACCACCTGGCGTGTCAAGTTAGGGGCACTCCAAAGAGGCAAAAGAAGTGGCCTAGGTCAGGGTGCCTATTACACTCCAATAGTGACAAGTCGACCTTCAAAAATACTAAATACGGTAGTATTCTTTGGTTGATGGTTGTAGTGACCTTTTGAGTTTCAAGCCCCATTGGAGAATGAATGCCACCCTGCCCAGTGGCATTACTGCCAAAGCCTGTTGAAAGCTGCTGGATACTCACGGTGTGTCGAGCTTCTTGAATTCGGGGATGGGCTCGGGCTTCTTCCGGGACATGAACCAATAAATGAGAAGGCCGACAATGAGGGAGAAGAGGAAGAGGTCTAGGTTGCTGAAGAGAGGTTCCTCTTCATCCACCATGGGCTCAGATTGGGTGGTGGTCTCAGCTTCCATGTCCGCCATGGTTACACGCTACTAGGGAAGGAAAAAGAGTAGAGTTAGCAGACCGGTCTCCTATGCGGGGGGGCGGGAACACTTTCGGGTAAGGCTGGGTGATATGGTTGAAATCAATATCACGATAATCACAAAGATTTTTGGGGTATCGATATACAGTATTTCATGATATGGCAGTCACATATGCTAACATCTTAAATCCAGTTGAACAAAACAAAATGGAAACAAAACAGAAATATTCAAATAATGTTCATTAAAGAAATCATACTTCATTTTGTCAAGTAAAGTAAGTAAAGTGAGTAAAATGTGCTTGTCATCATCAGATTCAGATTCAGATTCATTTATTTAGAAGATGGGACATTGCACATTAATGGACAGTACAGCCGTACAGTAAATATGCCAGGTTTTAGCCCAAGGGCTAGTTTCCACTAGGGATGGGCATTTCTAGCAAAAACACTATTCGAAATTCGCTGGCCAAATTCGAATTTAATTCGAAATTCGAAAATAAAAATGTAAAAAAAATTAAAAATGTTTTTTTTTTTTTTTTGGTGTGTGAGTGAAATGTTGCATTGTCTCCCCTGATTCTAAGTCTACGGCTTTATTAATTAATATAAAAAGCTTCTGCTGTGGATTTTTAGCTCAAACAAGCATTGCACCACTGAAGTAAAGAACATGTTACATGACATTGACATTTTCGAAAATAAAAAACAGTTTTGACAATCATGAGTGGTTCATTAAATATTTAGTAGGCTCAGGTCTGAGTGCCAAAGGGGTGCCAAAGTCACCCCCTCTCCCTCTTCATGGGATTTCATCCGCCATTCATTTTTCCATAAACCTTGCTTAAAATGCTTATAAAAATAGTTTTACTTGCTCAAACCAAGCGATTTGACTATACTTAGAATCAGGGGAGACAATGCAACATTTCACTAAAAAAAAAAAAAAAAAAATTCGAATTTCGAATTTCAATAATAAAAGTCGACCTTGATAATAACAACGATTATTCGAAAATTCGAAATTCGATGCCCATCCCTAGTTTCCACCTGTAGTCCCATGGCAGGTTGATGTATTTATTTTAGACAGCAGAATTATGTCACGATAGAAAGACGATAAACGATAATATTGAATTACTGTATCTCCCAGCCCTACTTTAGGGTATATTATGAAAGGCTTTCTGAGTGACTACTAACTTTGACACATTCTGTGTCATAAATGTGTTTACTCGTAAGCTGTAGGGAGAGAGTGTTGTAATGATACCTGGAGGTGGGGGATATGTGCATTTGAAGTTCTGTTCTTCACTAGGCCTTCTAGAATCTGTTTTTACTTTTGAACTAGGGATGTTCATTTTGAAAATTTTCCAAAATCGATAATCGGTGAGAATTAACGATCAATTATCGATTATCGATTTTATTAATACTTAGAAAATTTTCAATATTTTCAAAAATTTTTTTTTTTTTTTTTTTTTTTTTTTTTAACAAAATGAATGCCTATGGCAGAAAATACGAAAGACAACGTGTTCTCCTCAATGAACTCTTTATTTCAATGTGTCTCCTCTCCAACACTGCTGTCCCCGGCGCATGCCGGTGTGAATTTCTCATGTTTAAAACAGTTTTGTTGGCACAAAGGCCCGTGCCCAGCCAGAAAACTAGAGACTATATGAAGCTCCACCTCACGTTAGTCGGCTGTGCAATGGAGTGGGGCGAGGAGGAACGATTTCCACCCAAACCTAGTCCAAAAAAAAAAAAAAAAAAAAAAAAAAAAAAAAAAATTTAATAATTAAAAAATCGATCCAAATGCCACAGGATCGATTCCAATCCTTAACGATCGATTACCGATTTTCGATAATTGATGAACATCCCTATTTTGAACAGAAACAAACAATCCCAACAACTCTCATATGGTATGGCAATTAAAACGTTAGATTTAGAAAATTGAGCTAAACAAGACAAGACAAGAGACATATTTCAGTTTTAAACGGCTCCAGGCTAGTTTCTTTAGTCTCTCTCAAATAACTGTTACTGGGGGGGGAGACTGGGACAAAAACTGATTTACTATGCTGCTGCACAGATGGTATTATTACTAACAGATGTCAGTAATATTGTACTAGTTATACCATGCAATAATAATAACGGGCTTGTGTCCAAGCACTTGGCTCAGCAGGCTATAACGCGGTAGGGTACCCAACCCAACCCGGCTGTTTTCAATACACGAGGAATCTCTTGTAAAGCATTCATAGCATCTCCAAGGTTGCCATGCCAGCTTCTTCAAACCAAGAGGGCCTTTGCCCCACACACAGCACAAAGCTCTGGGAAGTATGCTACAGCAGCTCTTCTCATACAATGCTGAGAGAACGTCATGTTCTTACTTCTTCTGAGCTCTCAGGTTACAATTTGCTTAAAGGAACAGAAACTAGTGATCAGGTTTTCTCTCATCCAATAAGCTGACTAGTTCACACATTTTGAATGGCATCTTTAGCCTAAGGTATGGCTGACCAATCTGGGGCCCACAGGCAAAGTTTGGCCCACACTGTTTGTTTTGGCCTACCGTTGCCATACTCATTTTTATATGTGACGGTTAGGCCATCTTTGGTCGCAAGACTGTGACAACGGCCGTCTTTGAACCTCTCTCACTGCGCGATGCAAAACGAGCGTTTTTGTAGCCAAGACCAAAGATATCTCCATGTTTCTTTCACATTGGTACTCTTTCGTCTGGGACAGCCGAAAATCGCACCGTGTGTCAAAGACGTAAGAAGACAAACTAGTATTTACATAGATAGCAATGCATTGGCATCACCTTAGGCACTGGCTTGCTAGTGACTCATTTGTGTATTAAGCAAACAAAATACTTAAACTGCTGCATGGTGACAAGTTTTGGTGTGCTAACTCCAACGTACTGTAGTCAGTGGCCAGCTAACTGCATCCCATTTTGAGTTTTGAGGAATCACACAGTGGGCTAAAAAGGAAGATTTTGCTTTGTACCATTACAATGTCAGTCATAGATCAATGTGTAAATAAACAATGTTGACCTTCCCTCCATGTTGCCTGCAGCGAAAACTCTGTTTATTTGCAGTCTGGCAGAAACATAGTACATTTTGTCAACAGTAGTGAAATCAACTGCGCAAGACAGTCTAGTTTACTAGCCGGGTAAACCAGCCGGTCACGTGAACTCACATTTCATTTGGTTCTGCCCGACCGTCTGGCCTCAACTCTGGGAGGGCTGTCTGCAGAAACTGGAAAGCAGACAAGCCGATGAGCGACCCGCCTCAGAGTTGACATCGTAACCGGCCAATCAGAACGTCGCTAGCAAAACAGTAATGGCCGCCTGTCTGCCTCAAGGAGTAATGTCAATATTTGTCTAGTTTAAACAGCCATAAAGTGCAGTTATTGCAGAACTAGACTCAATAACAACAATTAAACAAGTACAGGAGTATGCAACAGCAGAGTTTCTGGGCGGAAAATATGTTTTTGCCGTTCTCCCGAGTGGATTTGGGTTTGACTGGATCCGACGCTGATTGGCTGAAGGAGTTGTCTGTCAAGGCAAGTACACCCGCCCAACTTCCGCCCACTGCAACGACTGTTGTGAAGGCTTCAGGCCAGACCGGAACAAAAAACGAGATGAAATGTGAATTCACGTGACCGGCTGGTTTACCACCAGGCTACTGCTTCAGGGCCTGTGTCCACCTAGCGTCTAATCCTCAGGTCCAGCGTCTTTTTTCAGTTGTTTCCAATGGGGGGAGAGCGTATGCGAGCGCACACACGGACGTCTAGAGAAAGTGCGCTGCACCCAGCGTCTATTTTCAGAGCGCTCCGCCGTTTTTGTGCGCCGGCTCCCAGCGCTCCCAGCTGAGAATAATTAAACTTTTCAGAAAGACGCTGGTGTCGGGTGCTCCTTTTCTGGCAACTAATCATATGGAGAAACTATCGCAACAGAGACCGAAAGGCTCAATTGTGGGAGCAGATTGGCTAGACACTTAATATTTCTGGTGAGTGTTGTGCTTACTGCTTTTAATAGCGTAGCCTACCTGTGTTGTTAGCTTGCTGGCTGTCAGCTATCAAGCTACTACCGCACTGAACTACTGCGTCAAAGCCCTTGCAGAATGCGCAGGGTGCGCCGCGGCTGGCGAACCTGTCGGCGCAGCAGGCATGCAGCTCCTCGAAAATGTGACTCGACACAGCTGACGCGAACAGCACAAGTATAATATAATGTAGATGGGCAGATAACAGGAGAAAGTGAACGCTATTACCAAGTATATGCACTACATTCTCACCTTGGGCTAACTTCTAGTCATTGACATCCTAGTGAAATCACACAATTTACTAATTTTGCTGGGGACTCCCCTGCGAAATCAGCAAAGTGGGGACATCTGGGGAGTGTAGAGGTAAAAACACGCTCCTACCACCGCGGACACCCGGGTTCAATTCCCGGTCACGGCACTTCCAGCCTGGTCAGACGTTCCTGCAGACACAATTGGCCATGTCTGCGGGTGGGAAGCCGGTGGGGTATGGGTCCTGGTCGCTGCACCAGAGCCTCCCCTTGTTTGGTACGGGGGGACGGGAAATTGGCGGGAATAGGCCAACCCAGAAGTTAGCATCGTGCTTGGTTCCTTCATCTGGAAGTCAATGAGATTTTTGTATGGGGATTTTGGTTAGAAATAGAATACATTTTGTGTGTACGCTCGATCATCATCAGTGATGTCACAATGCCTATGACATCATCAGTGGGACAAAATTTTAAACAGAGAACAGACAGATTGACCACTCCCTTTTATATAAAGATTCCTGAAATAAGGTCTGTGTGGTTAAACGTTTATGAAACTGAGACCTTTGTGTTCAGCAAGATAATCTTCACAAATTAACACAGCTTTTATGATTTTTAGAGCATAACTGTGATCGCCAAAAATTGTGATTGGCAGAAAACACTTCAAAAATCATAAAATGCTGTTAATTTGTGGAGATTATCTGGCTGAACACAAAGGTCACAGTTTCATAAACTTTTGTTAACAACACCTTATTTCAGGCATCTAACCAAAATCCCCATACAGAAATCTCATTGACTTTGAGACGAGGGAACCACCAGGCGATGCAAACGTCCATGTTTTAGGACTCATTCCTGAGCCACTCTATTGGCCAAGTACAACTGGAGAGATGGAGACAAATGGAGAAAAATCAAAAAAAAATTGATCAAGAAAATCAGCAAAGTGTTCCTCTTAAGAGGAGTTATTCAAGCATTTCAAAATGTCAAAATATGAAAACCAACCAACAAACTTGGAGTTTAAAGTTTTTCACATGAGAGCAGGAATAGTGGGGCCCTGTCTTAAGGGGCTGACACACTGAAAACACTTGAAAGGACTAACGGCAACTTGATGCCGACCGATGCGTCACCTCACATCTCCTGTGTCGGTGCCACAAAGTTGCATTTGAACACACGGCAAACACGACAGCCGATAGGCCACTAGCAAGTACGTTCTGCACCTGCCCTGCGTGAGATCCCATTCATGAAACATTAAAGAGAAAGTAGCATTTGCCTACCATTTCGCTCACTTTAAACAACTTCGTAATATAGCTACTTCTCATCGAGAATATGTCGATGTTCTATATGTCGATAAGAAGTTGCAAATGGCAGTGGCATATATCAGCCATAGTCTGGTCTTTTGCTCAAAGGAAGAGGTTAGGTGGAAAAATAAGGAGAAATAAATGGGTGATATGCAGCGAGAGGCTCGAGGGACTTTCCCAAAGGCACGTTGTCGTGAAAATATCCGTGTTTTGGAATTATCTGATTAATTATCAGGAAAATGAGCAGAGCGTTTTGTGTCCCGTCTCTCCTGCTTCACTACCCCTGACCAGCCAATCAAAATGATTTCTCTAGCCCTGACCAGCCAATCAGAGCGATTTCTCTACCCCTGACCAGCCAATCAGTGATTTGATTTCTCTCACCAACGACCCAACGCCCATGCAACAACATGTTGAATCGACCGGAAAACCTGCCGACAAGCCGCCATCAAAGCAGACTAGAGCCAAAGGCACAGGACACACCACAAATACTAGAGCGACTGATGCCCAGACATGGCCGACGGCCGACTGTCGGCTTGGTGTGTCTGGGGCTTTACTGACCGACAGTTGTTTGTTATGTGGCAAATAATCCCAGGTCCCTAGCTGCTCTGCTAAAGTAGCACCCCAGACAGAAATGGGCCTCACTCGCCGAGCGTCTCATGTTAGTTGCAACATGGTATCTATGCCAACTGCTTTGCTTGGTGATGATCTCCCTACAGGTTCACCAGCAGCCCAGGCTGGAAAAAACAACCATCTCACTCACATTCCTCTTCCGAGTCAGTTAGCAGCATATGTGGGCAATAAGGATTAATACAGGATTTTTTACAAGTTTTACCTGAGATTAGACCTGGGTAAAATGGAATTGTTTCTTTATTGCTGCTTGCTGGTTTGATAGAGTGGCGTTTGACAACTTGGGGAAAACATGAAGAGTTCTCTTTATCTTTTCAAGTAAGTGACCAGTGACACCTTTGAGACCATCTGATAAATAAATCAGCCTCCAATATTTTACAAACATTTGGGGGGGGAAACATCTGGACAGAGAATAAGTGATTACTTACTTAGTAATTTGCAACACTTGTTTCTCTACCATTTCTTCCGAATTATTGTGAAATGTATTTAAGGGAAATGAGAAAATCCATTCAACCAGAGATTGCACAATCAGGTGATGTCTCTTCAACAAAACGGGTAAAGCCATACATATTCACTAAATTGGTATTGCAAGTTCAGGGAGAAAAATTATACACATTATCAGTCATGTAGGTGCAACAAGGCTATCAGAACATCTATGTCAAATGGTTGGGCTCTGAGGTGCCTGTATCACCAAGACTATGGCTATTAGGGGACCACACACAATTGCCCAATACTGTATATCGAAGTATGACTTTGCAGTGGTTAATGTAGGAGTAGTCGCAGCTGCCAGAATGATTCTCGGATTATGGAAAAGTACATCCTCTCCAGATGTAAAAGAAAAAAAAATTGAATTCATGTTAGAAATAGTATGATATGAACATGTTAGCTAGAGTCAATGATAAAGGTGAAGATTTCAAGAGGGCATAGGGCATTTTTGCACATAGCACGACTAGGACAGAATGATGTGGCTATACTATTATTATTACTTTACTTCTTTTGTTGTTCAGCTATCAGATGCCTGGGAATGTTTTATACGTGAAAGTGATTATACAGTTTGTGAGTGTAAACAAATAAAAACTTTATTTACCAAAAAAAAAAATCTATGTCAATAAAGAGACTCCATGCCAGAAAGGGTTAATCACAATTTCCATCCTATTTGGATCTTCATCGGGTCAAAATGTTTGGAAGATGAAGAACACTCATATTTATAACATCAAACACATTCATAGGCTGACAGGCTCTATGCTGCCAGGTGTGGTTAATGATCAACACCTCACAGGGTGATAAACATCCAAACATAATGAATTTACATAATTAACAAATCAATAGCCTGAAGTACATAGAAATATGTAGGTCTACATATACATACTCTCGGTTCAGAGCTGTAGGTGTGAGAGTCTGGAGAATAAAGATGTGAAAATTCTCTCTTTGGAGTAAGAGGGTATTTAAATTGCCTCCTCTTCTCAGAAATAATTGCCCTCTTACTCCAAGAGAGAGTTCTCACATCTAGAGGTCTGAAACAAGAGTATGAGATCAAACATTTTCTCGAAAACAAAAGATAAAAATGGTGGTAACTCTCCCCACTTTATAGGTTTTCTTTAGAACCTGACACGCATATCTGTGACACCCCAATTTCATGAATTTAAGATGTGTTCTATCTTTACATAGTACTGTATTTTGGAAATGGAGTTGATCTAGATTTCAATTGGTCATTGCACCATTACTATTTTTCTCTATGTAGGCAATAGGCATACCTATTTCTGTGTACTTAACTATTGATTTGTTTGACTCCGTTGTGTTACTCTGGATGTGGGCCAGAACCACTCTCTCGAAGCACTCGAAGTGGAGTGAGTGCCACTGGCCTGTAGTCGTTCTCAGACAAGTAACTGGGGTGCTTTTGGGGACTGGGTGGTGGTTTTAAATTAGCAAAAAAAATAACACAATAATCAATTATCCTTGGATGTTTATCATCCTATGAGGTGTTGATAACATTAGTTAACCACACTTGCCAGCATAGAGCCTGCCAGCCTAGGGATGTGTTTGATGTTATAAAAATAGGTGTGTTCTCTTCATCTTCCAAACATTTTGACCCGGCTTTATCTTTTCTTTATTGCATACAAACAAGCCATAACAGGCTGAAGTCAGCTGACGTGTTGCCAAATGAAAGCAACCTTAACAGCTGCCGGCTAACAGTGACAGTGAAACTGCACACATGCTGTTTAGTCAAGGGAATACACGAGTTAATTTACGTTTCAGTATAAAACAATAAATTGTGTGACGATGGTGACAGTCAACAAAAGTGCTCTAACAGTCCAAGTTCAGGTTATATATTGTTTTCTAAGTTTTGCGCCATTTTCACCGACCTCATTCACTGTGTGTTTTTGCTGTTATGTTGTGTTCTTGTCACTGAATAACCTGCTGCTGCTACGCCAGAATTTCCCTCCAGGGATAAAGTACTATCTATCTATCTATCTATCTATCTATCTATCTAATATCTATCTATCTTAATAGCAATAATATGACTCAGTGATCTATATATCTGAATGAATGAATGAATGAATGAATGAATGAATTTATTTTATAAATAAAATAAAAACACGGTACACCCCACAAGCATACAGTACAAAATAATTCATCAGGATATCACACAAAAAAGTCGTCAAACTTATTTCCATTGTGGTCCCGAAACAACAAACATCAATATAGAACAACACACTATCTATCCATCTATCAGTTCCAATGCGATACGGAATTAATTAACAATAGGTGGCTGGAAAAGTTAATTCATTGTTGTCAAACCACAACTTCAACACTACTTATCATTAGTATTCTATTAGTATCAGCGTTATGTACATGAAGCTAACGTTAGTGTGAATGGGTACATTAATGTTTTAACAGTAAGGGCCTGACTATTCGCTGGACCGGTAAACACTGGCTGAAATGATACTAACCTTACAACAATTAGTTCCCCAACACGACAACGTTATCTAAACCCGATTACGGACAATGACATCTATAAACGTTTAAGAACAGTACATTTGTCCCAACACTGAGGCGATAGCTAACATTACACTACAGTTTGCGCAATAACACCAGTCTTATTAGCACTTCTTTCTGGCTAATGTTGGAGAAAGCTAAGTTAATGAACAGGTCGACTTTTTCGCAATGTATTAAGAGTTTGAGTTTACCGCGTGAGTGTGTTATCGCACACCTGAAAAGCCTGCGGACTGCCACAAACCACAAGTCGATGTAAAACAAATAACGAGGTAACTTTTGACCATTGCTTACCTTCGCTTCTCCTCTGTCAGGCACTGTGCACAATGCGGAAGGAAACTTTACGCCGTGCAGGACCAAACCAACTCGGCCCTGGTAGGGGGGGTGAGCCTTTTGATTTTCAAGGCCAAATACATTCAAACAAGATGCGATTTCTTCCATCGAGGGATTGCAGAGGTATATGTTGAGCGATATAATTGTGTTTGAATCAACTTTTGAAAAGGAAGCAGGCTCGCGTGTTTAATTGTTATGGACAGGTTTGTCGAAATGGACTAACCTAAAAGGGCATTACCTAATGTCGCCGTGCACGTGTACATGATACAATAAATCACTGCTGAAGTGCAGCAGGCCAGGGGTCATGGTTATGTAATCCAGCTAACAGAACAGAGAGAGTGTGTGTGTGTGTGTGTGTGTGTGTGTGTGTGTGTGTGTGTGTGTGTGTGTGTGTGTGTGTGTGTGTGTGTGTGTGTGTGTGTCATATTACGCGCGTGCGTGCGTGCGTGCGTGCGTGCGTGCGTGTGTGTGTGTGTGTGTGTGTGTGTGTGTGTGTCATATTACGCGCGTGCGTGCGTGCGTGCGTGCGTGTGTGTGTGTGTGTGTGTGTGTGTCAGACTCCAACTTCCCTCATTAATGATGATATCCTCCTGGACTGAAAAGGGTGTTTAGTGTTTATGCTGATAGTGCCAAGGACACATGATAGATACTGTAGCCAAATTACCAGTGAGTTTATGTGCGTGTCTGCCTGCCTGCATTATGCCACTCTGCTTTTTTATGAATGATTTAGTTTGCATTTGGCATTTTCTGACTGAGAGATTAAGAGTCCAGTTCAATAACATGGAGATGAGATGCACTTTATTTATTATGCCAGAGGGAAACCCTGGAGTCACTAAAATAATTCAGAGAAGCATTAAAAAAAGACAAGCCAAGAAAAGGAACACAGGGATACATTCTAGACACTTTCATACACATATGCACAACCCCACATGGGTTCTCCATAAAAAGAAAATGATTCAAGTTAAATGTGTACAGTACTGATAATTTGGCTTCAGAATAGGTGCAACTGTATGTCTGTAAAATTGTCATCTTTATTGACTTTATAAGACTGTTTATCTTTATTGTTTTCTTTGTCTGGAAGTTAGTCTCAACGCGAGACCCATGAGAGTTCTTACGCTGATACACTACGTTACTGCATGCTGCAGATCTCTCTCTGGGTCCGGGACACTTTCCCTCAGAGGGCTGGTTATGGGAGGGAACCGTTCACTTGGCCAGTCATATGCCAGTGATGGCTTCAGTCCTCTCCAATCAGTAACGACTTTGCGATCAGACAACACGGGAGGCGCAGCCCATTTTTCGAACCGCTCTCTCATCGGTGCTACGACCTGTCACTCATTCAATTTCAACCCGCCTTCAAAACCAGCAGTGGCTGTTAACTGGCACAGACTCACTTATGTATTATGCGGAGTGCAGCGATTCAACATAATATTTGAGTCTGGGGAGAGACTATATGGAAGTAATTTTCATTGTTCATAGAGGACAACATGGCAAAGACATTATGGGACTCAATTGAACATTGAATTGAACACAACACAACACACTTTTTTTTGCTATTTGATTTGTAATACTGTAGCAGACAGTGGGCGTATTAGCATACTCAGTCAACATCACATATCATGGAAGTCAAAACAAGGACACCAATCGACTCATTTCTACACTAGAATTAGGCCCACTACTAACAAATGATGCTGATGCTGAGTGCTTTGTGGGCTTTGTGGAGTGGAGGAACCCATGTGCCACACACTGTTTCTGCATCACTGATTCTTTGCTTTCTGACTCTTGCTCTTGAGCTTCTTCTGACGAACAACAGCAACAGTGGTGAAGAAATTTCCCATGAACAAAATGAGGAAGCAGAGGCCGCACATCAAGACCTGCAATCACATAGAACATTGATGACCTTAAATGAGGAGGCATAAGAGATTTACACGATCATGAAATAGCCTACGCAGGAGATTGAGCTTCTGTTGACACGAAATAGCCAATACCCAGATTTGTGAAAAACATATATTTTCTCCACCACTCAACCACCCAACCCTGAGATCAATCTTATCTTTATCTTTATTGTTTATTGAAGCAGGGACAGTACACAATAAATATATTGCACCAGAGATAGCTAAAAGCTCATTTGCATCTGTAGTCCCTGGGCACACAGAGTCCTGTGCGCACACAGTAGCCTACATATCAAATACAGCAATTAAAGGAAAATCCTAATATCTAAACACTCAACATACATGACAAAAAATCATACTTACTATTAGCAAGATACAACATATACAATGCGCATAACAGTAAAAATAGAACACATAGAGGTAGATAGCAATCCACTAAAATCACACATTGGCAAATGGTAAAAAATAAATGACAGCACAGAAATAAACAGTATATGAGGCCACACCAATGACTATAGGTGGCCGCAGGACTGACCCTCTCTCAGCCACTTCTTAATGGAGGATTTAAAACCTCTGAGGGCACTACAGCCCTAAATATGAGCAATCTGGATATAATACTGTATGTGATAAGGAATTTGGAAGTCATGTGGTGTTATTTAAACTAACATAGCAGAAAATGGCATGTTAGTGTGGCACTAGGCTTAAGCAGCTAAATCTTTGACAAAATCATCTTAATACACTGGTGATAACATGCAGATAGTTGTATTGTATAATATTGAAGTGTGCCTTATTACTTTTTCAAACTAGTAATAATGTTACTATAATTCTGAAGTGTGCCTTTATTACTACTCTCAAACTAGTAATGATGTGTAATAACCACTACTGCCTGATGTGAACCAAAGTGCCCGTCTGGGACATGTATTAAACTGATTGATTGATTGATTGATTGATTGATTGATTGATTGATTGATTGATTGATTGATTGATTGATTGATTGATTGATTGATTGATTGATTGATAACAGGGCCTCTAATAGCGTAACTATATATTCAAATAAGAATACCGTTAATGCAGTAACCAAGACTAGAACCACACATGTATAGGGCTTATTTGAATATTTTTCTATTATAAAATATAAAATAGGAGAGAAGAGAAGAGGGGTGCAACACAGGACTCATGAAGGACTAACAGGGACACACTGACCTGCCACTCTTTACAATCTGGGAGGCGAGACATTCTGAAGAGAGAGAGGCCATTGAAGAGCTGCCAGAACTAGGAGACAAAACAGGACTTAAAAGTTGCTTTTGTTGGAAAGTGAATGAATGCAATATTCAATCATCCAAACACAGAGGTACATTTAAGGATTAGCTCTTATCCAGAGAGCACTGAAATCCTAAACATTGGATCAGATCATGTCAAAATTTGCATGGTAAAAATCAACGCTTTCAAGTATGACATCAGCTTATCTGTGTCATCCAGTCTAAACCATGACTGTGCATGATTTTTAAACAGTGACCAGACAGTTACGTGCAACTGCAACATGATTCAGTGGGGTTCAGTATGTGGCCCAAAGAGGGGAATTACACAAGAATCGGCGGAGTCAGCGCCACATCAGATACTCACATGACCAAAAAAGAGGAAGGGCAAAAGAAAGGTCAGTCCTCGCCACATCCAGGACTGAAATCCCTCTGAAAACAGAGTGTAGGCAGGCTGTGAAACAATGATCTTTTCTTCTGCATTTAGTTTGTTAGTTCAAATATTAGTACTGTACTTTGCGTCGTCATTTTTAAACAATTCAGATTGGGACAGTACACAAGAATCAGAAGTCGTTCTCAAAATGAGGAATCCCAAGGAAGAGTTTAATTTGTATTTGTATTTACGAAATTTTCAAATATGATGATGCCTGGCCACCACACATCATCTGGCCTAATGTGTGTCTATTTAAATGCCACCCCTGGGCTAAGAGATTCCCATGGGTGTGTGTAGCTATGGCTAACAGCTCACTATAGGATTCTGTCAACGGAAATCCCTCAGCCTGGGGCTAAGGTGCAGTGTGAAACGCCCTTTAGAGTGCTAAAAGTTTTGCGAGTGCTTGTGTGACGGTCTCACCCACGGTCAGATCCATGTTGTGTCTTTCTCCCAGAGCTCGGAGTCTATACAGGCAACCACTCTGATAATAATACTGCAGACACTGAACAAAACCTGTGTTCCACAAGACAGACAGACAGACAGACAGACAGACAGACAGACAGACACACACACACACACACACACACACACACACACACACACACACACACACACACACACACACACACACACACACACACACACACACACACACACACACACAGAGTTGAAGGCAAGATTGACTTAGGTTGAACCATGTATGTATTCTGAGTGAATAGACCTTACTTTGATACAAGGAGTAGGCAAGGAACTGGTTCCTGAAAGTCTGGTACAAGTTCCCATCCGGCCTTAGGGGGAAAACACTGAACATTTGCAATGCATGCAGCAAGAATGCGGCAATTCAATCTGTCAATGTTTTCTCACAGAGGGATGGTTTGTTCTAAACATGTTTGTTTCATGGTGGCATCATTGCTCGTTGATCTCTTATTAAGGGACAGAGACAGAGAATCGATCATCATCTCACCATGTCAGCATCACTCCGGACAAAAACGCTGAGATGTAGTGATGGAAAACCCACCAGCCTTTGATTCTATAATGCAGTACACATTTTAGATTATATAATGCAGTACACATTTTTGATTCTATAATGCAGTACACATTTTGTTGTTGATACAAGTAGTTACAAGAGCAAACAGAAGAAGACGTAACAATGCTAAGATGTCAACAGTAGGCTACTAAGAATACTGATAATTAGAAGATTGCTTTTATTGCTCTGAGACAGGTCTATAAATAGATTTTATGTTATGAATTATAGCAAGCATGTTATGAATTATAGCAAGCATCACTGAAAAATGCTTTGTGATTATTATTTTTTATTTATTTTTGCAGTAGAGTGGTTGTGCTGACCTGGACCCATTGGTGATGAGGATGCTTTCCCTGATAGTTAACGTACAGTAGTACCACACCAGCAGGAAATTGAGGATCGCGTCCAGAGATCTACCATCATGGACAAAACAGTGACTTAAATGTACATGTAGCTTCCATGTAAACAAACCATTGACAGTAAATATATAAACAAACTCACAGCCGAACAGGGTGAAGCAGCAGATTAGTATCAAGAGCTGATTCTGATCATGCTTACCTGTAGCTCACAAAGAAATAGCATACAAAGGAGAAGAGCAGCAGTAAAACTGTAAGGCACAGCTTGAACTTCTCATATTCGTCTTTGTAGGCGAATCTGGCAAGGACACGGCAAACATAGAAATCAAATACAAATAGGCAGAATTTCAGCTGAAGTTATCTGGATGTTATCTGGATAAGGAAAGATGCATGCTAATGCAAGGTGTAAATGAATCGTGATCAGGATCAGGATGTGATCAGAACTTCCTGACCACATCTGGTCTGGCTCACATGTTCAGATGTTTTACAGCCCATTTACACCTGGTTTTTAAATGCGACCATTATCCAGATATCTTATCCGGATTACACAGGTCACATTTAAAAACTAGGTGTGAATGGGGTGTTAGAGTAATGGCAATGACAGATCAATCCTACATGATGGCAAAACATGATTCTGTGATATCTCAGGGAAATGATAAGCAGGTAGATATATTTGCAGGCTGAACAATGTAATTTGAACAGATAAGACTTTTTCCATAATGTCATTATGCAAATGGATGAATAGGTGTAATCTCCCCCCCCCCCCTGTTTGTTTTTCATTTTATTTTTATGCCCTTGTTTATTGAACTCCCAGACATTGATTGGATACGATCAGAGCCCCCTCGTCTTGTCGTCCCCCCCTCCCCTCGATTTTCTTTGCCCCTGTCTCCCTCTCCTGCTCTGCTGTTCATCCCGTTTCCTCTCTCACTGATGCAAGGAGTGCAAGGAGCACTTATATACTGTGCAGGAAACAGTTTGACAAAGTCATAAGTCCAAGAGTCTATGCCATGATAGTTGTGGTGATAGTAGGTGGTGTGTAATGCATTTGATGGCCATCATTGCTTACTTTGTCTGCTTGCTGAGAAGAGTTACATTTACATTCCCCAGGACCAGACTGAGATACAGCCTGCAAGATAAGAGATTTTCTTGTAAAGTCACTGTACATATATAATTGGCAGATATCAACTCTTATTTTTGGACTTTTGAATGAAGGGGGGAGTCTTCACCCGTTTTTCTTGGGGAGGAAAGCTTCCATTTCAACGAAACCAGTTGGTTGTCTCTTGATTTTCTCTTGTATTTCCTCCATGGTTTCAGCATCCTCTTCTGTAAGTCTATTACTGCATCTATAAGTGTACAACACATTGTAAGCCTGTATCATAATGACATGCCATTATTCATTTGATATGCTGTGTATATGCTGTGAGTGTGTGTGTGTGTGTGTGTGTGTGTGTGTGTGTGTGTGTGTGTGTGTGTGTGTGTGTGTGTGTGTGTGTGTGTGTTTGTGTGTTCATTTGAGCTGAGATATGTCCAGTTTATCAAAATACATCTGTCTGTCTGTCTGTCTGTCTGTCTGCCTGCCTGCCTGCCTGCCTTCCTGCCTGTGTGTCTGTGTGTGTGACATGACATACTATAATCATGTATCTGTGTCTGTGAATCTGTGTCTATGCTTATTTGAGTGTGTGTAATCTGAAACACCCACTTCTTCACTAGGTGAGACATCTCCTTCAGTCTTTTGCGCTGGCGGGAAATGGAGGAAGAGAAACTGTCCTGCAGCTTGGAGACTTCATCTAGTTTCTGCAGGTACATTCTGTGTGTCTCCTGGATGATATAAGAGTAAGGGATTACACCAACAGCACATGTCGATTACACAGCACATTTGAACCCAAACCAAGCTATTTCATCTCATCTTGGAGCTTCTCATAAAAATACATTACTGTTTCAATAGTGTGTATTTTTGTGTGCCTATGGACCCCTTCCCTGCAGGATTTTCAAAACAATTGATCATGAAAGTGGGCCAGTGTCTCAAGCATATGTGCACTTTTTTAGGAACACCAATTATCACCAATTATCCAATCAGCCAATCATGTGGCAGGCAGCAGTGCAATGCATAAGATCCTGCAGACACAGGTCAGCAGCTTCAGTTCATGTTCACATCAAACATCAGAATGGGGGGAGGGGCGGTCTCAGTGACTTTGGCCGTGGCATGGTTGTTATTATTGGTGCCAGACTGGCTGCTTTGACTATTTCTGAAACTGCTGATCTATCAAGATTTTCATGCACAACAGTTTGTTTACACAGAATGAAAAACACACAAAAACATCCAATGAGAGGCAGTTCTGCACATGGAAACACCTTGTTGATAAGAGTGGTCAGAATGGCCAGGTAAGGCTTCAGTGCTTCATGTGCTTAACAATTGCTGTACCGAAAGCAAATTCTGCCGACTTGTTGTGCAGTCGTTAATAAATTAATCTGAATCTGAATCTGAGTAACTAGATAGCTACTCTTTAGAACTGCAGTGGGAAGAAATGCAGCTCAGAATGCATAGCTTTGAATGTTGAGGAGGATGTCACTTTGGTAGCTGGGTTGACATTGAGCTGAAAGTCCTTCCCAGTATTAGTAAGGTAATAAAGTGCTTGGTGTATATTAACTGCTTATCTGAATTATTTGATACTGCATAACACAAGGAGATACTGTCAAATGATATGCGACCCCTCTCTTACCTGAATGTGTTGATAATCCTCTTCCAGACATCTCCACTCCTCCTGGACTTCTGGTAAACCTTTAGCCATATCGTCAATTAATGACAGAGATACCCATGCAGGCCCACTTCTTAAAAAGCAATAGGGCTTATTAACCGCGCAAGACAAGACTAGCACACAGCCAACAATGTATGCTATAGTGAAGTATTACTTTTCAGGGTGTGTGTCACATCTACACGAACGGTTTATGGCAGAAACTGAACTTTGACTTGAACAAATGTGTTACATCTGAACTTGGACATTGTTCTGTGGAGACACTCTAGTTATCACATTCTTAATCTAGCTTTCACACAGATAAAAGTGCACATTATTCTATAATCATACTGGTGGGGGGGGGGAGACATTTTGAAAATCAGCTCCGAAAGCCTCCACCATCATGCAACATCCTGCCAGCTAGATGTTGCCATTGTGCATACCTTGCTCTGTATACATTCTCAGTTACAGACACCATGCACAATAGCAACATCTGGTGGATCACAGGGACTGAGTTTCAAATGGAAATTGTATTGTGTGTGGCTCTTCATTTGCCAGAGATCTCTTGAAAGGGGAATGCCTCATTAAACAAGTAAATGTAGAGGTAAAAACACTAGCACGATATACGTAAGCTCCCATCTCCCATCATACTCTAGTCGAGCCAGTGGAATAGTCGGCCCATGAGCAATAAAAAAAGGTCTAAAGTTCTGAGACCAATGAGTGAGTCAGGTTTTCATGATTTGATTGCACAGTGAACTATTCTCATCAGTGTTTAAGGAGAGCGCTGTTGTAAAAGTGATTCTGAAATCTCTGTGTGTCACTGGCTTCTCTGTGGAGGCAGTATCCTTCTCCCTGTTTCCCCCAGTGTTTCCTTTCACATGTATTAACTGTCAGCATTGGTCAGCATTACATTTTCTGCCTGTATGGCATTGGCAAAAACACAAGCAGTAGGCCTATACAAATAGGCTGTCAAGGGACTACTAGCACTTTACATTACAGCTTAGTAACAACATGATAATAGGGGTAATT
>NC_139642.1:29798230-29828230 GCF_964638095.1 Poromitra crassiceps
ACAAGGGTAAAATATATTCTCTGCAGAATATCTTATTTTGGCCTCTAAAAAATATTTTTGGCAGGACGGTGATTAATTTTTTTGTTTACCAGCACTTGGCAGGTGAGCCAGAAAGTTATGTTGGGACACTGATACATACTACAACTGAAATAATCCATATACAGTATACAGTATATGCCATTACACACCAACCGCCATATTGGGTATGACTGAAGGTAACACTGTGTCCTTGTCCTTGTTTACGCAGAGTGTTACTGCGAGGGGGGAGAGGACAAACGCATTCCTCTACTCAGGGACGTCTTCGAGGCCTTCCCCTCTACCCCCGTCAACATCGACATCAAGGTCAACAACGACACACTCATCAAGAAGGTGTGTGTGTGTGTGTGTGTGTGTGTGTGTGTGTGTGTGTGTGTGTGTGTGTGTGTGTGTGCGCGCGCGCGTGATGTGCGCACGTGTTTCTCTCTCTGTCTGTCTCTCGCCTTGACTAAATCATTTATTTCTGGCTTTCTTTACAACAAGAGAAACAAGAGGAAAGGAGAATTGTTAAATACCCCCCTAAAGTCATGCTTTAAATGTATATAAATTGTTTTCACAGAGTTGTGTTGCTAGGCAACAGTTTGGAACCTAGCTTATGTCCTGTCAGTTATTGTACTAGCAACACTGGACAGGAAGTAAGCTGGGGGGGGATTTTGAATGTTTATGTTGTCAAGTTGAAACCGTCTATAAAAAACCGTCTATAAAATACTCTACTTTTCCACAAAAAAGGTTTCTACACATTTGTTATCACTCAATGATGGAACAGATTGCTTTGTTTGCATAGAAATTAACCCAAAAAAAATCACTGATAATAAATGTATTTTGAAACAACTTCATACCACTTTTTATTTTATTTTATTGATTTATTGTTGCAAAGAGTCACGGCACCGTACATAACATTTCTCATGTACCATGTAATTTATGCAGATGGTATTGATTTTCCAGTTCCTTGTATATCTTTGCAGGTCTCTGAGCTGGTCGTTAAGTATGACAGAGAGCATCTGACTGTGTGGGGCAACGCCAGGAACCAGATTGTCAAGAAGTGTTACAAAGAGGTAAATGAACACAAGATGTATGCAGGGTTGCCTTGAAATCCTTGAAAGTTTGTGAATTTGAAAATAGACATGGTCATTGAAAGTTCCTGAATTAAGGCTTTAGAGAGATTTATTAGGCAACTCCACTTTCGACAAGTGAAAAGGAAATATTTTCTAACAAGCGTTGCAGTCTGAGGATTTCCGTCATTTGCAATTGCAACTAACACAGCAGCACAGTTGAAAAGTGTTGACACATTCAAGCCTCTCTCTTTTTAATTGTTGTCTGTGAGCTTCTGTCAAGCCTGCCAATTCTCATTATAAAATTCGTAGTGTTGTAGCACTGTAAAATATGCCATGTTGGGTTCTTGAATTTGGGGGATTTGATGTTGAAGGAGGTCTGGGAACTCTGTGTATGGCATGGCCTTATCTTCAAGACATTAGGTGAGAGGTTTTAGAAGGTTCTTTGTTCCTCTGCTCTAGCTGACTGTCGTCATTGGTGTGTAAATAGTTCTGCATTCAGTTCACATTCAGTCCAGTCGATCCAGGCAGTCAATTATCTTCGACGTTTGAAAACACAAACATTTAATAATATTCGTTTTTGTCCACTAGGCCTGTCTTTTTGTTTTTGTCTGTAAGCTCTTACATTCCTGATTTAATACCAGTTCAAGCTTATTTTTTAATTCATGTTGAATTGCTTGAATTGAATCGCATGGGAATGGAAATGCATTGTGGAGTGAGTATTATTCAGTACTGGAGCTACTTGTCAGACCAATCTCATAGAAATCTTGACACAAAAGTACAACCTCATATCATCCCTTATCATCATAAATGACTAAACTGAAAGTGAACTGACTCCAAACCGTGTGTGTGTGTCTGTGTGTGTGTGTGTGTGTGTGTGTGTGTGTGTGTGTGTGTGTGTGTGTGTGTGTGTGTGTGTGTGTGTGTGTGTGTGTGTGTGTGTGTGTGTGTGTGTGTGTGTTGTAGAACCCTCGTATCCCAGTGTTGTTCAGCCTTGCCAGAGTATTGCAGCTGTTAGGTCTGTTCTACACCGGCCTCCTGCCCTTCATCCCACTCAAAGAGCAGTTCCTGGAGATCCCCATGCCCTCCATCCTCACCAAGTACGCACACGCACACACACACACACACACACACACACACACACACACACACACACACACACACACTCTCAGCTAGCTACCCGACTTCCACTCCTATAGTTCATATCGTAGATAGAAAAACGGCCTAAACTATGTACATTTTTGTTGATTTTATTCCAATGTGTGTGTCGAGGGTTAATTATGTTATGCCATGAGCTCAAAAAGTCTTAAAGTCTCATTTCAGAGATCTTCATTGATGTTACATCAACGTTTTGAGCTCATGGCATAATGTAATTAACCCTCGACACACAAATTAGACTAAAATAGACAAAAAATAATGTAGTTTAGGCTCGTTTTTTTCAGTTTTCAGTTTTCAGTTTTTTTTGTCCTACGATATATATATAGGACCTGAAGTCGGGCAGCTGGCTGAGGTCAAACACAAAAGTGTTGCTTGCATATAGCCTATTGATTAGCACAGTGAGCACAGTGGGTATAGCCTATGTCTTGCCGTGTGTATCCGCACTGCTCTGTGTAGTCCAAGCCAACATACTATAGATACAAGTCTTCTATAGTTCTCGTGTGTCAGAGAGACAATGGTAATACTACACTCGCTACACCAGAGCTAATCAGTATTAGTCTACAAGTACACGGCATTTGATAGCAGTGGGTCAAAGGTCAGGGACTGTATTACAGGGATAAGGACTCTGTTTTAAAGTGAGTGTGGATGGAGATCCAAACCGGGACACAAGCTTTAATAGGTTTTAATGAGAATGGGTGAGAGCACAAAACTTATAAGTCTGGCGCAGAATATTTTCTTTATGGGGTAGAGGCTGAAATCTACTTGCAGGGGACAGAGTTCAAGTTCTTAGCTCCAGCTGCTATTTCTCGTCCAGTGTAGCCTCCATGCAGAATGGTGGAGGCTGCACAGCCACACGCCTATTTCACATCCCACCCAAATCAGCCATTGTGTAAAAGGCAGGAAGTAAAACAGGTGCAAGCAAGCAAGCAAGACCCATTTAGGTGTTCCAGTCCTGGGGCTCTAATGGCTCTAACCTGGTGATAATAAAACAAATACAGAGGTCGTTGTCTTCCAGCCAGGCTCAGGTGTGCCCACTGGACTTTGTCCCTGTCCCTGCCCACCGCTTCACTGTTTCCTCTGTTCAGTTATCTGGGCCACAAAGACGAATTCAATCATTCAAAGAAACATAAGTTGCCTGTATGCGCTGTATGGTCTTTAGGCTGGCTTTACACGGTGAAACTTGCACGCAACTTTAGTTGCATGAAACTTAGGTGAAACCAAGTTGCAAATTAATTGCATGGTATAAATCCTTCTGCAACTCACTGTAAACCAACCAATCACAAGATTGGTTGAACCAATCAACTCACTTTAACTTGTGAGTTGAACCAATCACTTCAACCAACTAAAGTTGCGTGAAAGTTTCACCGAAGGCTGGCTTTACACGGTGAAACTTTCACGCAACTTTAGTTGGTTGAAACAAAGTTGCGAATGATTTGTCTGGTCCTCTGCAACGTACTTGAAACTTGTCTGGAACTCAGCTGCAACAGTTGCAAAACTCTCAACTTTGTTAAACTAGTTTCATGCAACAGCCAATCAAAACACTGTGGGCTATTAATACACTGATGGCTCTCATCCTATTCGCCGGGACAGCCACAATGAAAGAAAGTAGCCAGCCAGTGGCAGAAGAAAACCTGATAAAACACGTCCGAATTGATATTATCCATCTAGAAAACGATATAAAATAAGATACAAAGATGCAAGTTACAATGATACTCCCCACTTGATACAGTACAGTATATAATCTACTGTAGCGAGAGAGAGGAAAGGAAAAACAATATGACAGATTAAACATTACCAATCTGCCGGTAGCTAGCTTGTTTTAGTGCAACAAACTAGCGTGTTGCATGAGACTACATTATTTTTTAATAGCTTTGTGTAAATGTCAAGTTGCATGACGTTTCATGCAATTTGCAACCTGCAACAGTTGCGTGAAAGTTTCACCGTGTAAAGCCAGCTTAAGGATCGAGGTCATAGCGATTCCGCATGCTGCACATTCATTAAGGCTGAACTGATTTCCTTCCTTACACTTCTGTCGAGGCCACGACAAGATTTGTGTTGCTCAACATAATTGCCCAATGCCAATTAAAGGAACACGTTTCCCTTGGATACTCGACTCCTGTTATATAACATCGATCCGTGATCAATACGTTCCACGAGTTGTTTTGTGATCAAATGTTGAAATTTGTCTTGTTCATTGTGCCCACTTTCCCCTCAATCTGCCTCGTCTGCTTCTACTTCAGTTAGTGTTACTGATTTTCTACATTTCCCGAATGACTTTCAACAACCCCAAGAGAACAGGGGCATGTTCAATTGCTCCGAATCATAGCAAACAGTAAGTTTAAAAGGAAATGCTAGTGCATTGGACATCCTGTTGTAAAGTCAATGGTGCATAATTCATTCTTAAATTGATGGACAGTGAAAGCTACATTAATGTCGAACTGTCAATTGTTAAGTTGAATTATGAGTTAAAAAAATAGATGAGAAAGTCAAGTGTTCCAAATTCAATTCATTGTCATAGTTTTTGAAGAGGTTAGATACTGTAAATTGGCAGGTAGTAACACCTTGTCTTTTCTCTTTATAAAGGAAAGTTGAGGCCGCAGTATCTTGGTGGGGGGGGGGGGGTGACTTGACTTGGGACTTGACTTGCCTTAACTAAGGACTCGACTTGGCTTGACTTGACATAACCTGTGTGACTTGACTTGAATTGACTTGACTTGGCCAAAACAAAATTGAAAACTTGGACCAAAGTGACTTCGTCCCATGATATATAATAATACAATATACTGTATAACTTTTAATAATGTCTTAGACTGTTTTCAATAATGAAGACTACTTCACTAGTCAATGATTGTTTATCCATCCCATTCACTAATCCATGGTTCCTTTCCATTCATCTCTCTCTCCCCTGCAGCAACGCCCTCAGGTTACATCAGCCATTCATAAATATGCACGCCCTCTTTATCCCTGTCCAATCAATGTCTCCCACGCTTTCCCTCTCTTCGGCTGTTGCCAATCACCTAAATGAAGTTCTATTTAAGACTCTTGCAAGTTGTAACTCACCCTGTTTGTTCACCCATATAGCTGCTGTTCCTGCGTAGCTGCTGCTTCGCCCCTCCTCCCCTGAACACCACCAATGTCATGACTCCAGTAGAACTCCCTATGGGGGTTCTCTATCCTATAAATCACTGACGTCCTCCTCTTGTCTCAGAGGAGCGTCATCATTCCATGGAGTCATTCGCCAAATCTAAGTGTTGTTTTATCATTAAAGTTTATCGTACTTTCCTTCTAGTCTCTCATGATTGAAACAGTGTCACTCTTCTCTGTGTGATTCTACAGACTAAAGGATCCTAACAGCTTAACTAGGAGCCAGCGACTCGTCGCCTGGTTGGCAGACAAGTAAGTAAACTCACAAGTCAGAATGGCATTCAGGTGTATTTTCCAGATGAATGACTGACAGTATTGCTTTTGCCTTCTTTGCAGTGTGCATATCACTGTATTTCATCATGTAGCCTACATAAAATGTGATGACACCATAAGGGATTCTGGGTCTTTGTTATAATGCCGTAGGGCCAGGAGAAAACCCTGTTAAAGCATTTTATCATTTTTAGTTTGGGCTACCCTGAATCTGCAGCACGTCTCTACTTGCACTTGTTATGCTTCCTGCTGATGACAGTGTTTTTCTCTGTTGCAGCTTGCTGATGAGGAAAGCTCTGTTTGACCATCTAACTGCCAGGGGAATACAGGTAAGGCTGCTGTTTTGTTCCCCTGTAGTAGCTCTTGCAACTATGGGGGAGTTCTATATATAGCAGCGTTCACACAAGGTCCTTAAAATGTTTAGTGTGCTTGAATTGAACTTTTCAACATTTCCGGTTATGTGGGTTAAAAAGTGCTGAAAAGGACCAATAAATAAATAACATGTTGGACACAATGCAAGTCAAAACAGGAAAGAAGACCAACAAAAAAGAAACGCCTTACAAGCATGTGAACCCATGATGATCCTTATTTACTGCCGAAAGTTACACACCGACCGTACAAGGCGTGTTACGAATAGGTAGGCTAGGATGCACTACTGTACATGGTAGCATCACTAAAAACACTTGTAAGGTAAACAAGCAAGGCATTTAGGCACAATTAGAAGGTTTAGACCACCCGCTGCTGTGTGTTTTAACGGAAGAAGACCATTACATTTTTATTTTTATTTTTATTTTTTTGGGGGCATTTCGCCTTTATTTTATTTTTTATGTAGGATAGTAGGCAGACAGGAAAGTTGGGGGGAGAGAGAGAGGGGATGACATGCGGCAAAGGACCACAGGTTGGATTTGAACCCAGGTCAGCCGCGCCTTCGTGGTATGCGTGCTACCAGGTAAGCTACCAGGATGCACAACCATTTACATTTTATTCACTTACAGTAGCTGCTCCGTGGATTATATTACTAGAAATATTGCGTGCTTCGTGTGCTCGTTTCATTGCGATTCACTATATGATCTGCACAAACATCGAGAACCTTCCAGGGTTCCTGTGAAATTCTGGAAAAATTGGGAAAATTAATTTTATTATTTGAATTGAATTGCACTAAAAAACAGTCATTCAGACTGTTAAGGCTTCAGAGAGTAGTACTGTAGTACAGAAACATGACCTGCCAACCAGTCAATTCAGACATGTAAATTTTGTCCCGACACTTTGCCTATTAAGATCTGCTTAACAGTCTGAGAGAATAGGCTGCAATGGCTGCTGCACCACAGGACAGAAGCATTGTGGAGCCTTCCTGCGACAGCCAGCGCTCTGAGTTATGCGTGCATTACCCATAGTGCTCTGTTTATGGTTTCAGGTCTACATTTGGGTGCTGAATGACGACGAGGACTTCCAGAGGGCATTTGACTTGGGAGCCACAGGCGTCATGACAGATTTTCCCACCAAGCTTAAAGACTTCATAGAGAAGAATGGCATTTCTAAGCCCCAGTGACCTGCCAAAAACTACCTCACACCCACACCCACCCCAATCCCCCCCCCCCCCCCCCCCCCCACACTGATTATCCTTCAACCTGACTGACCTGCCAAAACAACCCCAAGTCTCCACTTTTACGACATGCATTCCAGCGCGGGGCATTATATTCTCAGACCATGTTTTACAGTTCACCAGTATCACCCCCGTGCTCTACACTCGGCGCTGATTCATTTCCATGGAAACCATATCCAGGGATCTGTTCTGTGCATCGGTAGCACAACCCCTCACTATTTTGAATCGTAAACCGTAAAAGAAAATCCTCGTAAAGAACACACATACCTGCTACCCTTCTGTAGTGTCCCTCACAGGTTCTTCCTGGTTTGTTGAATTCATGGAATTTACCATCAGAGGTGTTGATGGAGAGTTGATACTCTGGTATGGACTGAGCGTGGACATCCACCCCACCTCACTGCACAACTACAGTAGGCACCCACATACACACAGCACAATGTGACCAGGGGGGTGGGGAGGGATCGATACAGCAAACCTAACTCCATAATATAGTCTACATGCTAGCTGATGACAGGTTCTGAGATTTGTGTTGCATTTCCAGGCTAATTAAGATCATGTGTTCTTTCCAATCATACTTTCATCATGGGAAAATAGCGCTTGAAAGACTTGAAGGTTTTGAATTTCATAATTGATTCATGGTTTTTGACTTGACATCAGTGCAGCTTTACTGATGCAAGGAGATTACTTTGTGAAGAAGGAAAAATTCATGACAAATTGCAATATATCACGTATTGTAATAATAATATGCTAGAGGCGCTCTGACAATTCCCACCAACACCAGCAGGTGCAGCTTTAATGACCAATAATTAATATAATTAAGTCACTTTACGGTGATGTTTGGTTGAATGAATGTTATTTTATCAGCTGCTTTATAATGGCCTGTTTTTATGGCCATTTAAAATATGACAATAATCTAGAAATCTGAACAGTTGTGAGATCTTTTTTATATGTGCCACAAGCAACCGAACACCTGTGACTACCTGTGGCAACTCAAAGGGCACAGACACACGAGTCGTTGGCTTGACTGATGCACTGATATTTGGTTTCAAATGAGCTTGGACAGTGTGAGTATTGAGGTAGACATCGTCACGGCTCCAGGTTTAAGGTTTAGTCACAGGCAAATTAAATTTATCTGTGGATTGTACTGTAAAAATGTAACTGTTTTTTTATGTTCTTTGAATAGACAATGTGTGGCACGTCATAGCTTTGTTGTTCATTTTGTTTCTGAGTTTGTGTTTTTAGTTGAATACTAGATTTTTATGAATCCAAATGAAAACAACTGCGGGTTTGTCCCGTTATGAATATGGGGGAGAAACCTGCACAAGATTGAAAATGTCTCATCTATTTCACCAGTATTATGAAATGTGATAGTAAAGTAAACATTGAAAATATTGTATTTTTGTGAGGGTGCTTTAAGGATACTTGAAGTGTATTGTAACCACAGGATATTCCCACAGGCTACATGTTGCTTGATTGCTTTTTTGCAGTCAGTTGCATTTGAAATAGTATAGAAGCAGATGTCTTATCGCCTTGCTCTCTATCTGGTTGTTAAAATCTGAATGTCTAAAGATCATTAAGATGATTATACCACTGAAACTCTAATACAAGTTCATGGCCAGGTATGAATGTAGTATTGATTGAATGTACTGTATGATGTATAAAAATCAAAAAAGTATTGCTGTTTTATTTTCTTCAAGTTGTTGCCCGGCATTTCTCGTAGTGCTGTCCATTAGTTTTCTTTTATTTTCATAAATGAGATATGCTGAGGTGTTATGTCCACATATACAAGGTCTGAGGTTTTGGAAAAATGATTCCTGTGTGGATAACATTATTCTTTCAGTGAAAACAGTGATCCAGCAGGATGCAATTATAGATTTTAATTAGATTAATATTGCTTTGATTACATTATTTGTGGTGTACTGTGTGCATTTGTTTTGCATGCTCCAATGAATATTTGTTAAGCTGTTGTATTTGTATTTGTTGTGATTTTGACTTTTTGAACCAATCTGTGGGACCTCGTTATGTGGGCCTCTTGATGGGCTGATCTGATTTGCATAGATGGTGAAGTTGTCTCTAGAATCAGAATCAGCTTTATTGGCTAAGTATGGAGACAATACAAGGAATTTGACTCCGGTATGTTGCTCTCAATGTACTACACAGGAAAATAAGTATGCATACAAGCTAAAACAGCTATTAAAGGACACTGACAGAGGTAACATAAAACAAGTTAACTACTACCGTATTTACAACAATAAGTCAAATTTGTTACCGTATCAATAAACGCTGAAAAACATTTCTATACAAATTATGTGTGTATTGTATGTGTACAGTGCATTCATATTTTTCATTTTTCGTAGGTTTGTGCAAACCTTTCACAATGATGTACAGTGTTGATGTTGATACCACAGTCTATCGGTTGATACACAACATACCGGTATTACTGTTCTAGTGTGCAATATCAGCCAGGAGATGGCGCTGTTGACTGAAGATGGGATTTCATAAATTTCCCGAGCAGAAGGTCGGGCATGTTTTGTTGCATGGAAATCGGATACAGAAATAATCCCACTTTTTACATTATGTGGCTGTCCATCAGCTCGTTCAATACGAGTTTCTCTCATTGAAGTGTTCTTTCATAAAACTATGCTGGCAGGTAAACATTTCCAGTAAAATCCCGTCCTCCGGTGAGGTTATTGGTTACTCCCGTCTGCTCCTGACCAATAGGTTTGGTGTTGCTATGCCTTATCGCTTTGTTCATTGGCTGGTACGGCTGTCAGTTGTTCATCAAGTCGACGTCCAGCGTGGTTTTTGCCATAGATGCAACAGCCGTCAAGATAGTTCACAGCCTGTTGGAAACACTTGTCTGCTAAACCGCGCAACAGCAACAAAACTAAAACGCAAGTGCCAAGCGGTTGATGGCACCATACTGCGCATGCGCAAAACGCAATAATCATGTTTACACAATTTTGGAGACATGTCTAGTTTATTTGCAACGCTGTCAGTACCTTGTGACATAACATCACAATGTTTGGCTAAATCACACCAGCTTCCAGCAGAATAAAGAGACCCGAATGTGAGACACACTGAGTGACTCCCTCCATCCAATAAAATAAACGGTCCTGTCTAAAGGGTATAGGCGAAGGAGGAAGTGAAACTGATTGAACCCTCTCGCTTGGCTAGGATACTTCCCCACTCTGCGTTCCCTCTCTCTCAAAACTCCGCTGGGCATCGCTGCGCGTCAAAACATTGCGTCTCTGCAGGACTTGCCAGGGCTCGAGAGGAAATTCGCCTGAAGAGGAATGCGAAAGGGGGTTTAGGATTGGCACTGCCACGAGGAGAACGAGGAGGTGCGACATTTTCTAGGCTACGTGGAGATCATTTTTTCTTCCCTTCAAAGGTAAAAAATATTTTTATGCACTGTTTTGCCAGTGATGCGTTTGTTGTTATTACGCAGTGTTTTCGTATCATGAAGCAGCTTCATTCAAGCTTATTCTATTGACTACTTATGCACAGCTTTGTACTTTTATTCGGGGCAACTTCTGACGTTATGCTACAATCACTATAATAATCCTATAACATTCCTATTTTGTACTTTGCATTGTTGTTGTATCTGTATATTCTTCCAGAATGCATCAAGGTTATAGTTATTTTTCGTTAAGGATTTAGATGCATGGCTGGCTGTGTTTGTTGTGGATGGTGGTGATGTGAGGTCTGCAGTGGAGCTATCTAGTGGTTATTATAGGACACGCTTGTTTGTGGTGGCTGTCCTGCGTGCATGCGCCATCAGCTCTGCTCTGGACGCAGTGAGCAGCGCGTCAACAGTGCAATCAATGCGGTTTATCCTTATCATAATACGCTCACGTCACGTCATCATAATCTCTGAAGGGAGGCATATGCTTTCCATCGATCTGTCAAAGTCATTCATCATTACAGATGTATAACCGTTTTTAAAAGTGGAATGTTTTCGTGCGTCCGTGCGTGTGTGCGTCCGTGCGTCCGTGCGTGTGTGTGTGTGTGTGTGTGTGTGCGTGTGTGTGCGTGTGTGTGCGTGTGCGCGCCCATGCGCGTGCGTGCGCACGACACGTGTGCGTGTTTAGGTTAGGTCGCAGGCAGCATTGCTGAGATGAGGCATCCCCGCCATCTGTGCTCTGTGTGTGTGTGTGTGTGTGTGTGTGTGTGTGTGTGTGTGTGTGTGTGTGTGTGTGTGTGTGTGTGTGTGTGTGTGTGTGTGTGTGTGTGTGTGTGCGTGCGTGTGTGCGTGTGCGTGCGTGCGTGCGTGCGTGCGCGTGTGTGTGTATGAAGTTCTGCCCTAGATAGAGTGAACCACTGCCTGTGACCTGATTCATATCAATCACCCACATTCACCTAAACCTCCCACTCTACACTTTGTTCATATTTTGTGCGCATTTGTTGATGACAGACAGTAGACCATGATGTTGAGGTGGAGGTTCTGTTACTCTACCATCCAGTAAACGTCAGTGATACCAGGCTGATAGGTGGCTAAGCTGTTTGGCCCAGAGGCGGTGCAAATACAGTCCACCCTAGACCTCCAGCTGCATGACTGGTCAACAGATAGCTTCTACTTAGTTCTCAAACTTTCTCACATCAAGGACCCCTAAACTGACACAAATTAGACCACAGCAGGGACCCCCCATTTGATTACCTTTTTGTGTTGTTGTTGTGTTATTGTTATTGATGTGTTATTACAGAAAGTGTATAAAACCCATGAACAAAATAGCCATACATTCTGCCATTGTGTTACTGGATTTATAGTGAACATAAATGATTCCCTTTTTTGCTGGGCACCCCCTGGAACCCCCTTCAAGGACCCCACTTTTTTTGAGAATTCCTGACGTAGGCCAAACAGCCTTATCAAGTCCCAACCATTCTACTCTTTGTAATCTATTTCCATTGCAGCATGTAGACAGGTATTGATCATGTGACGAGTCGATACCCGGGGATTGAAGTGGGGTCAGAGTTGTGATGCCTCAGCCCACGACACAGTGCTTACACCTACACAACACTCTCAAATGGAACGTCCAGGTGGCCAAGGTGCGCACCATGAACCCACAACTTTCATAGGTTTGAATCTCGATCATGATTGATCAATTTTGTTACACATACCCCCCCCCCCCCGCTCATATTTTCCCTCTCTCCACTGTCATCGAATAGCACAGAAATGCCTTAAAGTGATGTAAACAAATAGGAATCAGGTGTAAGCTGTGGACTATATGAACCCATTTAACTCCTTACACTTGTCTTACTACAAAGGAATACAGCAGATTGTATATATGACAAGCATGAGCCTCATCACCTCATCAACATAAAGACAGACTGAATAAATGAAGAAAGGAGTACAGACAACACATGGGAGAGGAAACACGTTTGGATGGAGGACCATCGCTTCATGAGTGAGATTCGATATGAATGGAGGCAGAGAGGAGGGAGGAGGAGTGGGGTGTTTTTCCCCCTCTAGTCAGTGATGTCATTCTGCTCGATGCTGTTGGCCTTGATGAAACGCTGAACGCTGGATGAGATGAAAGTATAAGTACAGCAAGCAACCCTTTCTGTGTGGCTCAGATCAGGATAGCAGGAACACACTCCTCTTCTCTGTCCACTGTCTGTCTCCCCCCATTCTTCCTCTCTCCCTCTTTCTCTCACACTCATCATCCCCATATCTCTCTCTCTGTCACCCTCTCTGTCTCTCTGTCACCGTTGGGCCCCGGCAGAAACAGCAGCGGCAGCATCAGTACGTTACATAACAAAGGTTGTTGTTGGGATACAAGGGCCCTTTTGGCTGGTGAAGCTCGTGGCACGTAGCCTTTTATGATGACACCCAGAAATGACCAGAACGGACAGCTCAGTAACCTCAAACGACCTGCAGACTGGCCGATGAATAGACAGGGTGACAGGGAACAAAACAAGTGCGAATTCGCAATAGCTGCAACCAGAGATGCACATTTCCAAAATGCACTTTTTGTGGGCCAACCAACCAACCAACCAACCATCAGAGTGACTTATAGAGCTGCTGGCCACAGCTAAAAGCATGTAAACAGGCCTGGAGGCACAGAGGCAGACAGGCAGAAAGACAAACTGATGATGGATAGATGGACAGACATGTGTTTGATAGCATATAGGACCATATTATTTCTGCAAAATGGACGGAATCATAGGATGTGGTAATACAAATGGAATCCACTGTAAAACATGGAATATTGCAGAATTTTCCATAATTTGTCTGAAATTGATCAAAGTAGACCTAATTATTGTAGTAACCTAAATTATTTCATACTTGTAAAATAGGCCTAAAGAAATTATTCTATTTTCGATTGGGATTCAGTTTCTATATCTTAATCTGATCACTTATGCAATTTGTTATTCTGTCAAATAGCTTTTTTTTGCAAAGCAGCCCAGATTGTATCTTTGCATCAGCGTTTTGTAGCACGTCAGCAATCAGCAGCTTGTTCCCACAAACAATGTCGCCTTGCACAAATTGATTTTAGAGCTTGTCCTCCCCACCAAGAGAGTGCTGTCCTTTTTGGAAATTAATTGAAAAATATGATTAAATGTCTAAACGGCATTGAACAAGTCCACTACATGTTGATCTGTTGACTCTGGTGCTATAGCCTTAAGTCTTAGGCCACTGAGCTCAAGTTGATCTTTTTGTTTCAGCAGTTGGCTCATCTACATTGTAATACAGAATTAATGTCAGAAAACATGTGCGAGACAAACCACAAACAGCTTTTAATTAATGTGAAAGCATTGGTCTCCATGGAAATGACAAAGAACTAGCTTCTATTAAGTAAGACCTTAGGCCAACTTACTCAAACCTATAACATATTTATAATGCCATTTTATATAATCAGATTTGTAAGATTTATCAGTTTTTATCCAAAAACCACAGTCCTGCACTGAAAAAAAAGACTGCTGCAAGAGCTGTAATGAGGGGCCAGTGATTGTTTGGACTGCAATATGAGAGACTGAATGCAGATAATACACAGACAGAGCTCCAGAGGGATTATAGTGTTGCTCATAGGAAGACATGTAATTATGTACAATATCCTGAGGAGATAATCATGCAACGTGTTCTCACAACAACGGCCCCAGATAATCAAACACCAAGTCACTGTTGTTAAAGGCCCATCTGCTGGGAGGCGTATTTGTTACAGGCACTAACCTACATCAACATGCTGACAGTTAACTGTAACAAGATCCAACAGAGCTGTTTCTGTAGCTCCATATTTCAAGCTAACCACTTGTCTGCCTTGTCTGGCTTTGGCCTCTGATGGACAGGCAGACACTGGTATTACATTTGCATTTGAGGTATTTATTTAGCTGATTGTATTTTCTGAGCAACTTGCAGTGTATGCCATAGTAGGAGCAGCTTAAATAACCTTGGTTACTACATTAAGCACAAAACCAATGATTTAATGATTGTGCTCCAATCAGGCCAAAGGACTGGGTTGGGAATACAATGTTATAAAAAAGCATGAATTTGCTATATGCCAGGCAGCATGTGTATTACGATGACATCACTGATGACGTCATCATCATCTGGCTGCCTTTGCCAGGCTGCCTGCCACTGATGATGTCATTTGTAAAGCACTTGAATTGCCTCTGTATGAAATGTGCTGCTATATACAAATAAACTTTCCTGGCCTTGCTTAGAAAAACAAACCTGTTCAAGTATCAATTGAGCATTTCGGATACTTGCTCAGGTTTGTCATTCAGCTTCCTTCAGACAGACAGCTGTAGGGCACACCAGCCAGCTGCCTGGCAAAAACCACAGCATTTTCACAGCGACAATATCTTGGAAAATTGACTGGGGCAACAGGTTTTTCTAATTAGTTAAGGAAATCGTGTGTGTTCCAGGGTTCGGGCCATTCATGAATTGAATTGAGAATGCAGTAACTCCAGGAAGTGAAGTTCCTGGAGTTCTAAGAAGGCAAGGCAAGTTTATTTGTGAAGCACATTTCAGCAACAAGGCAATTCAAAGTGCTTTACATAAAACCAAAGCATTGACACAATGCAAAGAAAATGTGTGTGTATATATATATACAGTATATACACACACACACACACACACACACACACACACATATCTCCATATATATCCACCCTTTGCCGATCTGGGGAGAGCTGTATACTAGCACCTTGCTTCCTCCGACACATGCACAGTTGCCAGCCGCATCTTTTCACCTGACAGCGGGGAGCTTCACCAGCAGGACGTAGCACATGGGAGGATCACACTATTCCCACCAGTTCCTTTCCGCCACGAACAGGCGGCCCGACCGACCAGAGGAGGCACTAGTGCAGTGACCACGACACATACCCTTATTCCGGCTTCCCACCCACAGACACAGCCAATCCTGCCTGTATGGACGCCCGACCGGAGGTAACACGGGGGCACGAACCTGCGACCCTCGTGTTGGTAGGCAGGGAATCTACCGCTATACTACCCGGACACCCAGAAAATTCATATTAAAGGAACAAGTAAAATGCAATTCAAAGTGCTTACAGCCAGGGTTCTCAAAGTTTTGATGACTAAGGGTCGGCTGGCACCGACCTTGTCGCCAGTCTTGATCAGACCGATGTCAGTCAGGATTACAATGCTTCCTCTGGAGATCTTTGTGGTGATGCCAAGAGCCTGGAAGAAAGAGGTCTTCTCGGGACCAAGACCAGTGTTCTGGGCTGCCATCATCACATGATCACAGGGGGCGATGGCTCCTGCACGGGCAGCTGCAGGCACCTTGTTGGCCAGTAACATGTCCCTGATCTCAGCCAGATCCTCCTTGGTAAAGACAAAGCCCACATTTCCTTTAATGTGGGGTCAGGAGCTTCTCCAGGGAGAGGTTGCTCTCCAGGTGGCCACGCATAGCTTTGCGCATCATGATGTTTTTGCCATCACCACAGCCTTGCCACGCAGAGACTTACGGATGGTCTGCATCTGCTTGGAGCCCATATTGCCTGCACCCACAATGAAGCATTTTGGATAGTCATCCAGAAGTTGGATGATTTTCATAAAATGTTCTTTGCAGTGCTTCCAATGATCGTTTAGCTGTTTTAATTAGCGCAGGCACTGGCGCAATAGGGTCGCATGAAAGAAAGAGTCTGGTGACATCACTGATGACATCACAATTGTGCAAATGACATCACTGGTGACATCACAATTGAGTGACATCATTGGTGACACCACTGATGACATCACAATCACAACTGCTCGAGTGACAGCTTTGTTCACAGCAACATGTCATCCCCTCAACATCACTGGTGACATCGCAGTTAGTGACATCATTGAGGAGATCACAATTGCTCGAGTGACATCAATGATATTGCTGTTCTTGTCCGTTTTATGCTTGTCCGTTGTCTCTGTAACTTCTCCCAGAGGGTGCAGAAGGTTTTGTACGGGCTGGCGCTGATGATGAAGCCGCAGGTCGTGTTCGTGCTGGGCGGGCCTGGTGCCGGGAAGGGGACCCAGTGCTTCAAAATCGTGGAGAACTACAGCTACACCCATCTGTCGTCTGGGGACTTGCTGAGGGCAGAACGAGCTAGAGAGGGGTCCGAGGATGGACAGCTCATCGACAACTACATCAACGAAGGAAAAATTGTCCCTGTATAGATCACCATCAACTTACTTAGAAAGGCCATGGAAGAGACCATGAAGGCAGATGAGAAAAAGTTCAGTTTCCTCATAGACGGCTTCCCTCGCAATGAGGATAACCTCCAGGGATGGATCACCGGCGTCATCATGGATGGGAAAGCAGATGTCAAATTTGTGCTTTTCTTTGACTGTTGCAATGAGGTTTGCATCAACAGATGTCTGGAAAGAGGGAAGAGTAGCGGGCGCACAGATGACAACAGAGAAAGCTTGGAGAAACGGATGCAGACCTACCTGCAGTCCACACGGCCAATCATTGACCAGTATGAGAAACAGGGCAAGGTGCGCACCATAGATGCCTTTCGTAATGTGGACGAGGTGTTTGCTGATGTGAAGTCTGTCCTGGACAAAGAGGGTTGAGCATCCACTGCCGTATCTCATCATAGGCCTTGGCATAGGAACAAGTAGTATTGCCATCTAAGACATTATTGTTGTCGAGCAAAGACACGTATAAGTACTGCAACCTCCCAGAAATGGTCACAAAAATCACATAAACGTCTAGTCCTCAGATTAGCGTGTGATTAGTAGTAGCTCCAGAGCGGTTGTAATACTTATTTATTACAATTACACATCTGACCTAACTAGTATGACTTGTGGGGTGCCTCAAGGATCCATTATGGGGCCCGTTCTCTTCAACCTTTATATGCTCCCTCTAGGCCTAATTATGCAAAAAAACAAAGTAGCTTATCATAACTACGCAGATGACACTCAGCTGTATATAACTCTTTCCTCAGCTGACTATGCTCCCATAGAATCATTGTGCCAGTGCATTGACCAAATAAATAACTGGATGCGCCAGAATTTCCTACAGCTAAACAAAGACAAAACAGAGGTGATCCTCTTGGTCCCAAAATACAAAGGCTTAAAATCACTGCACGCCTTGAGTCTCGATCCCTGAAGCCTAAGGACCGTCAAAAATCTTGGCGTTATTATTGATTCCGATCTCAACTTTAACTCCCACATTAAGTCAATCAGAAAATCAGCTTTTTATCATCTTAAAAATATAGCAAGAATTAGGGGCTACATGTCCAGACAGGATCTAGAAAAACTAATTCACACCTTCATCTATAGTACCGTAGGTTAGACTACTGCAATAGCCTTTTCTCTGGTCTCTCCAAAAAATAACTTGGGCAACTTCAGCTCATTCAGAATGCTGCTGCTAGAGTTCTGACGAAGACTAAAGGTGCATTCACACCGAGATATTTATTTTTCGCTCTGTCGCTCAAGTCAACCCTTTGGAATCGCTCTGTCGCTCTGTTTAAATCGCTCATCAACAGGCACACGAAATGACGGACATGTGGGGGATATAACGTTATGCAATGTCATGCTGTTTGTCCACTACGAGCCACCGTCATTGTTTACAAGCTAAAGCCTATCAGCGTGCTCCTAATGCGAGCTGCATACCGGTAGTACAGACTTCACTTCATGTCAGCTGTCAGCCTGTCAATGCGGTTTGTTGCCACACAATAAACCAGCGGTTTGTTCCAAGCCAGAGTGATCCTTGACTCACTCTCACACGGCAGCCAATCAGCATTGAACAGCGAGCGACTGATGCCAGCGTAATTTCGCTCGAGTTGGAATATTTCCACTTGAGCAACGAGCGTATTTTCTCCCTATCGCTCTGTCTCTGCCGCTCGGACGCCCAGCGATTATTCTCCCAGGCGAATATACGCTCAATCGCTCGTTTGCATTGACTTTGTATGTAAACTCGACGCCAGCAACAAACTTTAATAGGTCGGTGTGAACGCAGCTTAAGAAAGCTGATCATATCACTCCAGTCCTTAAGTCCTTACACTGGTTGCACATGTGTCATAGAATAGATTTTAAAATACTGTTATTAGTCTATAAATCACTTAATGGCCTAGGCCCAAAATACATCGCTGAATTGCTCCCACGCTACGAACCGTCTAGACCTCTCAGGTCAGCAGGGTCCAGCTTATTAACTGTCAATAGAATCAAATCAAATCATGGGAAGGCCATTTACCCACTATGCTTCTGCTAGCTGGAACAAATTGCCGGAAGACCTCAGATCTGCCCCAACTTTACTTACTTTTAAAAATAGACTAAAGACTTATGTTTACCATCGCTTTTAATTGCTGACCGCTGTTTCTATTGTAATTACTGCTAAAAACTGCAGGTCGGGGGGATGGTTCCGTAATACGGATATACTCACAAGAGGTTGAGGTGATGCAAACCCAATGAGTCCTCTATAAGTTTTTAGCTCTTTTTGCAACTGCTGCACCTGTTGCTTAATGCACTTTTTATACTCTTTTTTAAAGTTTTGTTGTGATGCTTTTAAATGTCCATTTTATTCTCTTTTATTCTTTTATTTTCCTGTCAACCATTTTATGTGCAGCACTTTGAATTGCCTCTGTGTATGAAATGTGCTATACAAATAGACTTGACTTGACTTGACTTATAACACAAGTAATTTTAAATGAATTCTTTGACACTTTGGAGCGAGAAGAAAAATGTGGATGTTGCTGTCAATGAAGTAAGTTGGAGTGTTCATCTTCCGTATATACGATCTTTTTGTGCAAAACCCGACCATGCACGGGACATAGGAGAATGCCAGGATTGGACGGGAGTTTGTGTTTTCCCCCGTTTTGGGCGTGGTTGCTGAATGATGACGCGCTCCGCAGTGTCTCTATAGCAGTTGGCATCCTTTATGTTGCATTACCGCCTCCTTCTGGATTCATCCATCCACTTTTTCCCTACATCTCTGATGATGCCACAGTGATGTTGACAGTGATGATGTCATAATTTATGATAATGTCATCTTTGATGATGCCACTGATGATGTCACTCATAGATGGTTCACTGATGATGTCATATCTCACCGATGATGTCATAATAAAGTGATGTCATGTTCAGGAGCCCTTAGATTGAGTTCTGCCAATCTTCCGTGTTTGATCGTAAATTCAGTTTTCGGTCAGCTTCTGCAACAGCCTTCAGTCTAGTCTTTAGTCTCCAAGTTTGCCTTTTGCCGATTCCAGTTTACCAAGCGTCCAGTGTTCCAAGCGTCAAGTGTCTGCGCATGAATCCACCTGACCCCAGCCTAAAACTTCCAGGTAAACATTTCAAAAGAATGTCAATTAAACAAGTAAATAGCCTTACTGATTAGTAGTAGCAGCATCTCCAGAGTGGTTGTAATGCTTATTTATAACACAAGTAATTTTAAATGAATTCTTTGACACTTTGGAAGCCAGCGTAAAGACCTCAGAACCGGAGTGATGTGATCCACTTTCACGGTTGCATTGACGTGCGAATTAATCGCACGAAAAAAACGCTCCCGATGTGTAAGGAAGGACCTTTAGTGAGTACTCAAGCATCAGCGTTCTGAATCAGCTGAAGCTGTACAGTCTGACCTGTAAAGGGCACCTTCACAGTAGTCGAGTCATTACTGAAGATAAATACATGGACACGTTTTTCCAAATCCTGCTGACACACGAGTGAGTCCTTTAATCCTTGATATATTGTTAATGTGATATATGACTTCGTAATTGTCTTAATATGGCTGTTGAAATTTAGGTCTGACTCCATGACTACACCAAGATTTCTGGCTTGGTTTGTAGGTTTCAACATTACCGATTGACGCTGAGAAAATTCTGGCACATCCAAAACGTTGATTTGTTCAATCTTATTCGGTGCTTGTAGGATTATAGTCCCCTGGTGGTTGTGTAAATGTGGGTGTCATCTGCATAATTATGCGAACAGAATGTGAAAGGGGTCATTCTGTTAAGGGAAAAAACAATGTGAATTGAACTGGAATGACAGGAAACAATTGAATTTCATGAAATTCCACTTCAAGTTTGTCTTGAATTAAAACATTATACATCAAAAATACATTCAAATAACACCTGAAAGCTCCCTTTAACATTTTGCGATATTCAGTATTGATAACACTGATAACACTATGTGTAATCTCATGTGGTAAGAAGAAGAAAAAGGCATTTAAGGTGAGAGATGGCAGGTGAATCGGGTAAGCTGTTTTATCTGATAGATATCACCATGAAACCTCCGCAGGGGGGCGAACAGTGATGTCATCAGTGATGTCACTCAAGGAATGGTGACATCATCAATGACATCTTCTGTGGTGTTTTATAGCAGTTGGCATCCTTTGTGTTGCATTACCACCTCCTTCTGGATTCATCCATCCACTGTTTCCCTACATTTCTGATGATGCCACAGTGATGTTGACAGTGATGATGTCATAATTTATGATAATGTCATCTTTGATGATGCCACTGATGATGTCACTCATAGATGGTTCACTGATGATGTCATATCTCACCGATGATGTCATAATGTAAAGTGATGTCATGTTCAGGAGCCCTTAGATTGAGTTCTGCCAATCTTCCGTGTTTGATCGTAAATTCAGTTTTCGGTCAGCTTCTGCAACAGCCTTCAGTCTAGTGTTTAGTCTCCAAGTTTGCCTTTTGCCGATTCCAGTTTACCAAGCGTCCAGTGTTCCAAGCGTCAAGTGTCTGCGCATGAATCCACCTGACCCCAGCCAGCCTAACACTTCCAGGTAAAAATGTCAAAATAATGTCAGTTAAACAAGTAAATAGCCTTACTGATGTACGTTGGAGGAGAAAAAGGTGTTTCAACAAACGAAGCAGCAAACATATCAGAATACTTACCTACAAAGTGCCCAAAGTGCAGGCTTTCCCAAAGTGGGTGCCGTGACGACAGTCTAGGGCAGGGATACTCAACTTGCTTTGCCCGGGGGCCACTTTCGTGAAATGATAGAAGGCCAGGGGCCAGTTAATAAACAATTAATATACATTTTTCTGTAGCGGCTTGTAGGTTTTTGGGGTGTCAGCCGGAGTTTAGTCTGACAATGTTGTGCACACCGGATAGTTACCGTAGTTAGGTTAAGTACATACATAAGTGCCTGGGTAGCGAGCAGATGGCGGTATTTGACAATTTAGCAGCTAAATCATAGATTATTGAAAGATATTCCATATTCCAGACTGAAATGCTATAACAGAAGTGGAGTATTGGCCAGAATGACATGAACATTTGGACACTTAGGCCATGTTCACATTACAGGCAAATCCGATTTGCTGATAAAGTCATTAATCATCATTATCTTGATTGGTTTCCCAAATCTGATTTGGGAGTGTGTCCGCACTCCCACAAATCTGATTCTCAAGTCGGATCTGTGTGGCCAGACCTAAACAGCCTATCTGCATGGGTTGCTATGGTAACGACCTGGGCGTCAGTAAATACGTATGTTGGTGACATGGTTTTCCTGCGCAGAAGCATTTGATGACGAGTTGCGAGTGACGTTCAAATCAGATTTGGTGGATCCGTGCGTCCGCACTCAAGTCACATCAGTCGAAAGCAGATTGGAAACTACCTCCATATGTGGTTTGGGACAAGTGACACAAATCAGACTTGGAGCGTCCAGACTCATAAAACCAATCTGGATAAAGTAATTAATAGGTCACTAAAGTTCACAAATCAGATTTGGCCTCCTAGTCTGAACATGGCCTTATTCAGCGGGTATCTTGCATGTTGCGTTCAGGTGCACTGTAGAAAAAAAGAAAAAAGATAAGAAAATTGCAATTCCATGTGGCCCGCGGGCCGCCAGTTGAGTATCACTGGTCTAGGGGTGCCACCAAATACTTTAAGATTTGTAATTTACCTTCTTTACAACAATTCACTATATGTTTACAATCAGGGAGGTAAACTCTTTAAAATATGCAATAATTAAGATCAGTGCATGACATGATGGAATAGTGGCGTTGGAATGAGATTGAGGCATACACGGCATGTTCGGTTCTGGTCTTCCCGTGTGTGTTTTCCGGGTCCTGCAGGCGGGCTTGAGACAGAGGTAGGGGCAGAGTTTCGAGGTTTGAGCGACAGTTTGAGGGCGAATGGAGTTACGTGACTTAGTCACAAGATCGTTTTAATGCTTTTCCACTGGTTAAATTTGGTAAAAACCCACAGACAGACGTGAAGGGTGGGTGACCAATGGCATTGATTTATGTCAAAAAATAAAAATGTACGTACATACGAGGTCCCCGCCCGACCGCGATGCTATTCACCTCATATTCCAATTCTGTGTCCTGTATGCCACCCCCCCCTTCCATTTCCAATTACTCACTAAGTTGACTTGTTGGAACTGGAGAGTTCATTCATGCATTGACCCTAGCTGACCCTGGTGTGTTCACCATAAGCAAGTGGTGGCAGTGCTGTATGGCCGGGCTTGACCTCCATGTTTTGTCCTAAAATGCCCAAGAGGATGAAACACGCTTTGGGTTAAACATTAGGAGCCTGTGTGTACTGTATCTGTGTGTGTGTGTGTGTGTGTGTGTGTGTGTGTGTGTGTGTGTGTGTGTGTGTGTGTGTGTGTGTGTGTGTGTGTGTGTGTGTGTGTGTGTGTGTGTGTGTGTGTGTGTGTGTGTGTGTGTGTGTGTGTGTGTGTCTGTCTGTGTGTCTGTGTGTGTGTGTGTGTGTGTGTGTGTGTGTGTGTGTGTGTGTGTGTTGGGGGGGGGCACACTGACAACTGCACTGAGCGTGTCTTTATGCAGCAGTCCCACGCTGCTGGCAGCGAGTCAGAGGAGGGAAAACAAGGGCACGTCTCACTGCCTTATTTATATCCCACGGCCGGCCGGCCCTTCCCATCAGCACTGCAGCCTTCATGGGCCTTTGTCCGACACGCAAAACAATCAGATTGCGACACAGTAAAGGAAGCCTCTTTCTTATTTGTCCTGAAGTCACCGAGCCTCGCTGTGTTTTATGAGTTTGTTCCACATGCTGTTCAGGCAGACAGGAAAGACAGGAGGCAAAAGAGGGACAGGACAGCATATTCTCAGCTTGATTAAACAAATTATATATAGAGCTAATAGTTGTCTACTACCAGTGTTTGGCAAGTTACTTTCAAAATACTACTAGTTACTTTCATTTGAAAGTAATAAGTTACTTTACAATATTACTGTCTGTGTAGAGTAACGCATTACTTATTATTTGGGCCGTTTGAAGCCCAATTTGGGCTGTTTGAAGCCCAATTTGGGTGGTTTGAAGCAAGATTTAGTGAATATAATGCTAACGCGATGATACATGTTACCTATTTGTTCACTAATAGAAACATCAACATTGCCTAGATAACTGCAAGTATAATATGAAGAAGTAAAACCAAAAACATGCCTCTGTACAAACGCTTCACAGCAAACTTTATTTAAGGAAGAGTGATCAGATCGTGCATACTGCGTTATTCTCCACAGGCTTAAGAACTACACGTCATAACAATAACAATAATAATAAACATTGACATATTCTCAGTTTCATTAAACATTTTCCTGTTTAAGCAAGCCCCTAACATTAAAGACATGGTAGTGTGTTCTGCTCAAGCCCCAACCTTTGTTTCTGAAAAATTAGGCCAACAATGGTTTTAGTCTCTATAGCCTATAGCCAAGTGCATGAGCAATGCAAAACTCAAGGCTCCTCCAACACAAGAGTCCAGAAATGAATGAGTGACATCACGGTGGCTCTGTCCATATTTTCATACCGTCTATGGTTCCGAGCTTCTGAGTCCAATTTTACAATGAGATGCACCCACTTTAACCCTGAGGTGTAATTATTACTTCAGACTAACTAATAAAGTAATAAAACCACTAGTAAACCAGTAGGCGGCGCCTGGCCTGCTGTTCAGTGAGTGGCCTGACTGCGGGCACACACAATTTGTTTTTGTTTTTTTTGCATGCCAGGCCAGGCCAGGCCAGGCCACCGGGCATCGGCCCGACGTGCCCGATTATGCAGTCCACGCCTGCACACACACACACACATAAAGCTATAGTTGTCTACTACTGATATAAACTATAGAGCTATAGTTGTGTACTACTGATATAAACTATAGAAATTGTTTGTTTGTTTGTCAGGAAGAACATGTTTCCAATGGGCTGGTTCTGTTCATGGCACTTATACCATAAATCAATATTTGAAAGAGTTATAGTCATTGAAAAAGACAGGTCAACTTTATGTCAGACATTAAAAGTTGCATAATCTGCATTTAGTGACTTGAGCCTCCTCCTGCATCTCTATGGAAAGTGCGTTCAATTAAATCTCTTCATTAATAGGATCAATTTAGTACCAAAACGGCATTACTGAAGTTATTAGAATTAAAACTGCATGAAGCAATAAAATCACAAAGTCTGTAACTGGACTGAATTGAACTTGAACTTGAATTGCACTTTATAGGCAGCTCGATACTGCTTTTATGAGCAAATGCTGCTTGTAAAACTGTGCACTTTATTTATCTATTTCAGCCTCTCCCATATTTTATGTAGTGTTTTTTTTTCACTTTTTTTATTCTCTTTTGTGTCTGAATCTGTGATTTGTTATGTCTGTTTTATGTCTGTTCTTTAGAGCTGCACTGAAACAAATTCCAATCAACTCTGTTGACATGGCAATAAAGTATTGAATCTTGAATCTTGAATCTTGGACTGCAAGCTGGCGAGCGCCGGCCCCAAACTATTTAGTCTCTCCTGTAAAGTTAGTCAAAACACACTTCCTGGCTCCGGCACTCTGGGACAGTTTCCCAGGCCAGCTCACTAATCTGCTCAGTCACCAGGGCCACACCAGCACCTAAGTATTTGAAGGGCTTTTGGTCTATTTGGATATCATGGAGTGAAGTGAGCATAGCAAGAGCCTCACGGTTCTGCTTGGCTAAGCAGATTATCTCTGCAGCCTCATCGCCTTAAACACAGAACGTGAGCGGGCCTTCATTTAAGCGGTCAGTGCAGAACAGTTGGTGATAGGTAGCACTTGAACACCGGCTAATGGAGACGGCACAAAATCCGCAACTGTAGCACAGTAGCCCAGCACAGGCCTTGGGTAGCCTCCCGCTCTCCCTCGCTCAGATCTTTTGTTTTCCTGCGTGGTGGAGGTGGAGGTGGAGGTGGAGGCCTGCTCCATGTTTGAATCTCACTTGTGAAAGCAGGACTTCTTCAGCTTCTTCAGCCTGAAGCCCAAAACGTGAAATCTAGTCTCTCAGCCTGGGACACAGGCTCATTAATAATGCACGACTTGTCATCATATCATGGCTGTAGTGTAGAGCGAAAACCTTGTATCTCCTAAGTGCCAACTTTTTAGGAACAAATGAAAAACAACCGTGATATAAATGTATCTGTCGACTGAATAGCTCTCAAAGTGCCAATGTCATGCTGCTGTCTAATCACAGTTTCATACAACAGCAGTCAATCCTATCCTTTGTTTTTTTTGTTTTACTGTGTATGTTTGTGTGTTTTTTTTATGTGTTTTTAATGGACCTCGAGTCCGCTAATAAAAGTTGATTGATTGATTGATTGATTGATTGATTGATTGATTGATTGATTGATTGATTGATTGACTGACGTTATCCAGTGTCGTTTGAAAAGGTTTCATAAGCCCAAAAGGTCAGGACTTTTCTCCACCCATAGAGGGCCATGTAATCCTAGAGGTTTTCACACCGCAGCAGCAGTAGCAGCGATACGTGGCCTCAGCAGCAGCAGCCTGCCAGCCAGTTTAGCTTGTAGCCCTTTAAGGAAGCAGCTGTTACACAACGGTGTAACCATTAGCCGCCTGTGGCTCTGCTCTGCCCTCAGGTGTGTGCCTCCCTCCCCACCGCCCACCACGGCCCTCACCTGTGTGTTGCGGTGCTTCCCCTGCGAGCCGACCTGGGCCGGCAGTCCCTTCTTGCACCGCCCGCCAACCCCGCCCATGGTCAGAATGACGCGCTCCAAGACCTTCCAGGCCTACCTGCCCAGCTGCCATCGAACCTACAGCTGCATCCACTGCCGAGCTCACCTGGCCAACCACGACGAGCTCATCTCCAAGGTAACCGGCCGCCCCGCGGTACTCTGCTCCAGTGGCTTGACTCATCTTACCGGCAGCGGTTTCCCTGGGAACGGTCAGGACAATACTTACATTCAGGCAGCTAACTGTTACTGTATAGGACACACTCTGAAAATGGAAGCTGGAGTTTGCAGGTAGATGTTTGGAGGTAGGTTGAGAGAAAGGGGGAAATGGAAAAATTTAAACATTACAATAAATGTGCTCAGGAGGTAGTAATTGCAACTCTTTCACTCCGTTTCTTATTTTGTAATGTTAAATTCTTCAAAAGGTGGGTTATCATTCATTCATATATTGTAGTTTTCTCTTGCTGTCTTCTAAGCAAAATGTTGTAGTTGGGTAAAGAGGGGAATTGGATTCAGAAATCAGGGAAATCAAGGGGGTACTGAAGCCAAAAAAGTTTGAATCCCACTGGTTTAGAGTCAACAAATGTAGTTTTTATTTGATTTATTTTTTTGTTAAAGCACATTTAATCCCATGGTCTCAATCAGGGGCATAGTGGAGGGTAAAGACAGTTTACCCACCTCTTTGAAATGAGGCAGAGAGTTCACTCACCTATTTTCAGATTAACTGTATCAATCAATGAGGGGAACCAAGGTGGATAAACTACTCACGTTGGATAGTTTACCCACCTCTGTATTTACCACTACACCCCTGGTCTCAATAGACTTTACAAGGGTTAACGGCAGTTAAAAGAGATGAAAGGAGAGAGAGAGAAAGCTTAAACCCCATGGGGAAATTCATCCTCTGCATTTGACCCATCCTCTACTAGGAAGCTTCCTAGAACTAGGAGCAGTGGGCAGCTGCAGTGCAGCGCCCGGGGACCAACTCCAGTTCTTTTGCCATTGCCTTGGTCAGGGGCACTGGCAGGAGTATTAACCTTAACATACCTGTCTTTGGTGGTGGGAGGAAACCAGAGCACCCGGAGAAAACGTGCAAACTCCACACAGAAAGGACCTGGGAGGATGTCTTCAATGAAAAGGAAATCCGCACACTGTTTTTTTTAAGCTCCCACGGCGAGTTTTTTAATTACAAAATCTATTTTGTAATTAAAAAACTCACCGTGGGAGCTTAAAAAACAGTGTGCGGATTTCCTTTTCTTTTTCTATACGTGTATTTTGTTGGATGTGCGTGCACTCTACTCTTCTACAGGATGTCTTCAGTGGACAGTCTCCTAGCATGTTATGGCAAACAAAGGCCTGCTAAAAACCTGCATTGCTATAGTGGCAAAGCTATTCATGTATCGATCTGCAATATAGCATCAATCAACCTTGATGTTGTCACAGTAACTTATTGGCAGTTATTGGGAGACCACACACTAATGTAAGGTGATAATAATTGCCTGTCTCAAATCAATTCAATTCAAGTTGGCTTTAGTGGCATTACAAGAGAAAGTTATGTGTTCCCAAAGCATTCAGTGTGAAGCATCATAGGTCAACAATATCACTGCAACTACATACAAAACTATCATTGTAATATTTCAGTACATAAAGAACATGTATACATACATGTATACATACATACATACATACATACATACATACATACATACATACATACATACAGTATGCTGTATAATTAGCACTCAACACAGCAAAGTAAAAGGCAAATTGTACGTTACAGTATCATCTTTATGTCAGTTCAAAGAGTTTCTCTAGTCATCTGACAAGCACTCACAGATTTCCCCTCCTCTCCCAAGATTTCTTACTCCCTCCCGTCTCAAATCAACATGTGGTTGGTTGTCTCTCAAACCAGGGTGATTGTTTGATCGGAGCATTCTGGTAATATAATAACATGTAATTATATATAATTATGTAAGGTTGTTTTGTAAGGTTCTATTCTCAGACTTTTTTCTTTCTCGTCTCTCTCCTCTTCCTCTCTCTGTCTCTCTCTCTCTGCAGTCATTCCAGGGCAGCCAGGGCAGAGCCTACCTGTTCAACTCAGTGTAAGTATCCATCTAGAAAGCCTATGGTTTCTCTGGCTGTATTTTCGCTCACCTGTTTGCGCTGTGGCTCTGCAGCCGATTTCAGCGATAGGAAAATACGTTGTGCGCATAGAATTGTCTTTGACTGAAGAGAGCCAAGTGATTAAGTATTTTAACAGGTTAAATTAAGTATTTTAATAGGTTAAATTAAGTATTTTAACAAGTTAATTATGCGAATGATGGCCCATTGCGATCATATCGGTTTTAAAGCCCCAGTGTAGGCGGTGCCAGAGTGTGGCCCGGAGCGCTGTCATTATCAGGAGCATCGAGTGAGAAAATCTCTGCTGCGTGGCCCACTGCCCTCTGTGGCCTGCGGGCGGCGCTTTTACCAGCACGCACTGTGTGAGTGGGTGTGAGCAACACTGACTCATTCTTAAGAGAGCCTACATGCAGCTGAACAAGTTTAAGTTGAGACACTTGTAATGTACACCATTTCTACTGTTCTCAAAGTTTATCTCTCTCTCTCCCTCTCTCTCTGTCTGTCTGTGTCTCTCTCTGTCTGTCTGTGTCTCTCTCTGTCTGTCTGTCTCTCTCTCTCTGTCTGTCTGTCTGTGTCTCTCTGTGTCTTTCTCTGTATGTCTGTCTGTGTCTCTCTCTGTCTGTCTGTGTGTCTCTCTGTGTGTGTCTCTCTCTGTCTGTGGCTGTGTCTCTGTCTCTCTGGCCACACACGGCTCGTCTCTCAGGGTGAACGTCGGGTGTGGTCCTGCAGAAGAGAGAGTCCTGCTCACAGGCCTGCATGCTGTGGCAGATATCTACTGCGAGAACTGCAAGACCACCCTGGGCTGGAAATATGTAAGAGTCCTTGGCTGCTTCAATAATGTATGCACAGCACAGAAAGTGCTGCATCCACAGGCGGAGCAGGCTAAAATGGGGAGGTTGTTATTATAGCACAGGCTTATTTTGGCCCCTCATTATATTTGGAGTTACAGCAGTGGGCTGAATCAATTCGACAGAGAGATTTCTGAGAATGGATTTAGACATGAAGGGCAAGTCTTTTCTTTTTTTACTTTGCGTGATTCATAGTAGCTGATGAGTTTATCATGTTGAGGGAGACATTGGATCACATAGGGTTTAAAAGAAACTGATTTTCATTGCCTGTGTCACTCCAGCCAGACGGTATATCATATATTTTATTATAGATAGTTTACGACTCAGCGTGCGAGCAGCTGACCAGGAAACGGATCTCACTATCGTGTGAGTGTAGCTAGATTACAATGGCGTAGCTAGCAAGTTTGGTAGTCACCATTGATTGGCTTGC
>NC_139642.1:29830730-29833230 GCF_964638095.1 Poromitra crassiceps
TGTTTGTGAGCCATTTTTTGTAGTTCTCCTGAGCTCGGAGTTCCCCTCGGTGTTTGGCCTTGGGGGAGGGGTGTGTGAACATCAGGGCACACACACAGAGAAGCAGAGAGAGCAATGTGTGTGTGTGTGTGTGTGTGTGTGTGTGTGTGTGTGTGTGTGTGTGTGTGTGTGTGTGTGTGTGCGTGTGTGCGTGCGTGTGTGCGCGCGTGTGCGTGTCTGTCTGTATGTATGTATGTATGTACAGTATGTATGCATGCATGTATGTATGTATGTATGTATGTATGTATGTATGTACATACAGCAACGGGTTGGCCAAATGCACATTGGCCTTAAAGAGAGGTGCAGGTTAAAAAATATTCTGAATTTACTTTTTGGGCTCATGATTACAATGAAAATACCCTCAAAAGACACACAGACACACAGAAAATCACAGGCCCCCAGGGTATAAATATGGAGCAAAAGGTAGCATTCGATAAATGGGCATGTGACATTAGCAATGGTGTGACATCACAAGAGGAGAACATTCTGTTGGGGCTCACAAGAGGGAGTTCCATGAAATGGAACAGTGCCCCCTGCTGCTTACAAAAACTACTCTAAGTGCAGCTAAATGCAGCTATATGTGTGATTAACCCCCCCCCCACACACACACACCCCCACCCCCCACCCCCAAATCCCATTGCTATATAGCCTTTCCACATTAGCCTGGGTAAACCCAGCCTTCAACGTGACATTACAGGCTATGCCTGTAGCGTAAGTTTCTTGTGCCTCATAGCACATAGAGGTCATGTGGAGGCTGGGTTTACCCAGGCTACTTCCACATATCAATGCAATGTGGTCTCCAACCTGCACCATGCTCTTTAAGCATGGGCTTAGGCAGGGACTGATCAAGATGATTTTTTTATTTACCCAAATTCAAGCTGTTTTGTTGCACACATCCCTAGAAGTCTGCATGTGTGTGGCGTGCACATTCCTGTGTCACTCAGGTGTGTGGAACAGGAAGCAAACATAATCTGTTTGTTGAATGTCAACGAATAAGCTGTTTAAATGTTACAGATACTCTGTATACTCTCTGTAGGCGGACTAGACAAATAAAGCGTTAGCAATCCGGTTCATATTTTCCATAGGGATTTTTGAATAGCACACCACATGGCAGAGATGTTAACTTCACAGCCTAGAGAGAATGACTTCACCTCTCTATTGGCCGTCACGAGGATCAAACCGGTGACCTTTCACTTACGCCACAGTCCCTCTAACCACCGGGCCAGTCTGCTCTCAGTAAACCAGGGGGCTCCAGTCCAGTCTGCAGAACACTGACTGACTATATATGACTGTTATATAACAGGCTTCCACGCAGCCGGGAGCAGGCAGCTGAAAAGAAGAACCCAGCCCACTTCATTCTTGCTACTACACTATTCCTGTCCTCTCCATGTTTGTCTCTCTCTGTCACCTTCTATCTCCGTCTGTCTCTTTTACTCTATTCATCTGAATTAACTAATGTCTCTCTGTCCAATCTGCCACACTCTCCAGGAACACGCCTTCATATGATATGAATTAACTAATGTCTCTCTGTCCAATCTGCCACACTCTCCAGGAACACGCCTTCATATGATATGAATTAACTAATGTCTCTCTGTCCTCTCTGCCACACTCTCCAGGAACACGCCTTCATCTGATATGAATTAACTAATGTCTCTCTGTCCTCTCCATACTCTCCAGGAACACGCCTTCGAGAGCAGTCAGAAGTACAAAGAGGGCAAGTTCATCATCGAGCTGGCTCACATGATCAAGGACAACGGCTGGGACTGAGGGACGAGCAGCCCGGGACGCGACCGCAGCAGAGCCGGCCGGGGAGACGCCACGGGCGGGACGGACGGACGGACGGATGAATGGATGGGGAGGGAGGGGGAGGGGGGGCCGTCTTGTGTGGTGGGCGAGTGTGTGACTTTGGTTTGGCTGATTTACCATTAACCTCTGTAACCTCTCCCCATTCCTCCCTCACACCCCTTCCCGGTGACTGACACACACACTCTCTCTCTCTCACACACACACGCGCACACGTACGCGCGCGTGTGCGCACGCACACGCACCCACGCACGCACGCACGCGCACACACACACACACACACACACACACACACACACACACACACACACACACACACACACACACACACACACACACACACACACACACACACTTCAAGGTGTGGTGGCAGTGCTTAGTCCTGCAGACTTCCAAGTAAACAACCAAGCAGCCAATGTGTCTACGGGAGGATGTTGCTGGGGTTGGCACACTAGCCATTAGGTACACAAGCATACGTGTACACACACACACACACGCACACACGCACACACACACACACACACACACACACACACACACACACACACACACACACAGACACACACACACAAGGTTCCAGACATCCCAGCCTGACAGACCAACAGAGAGACAGACTAGACAGGCTTGCATGGTACTAGCGGGACTAGGAGAGAACAAC